>NC_137289.1:120765000-120767500 GCF_054371585.1 Giraffa tippelskirchi | reverse complement strand
TGTGTGTGTGTCTGTGTGTGTGTCTGTGTCTGTGCATGTGTCTGTGTGTGTGTTTGTGTGTCTCTGTGTGCGTATGTCTGTGTGTCTGTGTCTGTGTGCGTGTCTGTGTGTGTGTCTGTCTGTGTGTGTGTGTCTGTCTCTGTGTGTCTGTCTGTGTGTGTGTCTGTGTGTGTGTCTTTGTGTGCGCCTGTGTGTGTGTCTGTGTGTGTCTGTCTGTGTGTCTGTGTCTGTGTGTGTGTCTGTCTCTGTGTGTGTCTGTGTGTGTGTCTTTGTGCGTGTGTCTGTGTATGTGTCTGTGTGCGTGTGTCTGTGTGTGTCTGTCTGTGTGCGTGTGTCTGTGTGCGTGTGTCTGTGTGTTTCGAGGTATGTGTTTCTGTCTGTATGCGTGTGTCTGTGTGTGTGTGTCTGTGTGCGTGTGTCTGTGTGTGTCTGTCTGTGTGCGTGTATCTGTGTGCGTGTGTCTGTGTGTGTCTCGAGGTGTGTGTTTCTCTCTGTGTGCGTGTGTCTGTGTGTGTCTGTCTGTGTGTCTGTGTCTGTGTGTGTGTGTCTGTGTTTGTGTCTGTGTGTGTGTCTGTGTGTGTGTCTGCGTGTGTTTCTGTGTGTGTTTCTGTCTGTGTGTGTGTGTCTGTCACTGTGTGTGTGTCTGTGTGTGTGTGTCTGTGTGTGTGTCTGTGTGCATGTGTCTGTGTGTGTCTGTGTGTGTGTGTCTGTGTGTGTTTCTCTGTGTTTGTGTCTGTGTGTGTCTGTCGGTGTGTGTGTGTGTCTGTGTGTGTGTCTGTCTGTGTATGTCTGTCTGTGTGTGTGTCTGTGTGTGTCTGTCTGTCTGTGTGTGTGTATCTGTCTGTGTGTGTGTCTGTCTGTGTGTCTGTGTCTGTGTGTGTGTCTGTCTGTGTGTGTGCCTGTGTGTGTGTCTGTGTGCGTGTCTGTGTGTGTCTGTCTGTGTGTGTGTCTGTGTGTGTGTCTTTGTGCGTGTGTCTGTGTATGTGTCTGTGTGCGTGTGTCTGTGTGTGTGTCTGTGTCCGTGTGTCTGTGTGTGTCTGTCTGTGTGCGTGTGTCTGTGTGTGTGTCGAGGTGTGTTTTTCTCTCTGTGTGCGTGTGTCTGTGTGTGCGTGTCTGGGGGTGTGTGTCTGTGTGTGTGTCTGTGTGCATGTGTCTGTGTGTGTGTCTGTGTGTGTGTGTCTGTGTGTGTGTCTGTGTGTGTCTGTCTGTCTGTCTGTGTGTATCTCTCTGGGTGTGTGTATCTGTGTCAGTGTGTGTGTCTGTGTGCATGTCTCTGTGTGTGTGTCTGTGTGTGTGTCTGCGTGTGTGTCTGCGTGTGTGTCTGTCTGTGTGTGTGTGTTTGTCACTGTGTGTGTGCCTGTGTGTGTGTCTGTGTGTGTGTCTGCGTGTGTGTGTCTGTGTGTGTGTCTGTGTGTGTGTCTTTTTTGTGTGTGTCTGTGTGTGTGTCTGTGTGTGTGTCTGTGTGTGTGTGTCTGTGTGTGTGTGTCTGTGTGTGTGTGTGTCTGTGTGTGTGTCTGTGTGCCTGTGTCTGTGTGTGTGTCTGTGTGTGTGTCTGTGTGTCTGTGTGTGTGTGTCCGTCTGTGTGTGTGTCTCTGTGTGTGTCTGTGTGCGTCTCTGTGTGTGTGTCTTTTTGTGTGTCTGTGTGTGTGTGTCTGTCTGTGTGTGTGTCTGTGTGTGTGTCTGTGTGCGTGTGTCTGTGTGTGTGTCTGAGTGTGTGTCTGTGTGTGTGTCTGTGTGTGTGTGTCTGTGTGTGTTTCTGTGTGCGTGTGTCTGTGTGTGTGTCTGAGTGTGTGTCTGTGTGTGTGTCTGAGTGTGTGTCTGTGTGCATGTGTCTGTGTGCGTGTATCTGTGTGTGTGTCTGTGTGTGTGTCTCTGTGTGTCTGTCGGTGTTTGTGTGTCTGTCTGTGTGTCTGCGTGTGTGTCTGTGTGTGTCTGTGTGTGTGTGTCTGTGTGTGTGTGTCTGTCTGTGTGTTTGTATCTGTCTGTGTGTGTGTCTGTGTGTGTGTCTGTCTCTGTGCATGTGTCTCTGTGTGTGTCTGTCTGTGTGTGTGTGTCTGTCTGTTTGTGTGTCTGTGTGTGTGTCTGTTTGTGTGTCTGTCTGTGTGTGTCTGTCTGTGTGTGTGTCTGTGTGTGTGTCTGTCTGTGTGTGTCTGTGTGTGTGTCTATGTGTCTGTGTGTGTGTATCTGTCTGTGTCTGTGTATCTGTGTGTGTGTCTCTGTCTGGCTGTGTGTATCTGTGTCTGTGTGTCTGTCTGTGTGTGTGTGTGTCTGTGTGTGTGTCTCTGTGTGTCTGTTGGTGTGTGTGTGTCTGTGTGTGTGTCTATCTGTGTGTGTCTGTCTGTGTGTGTGTCTGTGTGTGTGTCTGTCTGTGTGCATGTGTCTGTGTGTGTTTGAGTGTGTGTCTGTGTGTCTTTCTGTGTGTGTGTCTGTGTGTGTGTCTGTGTGTGTGTTTGTGTGTGTGTCTGTGTGTGTGTCTGTTTGTGTGTGTGTTTCTGTCTCT
>NC_137289.1:120760000-120762500 GCF_054371585.1 Giraffa tippelskirchi | reverse complement strand
GCGTGTGTCTGTGTGTGTGTCTGTGTCCGTGTGTCTGTGTGTGTCTGTCTGTGTGCGTGTGTCTGTGTGTGTGTCGAGGTGTGTTTTTCTCTCTGTGTGCGTGTGTCTGTGTGTGCGTGTCTGTGTGTGTGTGTCTGTGTGTGTGTCTGTGTGCATGTGTCTGTGTGTGTGTCTGTGTGTGTGTGTCTGTGTGTGTGTCTGTGTGTGTCTGTCTGTCTGTGTGTGTGTATCTCTCTGGGTGTGTGTATCTGTGTCAGTGAGTGTGTCTGTGTGCATGTCTCTGTGTGTGTTTCTGTGTGTGTGTCTGCGTGTGTGTCTGTCTGTGTGTGTGTGTTTGTCACTGTGTGTGTGCCTGTGTGTGTGTCTGTGTGTGTGTCTGCGTGTGTGTGTCTGTGTGTGTGTCTGTGTGTGTGTCTTTTTTGTGTGTGTCTGTGTGTGTGTCTGTGTGTGTGTCTGTGTGTCTGTGTGTGTGTGTCCGTCTGTGTGTGTGTCTGTGTGTGTGTCTGTGTGCCTGTGTCTGTGTGTGTGTCTGTGTGTGTGTCTGTGTGTCTGTGTGTGTGTGTCCGTCTGTGTGTGTGTCTGTGTGTGTGTCTGTGTGCGTCTCTGTGTGTGTGTCTTTGTGTGTGTTTGTGTGTGTGTGTCTGTGTGTGTGTCTGTGTGCGTGTGTCTGTGTGTGTGTCTGTCTGTGTAGGTCTGTCTGTGTGTGTGTCTGCGTGTGTGTCTGCGTGTGTGTCTGTCTGTGTGTGTGTGTTTGTCACTGTGTGTGTGCCTGTGTGTGTGTCTGTGTGTGTGTCTGCGTGTGTGTGTCTGTGTGTGTGTCTGTGTGTGTGTCTTTTTTGTGTGTGTCTGTGTGTGTCTGTGTGTGTGTCTGTGTGTCTGTGTGTGTGTGTCCGTCTGTGTGTGTGTCTGTGTGTGTGTCTGTGTGCCTGTGTCTGTGTGTGTGTCTGTGTGCGTCTCTGTGTGTGTGTCTTTGTGTGTGTCAGTGTGTGTGTGTCTGTGTGTGTGTCTGTGTGCGTGTGTCTGTGTGTGTGTCTGTCTGTGTAGGTCTGTCTGTGTGTGTGTCTGTGTGTGTCTGTCGGTCTGTGTGTGTGTATCTGTATGTGTGTGTGTCTGTGTGTGTGTCTGTCTGTGTGCATGTGTCTGTCTCTGTGTATGTGTGTGTGTGTGTGTGTCTGTGTGTGTGTGTCTGTCTGTGTGTGTGTGTCTTTTGTGTCTGTGACTGTGTCTGTTTGTGTGTGTCTCTCTGTGTGTCTGTGTGCATGTGTCTGTGTGTGTGTCTGTGTGTATGTCTGTGTGTGTGTGTCTGTGTGTGTGTCTGTCTGTGTGTGTGTGTCTGTCTGTGTGTGTGTATCTGTCTGTGTGTGTGTCTGTGTGTGTGTGTCTGTCTGTGTGTGTGTATCTGTGTGTGTGTCTGTCTGTGTGTGTCTGTGTGCGTGTGTCTGTGTGTGTGTGTATCTGTGTGTGTGTCTCTGTCTGGGTGTGTGTATCTGTGTCTGTGTGTGTGTCTGTGTGTGTGTCTGTGTGTGTGTCTGTGTGTCTGTGTGTGTGTCTGTGTGTGTGTCTGTGTGTGTCTGTCTGTGTGTGTGTCTGTGTGTGTGTGTCTGTCTGTGTGTGTGTCTGTGTGTGTGTCTGTGTGTGTGTGTCTGTGTGTGTCTGAGTGTGTGTCTGTGTGTGTGTCGGAGTGTGTGTCTGTGTGCATGTGTCTGTGTGTGTGTGTCTGTGTGTGTGTGTCTCTGTGCATGTGTCTGTGGGTGAGTGTCTGTGTGTGTCTGTCGGTGTGTGTGTGTCTGTGTTGTGTCTGTCTGTGTGTGTCTGTCTGTTTGTGTGTCTGTGTGTGTGTCTGTTTGTGTGTCTGTCTGTGTGTGTCTGTCTGTGTGTCTCTGTGTGTGTGTCTGTGTGTGTGTCTGTGTGTGTGTCTTTGTGCGGGTGTCTGTGTATGTGTCTGTGTGCGTGTGTCTGTGTGTCTGTCTGTGTGTGTGTGTGTGTCTGTGTGTGTGTGTCTTTGTGTCTATCTGTGTGCGTTTGTCTGTGTGTGTGTGTGTGTGTGTGTGTGTGTCTGTGTGCGTGTGTCTGTGTTCGTGTGTCTGTGTGTGTGTCTGTGTGTGTCTGTGTCTGTGTGTGTGTCTCTGTGTGTGTCTTTGTGCGTGTGTCTGTGTATGTGTCTCTTTGCGTATGTCTGTGTGTGTGTCTGTGTGTGTCTCTGTGTGTGTCTGTCTGTGTGTCTGTGTCTGTGTGCGTGTCTGTCTGTGTGTGTGTCTGTGTGTGTGTCTTTGTGCGTGTGTCTGTGTGTGTGTCTGTGTGTGTGTCTCTGTGTTTGTGTCTGTGTGTGTCTGTCAGTGTGTGTGTGTGTCTGTGTGTGTCTCTGTCTGTGTGTGTCTGTCTGTGTGTGTGTCTGTGTGTGTGTCTGTCTGTGTGTGTGTCTGTGTGTGTGTCTGTGTGCGTGTGTCTGTGTGTGTCTGTGTGTGTGTCTGTGAACGTGTGTCTGTGTGTGTCTGTCTGT
>NC_137289.1:120745000-120755000 GCF_054371585.1 Giraffa tippelskirchi | reverse complement strand
GTGTATCTGTGTGTGTGTCTCTGTCTGGCTGTGTGTATCTGTGTCTGTGTGTCTGTTGGTGTGTGTGTGTCTGTGTGTGTGTCTATCTGTGTGTGTGTGTCTGTGTGTGTGTCTGTGTGTGTGTCTGTCTGTGTGTGTGTCTGTGTGTTTGTCTGTGTGTGTGCATGAGTCTGTGTCTGTGTATGTGTGTGTGCCTGTGTGTGTGTGTCTGTCTGTGTGTGTGTGTCTGTTTGTGTCTGTGAGTGTGTCTGTTTGTGTCTGTCTGTCTGTGTGTCTGTGTGCATGTGTCTGTGTTTGTGTCTGTGTGTGTGTCTGTGTGTGTGTCTGCGTGTGTGTCTGTGTGTGTTTCTGTCTGTGTGTGTGTGTCTGTCACTGTGTGTGTGTCTGTGTGTGTGTCTGTGTGTGTGTTGTGTGCATGTGTCTGTGTGTGTGTCTGTGTGTGTTTCTGTGTGTGTGTCTGCATGTGTGTGTCTGTGTGTCTGTCTGTGTGTGTGTGTCTGTGTGTGTTTCTCTGTATTTGTGTCTGTGTGTGTCTGTCAGTGTGTGTGTGTGTCTGTGTGTGTGTCTGTCTGTGTATGTCTGTCTGTGTGTGTGTCTGTGTGTGTCTGTCTGTCTGTGTGTGTGTATCTGTCTGTGTGTGTGTGTCTGTCTGTGTGTCTGTGTCTGTGTGTCTGTCTGTGTGTGTGTCTGTCTGCGTGTGTGTGTCTGTGTGTCTGTCTGTGTGTGTGTGTCTGTGTGTATGTGTCTGTGTGTGTGTCTGTGTGTGTGTGTCTGTGTGTGTGTCTGTGTGTGTCTGTTGGTGTGTGTGTGTCTGTGTGTGTGTCTGTGCGTGTCTGTCGGTGTGTGTGTGTCTGTGTGTGTGTCTGTGTGTGTGTCTGTGTGTGTGTGTCTGTGTGTGTGTCTGTGTATGTGTGTTTCTGTCTGTGTGTGTGTCTTTGTGCGTGTGTCTGTGTATGTGTCTGTTTGCGTGTGTCTGTGTGTGTGTCTGTGTGTGTGTCTGTGTGCGTGTCTGTCTGTGTGTGTGTCTGTGTGTGTGTCTTTGTGCGTGTGTCTGTGTATGTGTCTGTGTGCGTGTGTCTGTGTGTGTGTCTGTGTCCGTGTGTCTGTGTGTGTCTGTCTGTGTGCGTGTGTCTGTGTGTGTGTCGAGGTGTGTTTTTCTCTCTGTGTGCGTGTGTCTGTGTGTGCGTGTCTGTGTGTGTGTGTCTGTGTGTGTGTCTGTGTGCATGTGTCTGTGCGTGTGTCTGTGTCTGTGTTTCTGTGTGTGTGTCTGTGTCTGTCTGTCTGTCTGTGTGTGTGTATCTCTCTGGGTGTGTGTATCTGTGTCAGTGTGTGTGTCTGTGTGCATGTGTCTGTGTGTGTGTCTGTGTGTGTGTCTGTGTTTGTGTCTGTGTGTGTGTCTGTGTGTGTGCGTCTGTGTGTTTGTGTCTCTGTGTGTGTCTGTGTGTGTGTGTCTGTGTGTGTGTCTGCGTGTGTGTGTCTGTGTGTCTGTCTGTGTGTGTGTGTGTGTGTCTGTGTGTGTGTGTCTTTGTGTGTATCTGTGTGCGTTTGTCTGTGTGTTTGTGTGTGTGTGTGTGTGTGTCTGTGTGCGTGTGTCTGTGTTCGTGTGTCTGTATGTGTGTCTGTGTGTGTCTGTGTCTGTGTGTGTGTCTGTCTGTGTGTGTGTCTCTGTGTGTGTCTTTGTGCGTGTGTCTGTGTATGTGTCTCTTTGCGTATGTCTGTGTGTGTGTCTGTGTGTGTCTCTGTGTGTGTCTGTCTGTGTGTCTGTGTCTGTGTGCGTGTCTGTCTGTGTGTGTGTCTGTGTGTGTGTCTTTGTGCGTGTGTCTGTGTGTGTGTCTGTGTGTGTGTCTCTGTGTTTGTGTCTGTGTGTGTCTGTCAGTGTGTGTGTGTGTCTGTGTGTGTCTCTGTCTGTGTGTGTCTGTCTGTGTGTGTGTCTGTGTGTGTGTCTGTCTGTGTGTGTGTCTGTGTGTGTGTCTGTGTGCGTGTGTCTGTGTGTGTCTGTGTGTGTGTCTGTGAACGTGTGTCTGTGTGTGTCTGTCTGTGTGTGTGTCTGTGTGTGTCTGTGTGTGTGTCTGTCTGTGTGTGTGTGTCCGTGTGTTTGTCTGTGTGTGTCTGTCTGTGTGTCTGTGTCTGTGTGTCTTTCTGTCTGTGTGTGTGTCTGTGTGTGTGTCTGTGTGTGTGTCTGTGTGTGTGTCTGTCTGTGTGCGTGTGTCTGTGTGTGTGTCTCTGTGTGTGTCTCTGTGTTTGTCTCTGTGTGTGTCTGTCGGGGTGTGTGTGTCTGTGTGTGTGTCTGTCTGTGTATGTCTCTGTGTGTGTCTGTGTGTGTCTGTCGGTGAGTCTGTGTCTGTGTGCGTGTCTGTGAGTGTGTCTGTCTCTGTGTGTGTATCTGTCTGTGTGTGTGACTGTCTGTGTGTGTCTGTGTGTGTGTCTGTGTGTGTGTCTGTCTGTGTGCGTGTCTGTGTGTGTGTCTGTCTGTGTGTGTGTATCTGTGTGTGTGTCTCTGTGTGTGTCTGTCTGTGTGGGTGTGTCTGTCTGTGTGTGTGTCTGTGTGTGTGTCTGTGTGTGTGTCTGTGTGTGTGTATCTGTCTGTGTGTGTGTCTGTGTGTGTGTCTGTCTGTGTGCATGTGTCTGTATGTGTGTCTGTCTGTCTGTGTGTCTGTGTGTGTGTCTGTGTGTGTGTTTGTTTGTCTGTGTGTGTGTCTCTCTGTGTGTGTCTGTGTGTGTCTGTCTGTGTGCATGTGTTTGTGTGTGTGTCTGTCTGTGTGTGTGTGTCGGTTTGTGTCTGTGAGTGTGTCTGTGTGTGTGTTTGTGTGTCTGTGTGTGTGTCTGTCTGTGTGTCTGTGTCTGTGTGTGTGTCTGTGTGTGTGTCTGTGTCTGTGCATGTGTCTGTGTGTGTGTTTGTGTGTCTCTGTGTGCGTATGTCTGTGTGTCTGTGTCTGTGTGCGTGTCTGTGTGTGTGTCTGTCTGTGTGTGTGTATCTGTCTGTGTGTGTGACTGTCTGTGTGTGTCTGTGTGTGTGTCTGTGTGTGTCTCTTTGTGTGTCTTTGTGTGTGTCTGTGTGTGTGTGTCTGTCTGTGTGTGTGTATCTGTGTGTGTGTCTGTCTGTGTGTGTCTGTGTGCGTGTGTCTGTGTGTGTGTGTGTGTCTGTGTATGTGTCTGTGTGTGTGTCTGTGTGTGTCTGTTGGTGTGTGTGTGTCTGTGTGTGTGTCTGTGCGTGTCTGTCGGTGTGTGTGTGTCTGTGTGTGTGTCTGTGTGTGTGTCTGTGTGTGTGTGTCTGTGTGTGTGTCTGTGTATGTGTGTTTCTGTCTGTGTGTGTGTCTTTGTGCGTGTGTCTGTGTATGTTTCTGTTTGCGTGTGTCTGTGTGTGTGTCTGTGTGTGTGTCTGTGTGCGTGTCTGTCTGTGTGTGTGTCTGTGTGTGTGTCTTTTTGCGTGTGTCTGTGTATGTGTCTGTGTGCGTGTGTCTGTGTGTGTGTCTGTGTCCGTGTGTCTGTGTGTGTCTGTCTGTGTGCGTGTGTCTGTGTGTGTGTCGAGGTGTGTTTTTCTCTCTGTGTGCGTGTGTCTGTGAGTGCGTGTCTGTGTGTGTGTGTGTCTGTGTGTGTGTCTGTGTGCATGTGTCTGTGCGTGTGTCTGTGTGTGTGTTTCTGTGTGTGTGTCTGTGTGTGTCTGTCTGTCTGTGTGTGTGTATCTCTCTGGGTGTGTGTATCTGTGTCAGTGTGTGTGTCTGTGTGCATGTGTCTGTGTGTGTGTCTGTGTGTGTGTCTGTGTTTGTGTCTGTGTGTGTGTCTGTGTGTGTGTCTGTGTGTGTGCGTCTGTGTGTTTGTGTCTCTGTGTGTGTCTGTGTGTGTGTGTCTGTGTGTGTGTCTGCGTGTGTGTGTCTGTGTGTCTGTCTGTGTGTGTGTGTGTGTCTGTGTGTGTGTGTCTTTGTGTCTATCTGTGTGCGTTTGTCTGTGTGTTTGTGTGTGTGTGTGTGTGTGTGTCTGTGTGCGTGTGTCTGTGTTCGTGTGTCTGTGTGTGTGTCTGTGTGTGTCAGTGTCTGTGTGTGTGTCTGTCTGTGTGTGTGTCTCTGTGTGTGTCTTTGTGCGTGTGTCTGTGTATGTGTCTCTTTGCGTATGTCTGTGTGTGTGTCTGTGTGTGTCTCTGTGTGTGTCTGTCTGTGTGTCTGTGTCTGTGTGCGTGTCTGTCTGTGTGTGTGTCTGTGTGTGTGTCTTTGTGCGTGTGTCTGTGTGTGTGTCTGTGTGTGTGTCTGTGTTTGTGTCTGTGTGTGTGTCTGTGTGCGTGTGTCTGTGTGTGTCTGTGTGTGTGTCTGTGTGTGTGTCTGTCTGTGTGTGTGTCTGTGTGTGTGTGTCTGTGTGTGTGTCTGTGTGTGTGTCTGTGTGTGTGTGTCTTTGTGTGTCTGTGTGTGTGTCTATGTGTCTGTGTGTGTGTATCTGTCTGTGTGTGTGTATCTTTGTGTGTGTCTCTGTCTGGCTGTGTGTATCTGTGTCTGTGTGTCTGTCTGTGTGCATGTGTCTGTGTGTGTGTGTCTGTGTGTGTGTCTCTGTGTGTCTGTTGGTGTGTGTGTGTCTGTGTGTGTGTCTATCTGTGTGTGTCTGTCTGTGTGTGTGTCTGTGTGTGTGTCTGTCTGTGTGCATGTGTCTGTGTGTGTTTGTCTGTGTGTGTGTCTGTGTGTGTGTCTGTTTGTGTGTGTGTGTCTGTCTCTGTGTGTGTCTGTGTGTGTGTGTCTGTGTGTGTGTGTCTGTCTGTGTGTGTGTATCTGTGTGTGTGTCTCTGTCTGGGTGTGTGTATCTGTGTCTGTGTGTGTGTCTGTGTGTGTGTCTGTGTGTCTGTGTGTGTGTTTGTGTGTGTCTGTGTGTGTCTTTGTGCGTGTGTCTGTGTATGTGTCTGTGTGCGTGTGTCTGTGTGTGTGTCTGTGTGTGTGTCTGTGTGTGTTTCTGTGTGTCTGTCTGTGTGTCTGTGTGTGTGTCTGTGTGTGTGTGTCTGTGTGTGTGTCTCTGTGTTTGTCTCTGTGTGTGTCTGTCGGTGTGTGTGTGTCTGTGTGTGTGTCTGTCTGTGTATGTCTGTCTGTGTGTGTGTCTGTGTGTGTCTGTCGGTGAGTCTGTGTCTGTGTGCGTGTCTGTGAGTGTGTCTGTCTCTGTGTGTGTATATGTCTGTGTGTGTGACTGTCTGTGTGTGTCTGTGTGTGTGTCTGTGTGTGTGTCTGTCTGTGTGCGTGTCTGTGTGTGTGTCTGTCTGTGTGTGTGTATCTGTCTGTGTGTCTCTGTGTGTGTCTGTCTGTGTGGGTGTGTCTGTCTGTGTGTGTGTCTGTGTGTGTGTCTGTGTGTGTGTCTGTGTGTGTGTATCTGTCTGTGTGTGTGTCTGTGTGTGTGTCTGTCTGTGTGCATGTGTCTGTATGTGTGTCTGTCTGTCTGTGTGTCTGTGTGTGTGTGTCTGTGTGTGTGTCTGTGTGTGTGTTTGTGTGTCTGTGTGTGTGTCTGTCTGTGTGGGTGTATCTGTCTGTGTGTGTGTCTGTGTGTGTGTCTGTCTGTGTGCATGTGTCTGTGTCTGTGTATGTGTGTGTGCCTGTGTGTGTGTGTCTCTCTGTGTGTGTGTGTCTGTTTGTGTCTGTGAGTGTGTCTGTTTGTGTCTGTCTGTCTGTGTGTCTGTGTGCATGTGTCTGTGTTTGTGTCTGTGTGTGTGTCTGTGTGTGTGTCTGCATGTGTGTCTGTGTGTGTTTCTGTCTGTGTGTGTGTGTCTGTCACTGTGTGTGTGTCTGTGTGTGTGTGTCTGTGTGTGTGTCTGTGTGCATGTGTCTGTGTGTGTGTCTGTGTGTGTGTGTCTGTGTGTGTTTCTCTGTGTTTGTGTCTGTGTGTGTCTGTCGGTGTGTGTGTGTGTCTGTGTGTGTGTCTGTCTGTGTATGGCTGTCTCTGTGTGTGTCTGTGTGTGTCTGTCTGTGTGTGTGTATCTGTCTGTGTGTGTGTGTCTGTCTGTGTGTCTGTGTCTGTGTCTGTGTCTGTCTGTGTGTGTGTCTGTGTGTGTGTCTGTGTGCGTGTCTGTGTGTGTCTGTCTGTGTGTGTGTTGTGTGTGTGTCTTTGTGCGTGTGTCTGTGTATGTGTCTGTGTGCGTGTGTCTGCGTGTGTGTCTGTGTCCGTGTGTCTGTGTGTGTCTGTCTGTGTGCGTGTGTCTGTGTGTGTGTCGAGGTGTGTTTTTCTCTCTGTGTGCGTGTTTCTGTGTGTGCGTGTCTGTGTGTGTGTGTCTGTGTGTGTGTCTGTGTGCAAGTGTCTGTGTGTGTGTCTGTGTGTGTGTGTCTGTGTGTGTGTCTGTGTGTGTCTGTCTGTCTGTGTGTGTGTATCTGTCTGTGTGTGTGTGTCTGTCTGTGTGTCTGTGTCTGTGTGTGTGTCTGTCTGTGTGTGTGTCTGTCTGCGTGTGTGTGTCTGTGTGTCTGTCTGTGTGTGTGTGTCTGTGTGTATGTGTCTGTGTGTGTGTCTGTGTGTGTGTGTCTGTGTGTGTGTCTGTGTGTGTCTGTTGGTGTGTGTGTGTCTGTGTGTGTGTCTGTGCGTGTCTGTCGGTGTGTGTGTGTCTGTGTGTGTGTCTGTGTGTGTGTCTGTGTGTGTGTGTCTGTGTGTGTGTCTGTGTATGTGTGTTTCTGTCTGTGTGTGTGTCTTTGTGCGTGTGTCTGTGTATGTGTCTGTTTGCGTGTGTCTGTGTGTGTGTCTGTGTGTGTGTCTGTGTGCGTGTCTGTCTGTGTGTGTGTCTGTGTGTGTGTCTTTTTGCGTGTGTCTGTGTATGTGTCTGTGTGCGTGTGTCTGTGTGTGTGTCTGTGTCCGTGTGTCTGTGTGTGTCTGTCTGTGTGCGTGTGTCTGTGTGTGTGTCGAGGTGTGTTTTTCTCTCTGTGTGCGTGTGTCTGTGTGTGCGTGTCTGTGTGTGTGTGTGTCTGTGTGTGTGTCTGTGTGCATGTGTCTGTGCGTGTGTCTGTGTGTGTGTTTCTGTGTGTGTGTCTGTGTGTGTCTGTCTGTCTGTGTGTGTGTATCTCTCTGGGTGTGTGTATCTGTGTCAGTGTGTGTGTCTGTGTGCATGTGTCTGTGTGTGTGTCTGTGTGTGTGTCTGTGTTTGTGTCTGTGTGTGTGTCTGTGTGTGTGTCTGTGTGTGTGCGTCTGTGTGTTTGTGTCTCTGTGTGTGTCTGTGTGTGTGTGTCTGTGTGTGTGTCTGCGTGTGTGTGTCTGTGTGTCTGTCTGTGTGTGTGTGTGTGTCTGTGTGTGTGTGTCTTTGTGTCTATCTGTGTGCGTTTGTCTGTGTGTTTGTGTGTGTGTGTGTGTGTGTGTCTGTGTGCGTGTGTCTGTGTTCGTGTGTCTGTGTGTGTGTCTGTGTGTGTCAGTGTCTGTGTGTGTGTCTGTCTGTGTGTGTGTCTCTGTGTGTGTCTTTGTGCGTGTGTCTGTGTATGTGTCTCTTTGCGTATGTCTGTGTGTGTGTCTGTGTGTGTCTCTGTGTGTGTCTGTCTGTGTGTCTGTGTCTGTGTGCGTGTCTGTCTGTGTGTGTGTCTGTGTGTGTGTCTTTGTGCGTGTGTCTGTGTGTGTGTCTGTGTGTGTGTCTGTGTTTGTGTCTGTGTGTGTGTCTGTGTGCGTGTGTCTGTGTGTGTCTGTGTGTGTGTCTGTGTGTGTGTCTGTCTGTGTGTGTGTCTGTGTGTGTGTGTCTGTGTGTGTGTCTGTGTGTGTGTCTGTGTGTGTGTGTCTTTGTGTGTCTGTGTGTGTGTCTATGTGTCTGTGTGTGTGTATCTGTCTGTGTGTGTGTATCTTTGTGTGTGTCTCTGTCTGGCTGTGTGTATCTGTGTCTGTGTGTCTCTCTGTGTGCATGTGTCTGTGTGTGTGTGTCTGTGTGTGTGTCTCTGTGTGTCTGTTGGTGTGTGTGTGTCTGTGTGTGTGTCTATCTGTGTGTGTCTGTCTGTGTGTGTGTCTGTGTGTGTGTCTGTCTGTGTGCATGTGTCTGTGTGTGTTTGTCTGTGTGTGTGTCTGTGTGTGTGTCTGTTTGTGTGTGTGTGTCTGTCTCTGTGTGTGTCTGTGTGTGTGTGTCTGTGTGTGTGTGTCTGTCTGTGTGTGTGTATCTGTGTGTGTGTCTCTGTCTGGGTGTGTGTATCTGTGTCTGTGTGTGTGTCTGTGTGTGTGTCTGTGTGTGTGTCTGTGTGTCTGTGTGTGTGTTTGTGTGTGTCTGTGTGTGTCTTTGTGCGTGTGTCTGTGTATGTGTCTGTGTGCGTGTGTCTGTGTGTGTGTCTGTGTGTGTGTCTGTGTGTGTTTCTGTGTGTCTGTCTGTGTGTCTGTGTGTGTGTCTGTCTGTGTGTGTGTCTGTCTCTGTGTTTGTGTCTGCGTGTGTGTGTCTGTGTGTGTGTGTCTGTGTGTGTCTGTGTGTGTGTGTGTCTGTGTGTGTGTCTCTGTGTTTGTGTCTGTGTGTGTCTGTCGGTGTGTGTGTGTGTCTGTGTGTGTGTCTGTGTGTGTGTCTGTGTGTGCCTGTGTGTGTGTCTGTGTGTGTGTGTCTATCTGTGTGTCTGTGTCTGTGTGTGTGTCTGTCTGTGTATGTGTCTGTGTGTGTGTCTGTGTGTGTGTGTTTGTGTGTGTCTGTCTGTGTGTCTGTGTCTGTGTGTGTGTCTGTCTGTGTGTGTGTCTCTGTGTGTGTCTTTGTGCGTGTGTCTGTGTATGTGTCTCTTTGCGTGTGTCTGTGTGTGTGTCTGTGTGTGTGTCTGTGTGTGTTTCTGTGTGTGTCTGTCTGTGTGTCTGTGTCTGTCTGCGTGTCTGTCTGTGTGTGTGTCTGTGTGTGTGTCTCTGTGCGTGTGTCTGTGTGTGTGTCTGTGTGTGTGTCTCTGTGTTTGTGTCTGTGTGTGTCTGTCGGTGTGTGTGTGTGTCTGTGTGTGTCTGTCTGTGTATGTCTGTCTGTGTGTGTGTCTGTGTGTGTGTATCTGTCTGTGTGTGTGTCTGTGTGTGTGTCTGTCTGTGTGCATGTGTCTGTGTCTGTGTATGTGTGTGTGCCTGTGTGTGTGTGTCTGTCTGTGTGTGTGTGTCTGTTTGTGTCTGTGAGTGTGTCTGTTTGTGTCTGTCTGTCTGTGTGTCTGTGTGCGTGTCTGTGTGTGTGTCTGCGTGTGTGTCTGTGTGTGTTTCTGTCTCTGTGTGTGTGTCTGTCACTGTGTTTGTGTCTGTGTGTGTGTGTCTGTGTGTGTGTCTGTGTGCATGTGTCTGTGTGTGTGTCTGTGTGTGTGTGTCTGTGTGTGTTTCTCTGTGTTTGTGTCTGTGTGTGTCTGTCGGTGTGTGTGTGTGTCTGTGTGTGTGTCTGTCTGTGTGTGTGTCTGTGTGTGTGTCTGTGTGCGTGTGTCTGTGTGTGTGTCTGAGTGTGTGTCTGTGTGTGTGTCGGAGTGTGTGTCTGTGTGCATGTGTCTGTGTGTGTGTGTCTGTGTGTGTGTGTCTCTGTGCATGTGTCTTTGGGTGAGTGTCTGTGTGTGTCTGTCGGTGTGTGTGTGTCTGTGTCGTGTCTGTCTGTGTGTGTCTGTCTGTTTGTGTGTCTGTGTGTGTGTCTGTTGGTGTGTCTGTCTGTGTGTGTCTGTCTGTGTGTGTCTGTGTGTGTGTCTGTGTGTGTGTCTGTGTGTGTGTCTTTGTGCGTGTGTCTGTGTATGTGTCTGTGTGCGTGTGTCTGTGTGCGTGTGTCTGTGTGCGTGTGTCTGTGTGTGACTGTCTGTGTGCGTGTGTCTCTGTGCGTGTGTCTGTGTGTGTGTCTGTGTGTGTTTCTCTGTGTTTGTGTCTGTGTGTGTCTGTCGGTGTGTGTGTGTGTCTGTGTGTGTGTCTGTCTGTGTATGTCTGTCTGTGTGTGTGTCTGTGTGTGTCTGTCTGTCTGTGTGTGTGTATCTGTCTGTGTGTGTGTGTCTGTCTGTGTGTCTGTGTCTGTGTGTTTGTCTGTCTGTGTGTGTGTCTGTGTGTGTGTCTGTGTGCGTATCTGTGTGTGTCTGTCTGTGTGTGTGTCTGTGTGTGTGTCTTTGTGCGTGTGTCTGTG
>NC_137289.1:120740000-120742500 GCF_054371585.1 Giraffa tippelskirchi | reverse complement strand
GTGTGTCTGTCTGTGTGTGTCTGTGTGTGTGTCTGTGTGCATGTGTCTGTGTGTGTGTGTCTGTGTGTGTCTGTGTGTGTGTCTGTGTGTGTCTGTCGGTGTGTGTCTGTCTGTGTGTGTCTGTGTGTGTGTCTGTGTGTGTCGGAGTGTGTGTCTGTGTGCATGTGTCTGTGTGTGAGTGTCTGTGTGTGTGTCTGTGTCTGTGTCTGTGTGTGTCTGTCTGTGTGCGTGTGTCTGTGTTCGTGTGTCTGTGTGTGTGTCTGTGTGTGTGTGTGTGTCTGTGTGTGTGTCTCTGTGTGTGTCTGTGTGTGTGTCTTTGTGTGTGTGTCTTTGTGTGTGTCTGTGTGTGTGTCTGTCTGTGTGTGTGTCTGTGTGTGTGTGTTTGTGTGTGTGTCTGTGTGCATGTGTCTGTGTGTGTGTCTGTGTGTGTGTCTGTGTGTCTGTGTGTGTGTGTCTGTCTGTGTGTGTGTCTGTGTGTGTGTCTGTGTGTGTCTGTGTGTGTCTGTGTGTGTCTCTGTGTGTGTGTGTCTATCTGTGTGTCTGTGTCTGTGTGTGTCTCTGTCTGTGTATGTGTCTGTGTGTGTGTGTCTGTGTGTGTGTCTGTCTGTGTGTGTGTCTGTGTGTGTGTCTTTGTGCGTGTGTCTGTGTATGTGTCTGTTTGCGTGTGTCTGTGTGTGTGTCTGTGTGTGTGTCTGTGTGTGTTTCTGTGTGTGTCTGTCTGTGTGTCTGTGTCTGTGTGCATGTCTGTCTGTGTGTGTGTCTGTGTGTGTGTCTTTGTGCGTGTGTCTGTGTGTGTGTCTGTGTGCGTGTGTCTGTGTGTGTGTGTCTGTGTGTGTCTGTCTGTGTGTGTGTGTCTGTGTGTGTCTCTTTGTTTGTGTCTGTGTGTGTCTGTCGGTGTGTGTGTGTGTCTGTGTGTGTGTCTGTCTGTGTATGTCTGTCTGTGTGTGTCTGTGTATGTGTATCTGTCTGTGTGTGTGTCTGTGTGTGTGTCTGTCTGTGTGCATGTGTCTGTGTCTGTGTATGTGTGTGTGTGTGTGTCTGTGTGTGTGTGTCTGTCTGTGTGTGTGTGTCTGTTTGTGTCTGTGAGTGTGTCTGTTTGTGTCTGTCTGTCTGTGTGTCTGTGTGCATGTGTCTGTGTGTGTGTCTGTGTGTGTGTCTGTGTGTGTGTCTGCGTGTGTTTCTGTGTGTGTGTCTGTCTGTGTGTGTGTGTTTGTCACTGTGTGTGTGTCTTTGTGTGTGTGTCTGTGTGTCTGTGTGCGTGTGTCTGTGTGTGTGTCTGTTTGTGTGTCTGTGTGTGTGTCTGCGTGTGTGTGTCTGTGTGTCTGTGTGTGTGTGTCTGTCTGTGTGTGTGTCTGTGTGTGTGTCTGTGTGTGTGTCTGAGTGTGTGTCTGTGTGCGTGTGTCTGTGTGTGTGTCTGTCTGTGTGTGTCTGTGTGTGTGTCTGAGTGTGTGTCTGTGTGCATGTGTCTGTGTGCGTGTGTCTCTGTGTGTGTGTCTGTGTGTTTGTCTGTGTGCATGTGTCTGTGTGTGTGTCTGTGTGTGTGTCTGTGTGTCTGTGTGTGTGTCTGTCTGTGTGTGTGTCTGTGTGTGTGTCTGTGTGTGTGTCTGTGTGCATGTGTCTGTGTGTGTGTCTGTGTTTGTGTCTGTGTGTGTGTGTCTGTGTGTGTGTCTGTGTGTGTGTGTCTGTGTGTGTGACTGCGTGTGTGTGTCTGTGTGTGTGTCTGTGTGTGTGTCTGTGTGTGTGCGTCTGTGTGTGTGTGTCTGTGTGTGTGTCTGTGTGTGTGTCTGTGTGTGTGTCTGCGTGTGTGTGTCTGTGTGTCTGTCTGTGTGTGTGTGTGTGTCTGTGTGTGTCTGTCGGTGTGTGTGTGTCTGTGTGTGTGTCTGTGTGTGTCTGTCGGTGTGTGTGTGTCTGTGTGGGTGTCTGTGTGTGTGTCTGTGTGTGTCTGTGTATGTGTGTGTTTCTGTCTGTGTGTGTGTCTGTGTGTGTGTCTTTGTGCATGTCTGTGTCTGTGTGACTGTGTGTCTGTGTGCGTGTGCCTTTGTGTGTATCTGTGTGCGTTTCTCTGTGTGTTTGTCTGTGTGTGTGTGTCTGTGTGTCTGTGTGCGTGTGTCTGTGTTCGTGTGTCTGTGTGTGTGCCTGTGTGTGTTTTGTGTGTCTGTGTCTGTGTGTGTGTCTGTCTGTGTATGTGTCTGTGTGTGTGTGTGTGTGTGTGTGTCTGTCTGTGTGTCTGTGTCTGTGTGTGTGTCTGTCTGTGTGTGTGTCTGTGTGTGTGTCTTTGTGCATGTGTCTGTGTATGTGTCTGTGTGCGTGTGTCTGTGTGTGTGTCTTGGTGTGTGTCTGTGTGCATGTGTCTGTGTGTGTGTCTGTGTTTGTGTCTGCGTGTGTGTGTCTGTGTGTCTGTCTGTTTGTGTGTGTCTGTATGTGCGCGTGTGTCTGTGTGTGTGTCTGTGTGTGTGTCTGTGTGTGTGTCTGTGTGTCTGTGTCTGTGTGTGTGTCTGTC
>NC_137289.1:120732500-120735000 GCF_054371585.1 Giraffa tippelskirchi | reverse complement strand
GTGTGTGTCTGTGTGTGTGTCTGTGTGTGTGTCTGTCTGTGTGTGTCTGTCTGTGTGTGTCTGTGTGTGTGTCTGTGTGCATGTGTCTGTGTGTGTGTCTGTGTGTGTGTCTGTGTGTCTGTGTGTGTGTGTCTGTCTGTGTGTGTCTGTGTGTGTGTCTGTGTGTGTGTCTGTGTGTGTGTGTCTTTGTGTGTGTCTGTGTGTGTGTGTCTGTCTGTGTGTGTGTCTGTGTGTGTGTCTTGGTGTGTGTCTGTGTGCATGTGTCTGTGTGTGTGTCTGTGTTTGTGTCTGCGTGTGTGTGTCTGTGTGTCTGTCTGTTTGTGTGTGTCTGTATGTGCGCGTGTGTCTGTGTGTGTGTCTGTGTGTGTGTCTGTGTGTGTGTCTGTGTGTCTGTGTCTGTGTGTGTGTCTGTCTGTGTGTGTGTGTCTGTGTGTGTGTGTCTGTGTGTCTGTGTCTATGTGTGTGTCTGTCTGTGTATGTGTCTGTGTGTGTCTGTGTGTGTCTGTCAGTGTGTGTGTGTCTGTGTGTGTGTCTGTCTGTGTGTGTCTGTCTGTGTGTGTGTCTGTGTGTGTGTCTGTGTGTCTGTGTGTGTGTGTCTGTCTGTGTGTGTGTCTGTGTGTGTGTCTGTGTGTGTGTGTCTTTGTGTGTGTCTGTGTGTGTGTGTCTGTCTGTGTGTGTGTGTCTGTGTGTGTGTCTTGGTGTGTGTCTGTGTGCATGTGTCTGTGTGTGTGTCTGTGTTTGTGTCTGCGTGTGTGTGTCTGTGTGTCTGTCTGTTTGTGTGTGTCTGTATGTGCGCGTGTGTCTGTGTGTGTGTCTGTGTGTGTGTCTGTGTGTGTGTCTGTGTGTCTGTGTCTGTGTGTGTGTCTGTCTGTGTGTGTGGGTCTGTGTGTGTGTCTGTCTGTGTCTGTGTGTGTGTCTGTCTGTGTATGTGTCTGTGTGTGTGTCTGTGTGTGTCTGTCAGTGTGTGTGTGTCTGTTTGTGTGTCTGTCTGTGTGTGTCTGTGTGTGTCTGTCTGTGTGTGTCTGTGTGTGTGTCTCTGTGTGTGTCTGTGTGTGTGTGTCTGTGTGTGTGTCTTTGTGCGTGTGTCTGTGTGTGTGTCTGTGTGCGTGTGTCTGTGTGTGTGTCTGTATGTGTGTGTCTGTGTGTGTCTGTGTGAGTGTCTGTGTGCGTGTGTCTGGTGAGTCTGTGTCTGTGTGCGTGTCTGTGAGTGTGTCTGTCTCTGTGTGTGTATCTGTCTGTGTGTGTGACTGTCTGTGTGTGTCTGTGTGTGTGTCTGTTTGTGTGTCTGTCTGTGTGCGTGTCTGTGTCTGTCTGTGTGTGTGTATCTGTGTGTGTGTCTCTGTGTGTGTCTGTCTGTGTGGGTGTGTCTGTCTGTGTGTGTGTCTGTGTGTGTGTCTGTGTGTGTGTCTGTGTGTGTGTATCTGTCTGTGTGTGTGTCTGTGTGTGTGTCTGTCTGTGTGCATGTGTCTGTATGTGTGTCTGTCTGTGTGTCTGTGTGTGTGTCTGTGTGTGTGTTTGTTTGTCTGTGTGTGTGTCTCTCTGTGTGTGTCTGTGTGTGTCTGTCTGTGTGCATTTGTTTGTGTGTGTGTCTGTCTGTGTGTGTGTGTCGGTTTGTGTCTGTGAGTGTGTCTGTGTGTGTGTTTGTGTGTCTGTGTGTGTGTCTGTCTGTGTGTCTGTGTCTGTGTGTGTGTCTGTGTGTGTGTCTGTGTCTGTGCATGTGTCTGTGTGTGTGTTTGTGTGTCTCTGTGTGCGTATGTCTGTGTGTCTGTGTCTGTGTGCGTGTCTGTGTGTGTGTCTGTCTGTGTGTGTGTATCTGTCTGTGTGTGTGACTGTCTGTGTGTGTCTGTGTGTGTGTCTGTGTGTGTCTCTGTGTGTGTCTTTGTGTGTGTCTGTGTGTGTGTGTCTGTCTGTGTGTGTGTATCTGTGTGTGTGTCTGTCTGTGTGTGTCTGTGTGCGTGTGTCTGTGTGTGTGTGTGTGTCTGTGTGTGTGTATCTGTGTGTGTGTCTCTGTCTGTGTGTGTGTATCTGTGTGTGTGTCTGTCTGTGTGTGTCTGTGTGCGTGTGTCTGTGTGTGTGTGTGTGTCTGTGTGTGTGTCTGAGTGTGTGTCTGTGTGTGTGTCGGAGTGTGTGTCTGTGTGCATGTGTCTGTGTGTGTGTGTCTGTGTGTGTGTGTCTGTGTGTGTGCCTGTGTGTGTCTGTCGGTGTGTGTGTGTCTGTGTGTGTGTCTGTGTGCATGTGTCTGTGTGTGAGTGTCTGTGTGTGTGTCTGTGTCTGTGTCTGTGTGTGTCTGTCGGTGTGTGTGTGTCTGTGTTGTGTCTGTCTGTGTGTGTCTGTCTGTTTGTGTGTCTGTGTGTGTGTCTGTCTGTGTGTGTCTGTCTGTGTGTCTGTCTGTGTGTGTCTGTCTGTGTGGCTGTCTGTGTGTGTCTGTCTGTTTGTGTGTCTGTGTGTGTGTCTGTTTGTGTGTCTGTCTGTGTGTGTCTGTCTGTGTGTGTCTGTGTGT
>NC_137289.1:120727500-120730000 GCF_054371585.1 Giraffa tippelskirchi | reverse complement strand
TGTCTGTGTGTGTGTCTGTCTGCATGTGTCTGTGTGTGTGTCTGTGTGTGTATCTGTGTGTGTCTGTGTGTGTGTGTCTGTCTCTGTGCATGTGTCTGTGTGTGTGTCTTTGTGTGTGTCGGTGTGTCTGTGTTTGTGGGTCTGTCTGTGTGTGTCTCTGTGTGTGTGTCTGTTTGTGTGTGTCTGTGTGTGTGTCTGTCTGTGTGCGTGTGTCTGTGTGTGTGTCTCTGTGTGTGTCTCTGTGTTTGTCTCTGTGTGTGTCTGTCGGGGTGTGTGTGTCTGTGTGTGTGTCTGTGTATGTCTGTCTGTGTGTGTGTCTGTGTGTGTCTGTCGGTGAGTCTGTGTCTGTGTGCGTGTCTGTGAGTGTGTCTGTCTCTGTGTGTGTATCTGTCTGTGTGTCTCTGTGTGTGTCTGTCTGTGTGGGTGTGTCTGTCTGTGTGTGTGTCTGTGTGTGTGTCTGTGTGTGTGTCTGTGTGTGTGTATCTGTCTGTGTGTGTGTCTGTGTGTGTGTCTGTCTGTGTGCATGTGTCTGTATGTGTGTCTGTCTGTCTGTGTGTCTGTGTGTGTGTCTGTGTGTGTGTTTGTTTGTCTGTGTGTGTGTCTCTCTGTGTGTGTCTGTGTGTGTCTGTCTGTGTGCATGTGTTTGTGTGTGTGTCTGTCTGTGTGTGTGTGTCGGTTTGTGTCTGTGAGTGTGTCTGTGTGTGTGTTTGTGTGTCTGTGTGTGTGTCTGTCTGTGTGTCTGTGTCTGTGTGTGTGTCTGTGTGTGTGTCTGTGTCTGTGCATGTGTCTGTGTGTGTGTTTGTGTGTCTCTGTGTGCGTATGTCTGTGTGTCTGTGTCTGTGTGCGTGTCTGTGTGTGTGTCTGTCTGTGTGTGTGTGTCTGTCTCTGTGTGTCTGTCTGTGTGTGTGTCTGTGTGTGTGTCTTTGTGTGCGCCTGTGTGTGTGTCTGTGTGTGTCTGTCTGTGTGTCTGTGTCTGTGTGTGTGTCTGTCTCTGTGTGTGTCTGTGTGTGTGTCTTTGTGCGTGTGTCTGTGTATGTGTCTGTGTGCGTGTGTCTGTGTGTGTCTGTCTGTGTGCGTGTGTCTGTGTGCGTGTGTCTGTGTGTTTCGAGGTATGTGTTTCTGTCTGTATGCGTGTGTCTGTGTGTGTGTGTCTGTGTGCGTGTGTCTGTGTGTGTCTGTCTGTGTGCGTGTATCTGTGTGCGTGTGTCTGTGTGTGTCTCGAGGTGTGTGTTTCTCTCTGTGTGCGTGTGTCTGTGTGTGTCTGTCTGTGTGTCTGTGTCTGTGTGTGTGTGTCTGTGTTTGTGTCTGTGTGTGTGTCTGTGTGTGTGTCTGCGTGTGTTTCTGTGTGTGTTTCTGTCTGTGTGTGTGTGTCTGTCACTGTGTGTGTGTCTGTGTGTGTGTGTCTGTGTGTGTGTCTGTGTGCATGTGTCTGTTTGTGTCTGTGTGTGTGTGTCTGTGTGTGTTTCTCTGTGTTTGTGTCTGTGTGTGTCTGTCGGTGTGTGTGTGTGTCTGTGTGTGTGTCTGTCTGTGTATGTCTGTCTGTGTGTGTGTCTGTGTGTGTCTGTCTGTCTGTGTGTGTGTATCTGTCTGTGTGTGTGTCTGTCTGTGTGTCTGTGTCTGTGTGTGTGTCTGTCTGTGTGTGTGCCTGTGTGTGTGTCTGTGTGCGTGTCTGTGTGTGTCTGTCTGTGTGTGTGTCTGTGTGTGTGTCTTTGTGCGTGTGTCTGTGTATGTGTCTGTGTGCGTGTGTCTGTGTGTGTGTCTGTGTCCGTGTGTCTGTGTGTGTCTGTCTGTGTGCGTGTGTCTGTGTGTGTGTCGAGGTGTGTTTTTCTCTCTGTGTGCGTGTGTCTGTGTGTGCGTGTCTGGGGGTGTGTGTCTGTGTGTGTGTCTGTGTGCATGTGTCTGTGTGTGTGTCTGTGTGTGTGTGTCTGTGTGTGTGTCTGTGTGTGTCTGTCTGTCTGTCTGTGTGTATCTCTCTGGGTGTGTGTATCTGTGTCAGTGTGTGTGTCTGTGTGCATGTCTCTGTGTGTGTGTCTGTGTGTGTGTCTGCGTGTGTGTCTGCGTGTGTGTCTGTCTGTGTGTGTGTGTTTGTCACTGTGTGTGTGCCTGTGTGTGTGTCTGTGTGTGTGTCTGCGTGTGTGTGTCTGTGTGTGTGTCTGTGTGTGTGTCTTTTTTGTGTGTGTCTGTGTGTGTGTCTGTGTGTGTGTCTGTGTGTGTGTGTCTGTGTGTGTGTGTCTGTGTGTGTGTGTGTCTGTGTGTGTGTCTGTGTGCCTGTGTCTGTGTGTGTGTCTGTGTGTGTGTCTGTGTGTCTGTGTGTGTGTGTCCGTCTGTGTGTGTGTCTCTGTGTGTGTCTGTGTGCGTCTCTGTGTGTGTGTCTTTTTGTGTGTCTGTGTGTGTGTGTCTGTCTGTGTGTGTGTCTGTGTGTGTGTCTGTGTGCGTGTGTCTGTGTGTGTGTCTGAGTGTGTGTCTGTGTGTGTGTCTGTGTGTGTGTGTCTGTGTGTGT
>NC_137289.1:120720000-120725000 GCF_054371585.1 Giraffa tippelskirchi | reverse complement strand
GTGTATGTGTGTGTGTCTGTGTGTGTGTCTGTGTGTGTCTGTCTGTGTGTCTGTGTCTGTGTGTGTGTCTGTCTGTGTGTGTCTCTCTGTGTGTGTGTCTGTGTGTGTGTCTGTTTGTGTGTCTGTCTCTGTGTGTCTGTCTGTGTGTGTGTCTGTGTGTGTGTCTTTGTGTGTGTCTGTGTGTGTGTCTGTGTGTGTGTGTGTCTGTCTGTGTGTCTGTGTCTGTGTGTGTGTCTGTCTGTGTGTGTGTCTGTGTGTGTGTCTTTGTGCGTGTGTCTGTGTATGTGTCTGTGTGCGTGTGTCTGTGTGTGTGTGTGTCTGTGTGCGTGTGTCTGTGTGTGTGTCTATGTGTGTGTCTGTCTGTGTGTGTGTGTCTGTCACTGTGTGTGTGTCTGTGTGTGTGTGTCTGTGTGTGTGTCTGTGTGCATGTGTCTGTGTGTGTGTCTGTGTGTGTGTGTCTGTGTGTGTTTCTCTGTGTTTGTGTCTGTGTGTGTCTGTCGGTGTGTGTGTGTGTCTGTGTGTGTGTCTGTCTGTGTATGTCTGTCTGTGTGTGTGTCTGTGTGTGTCTGTCTGTCTGTGTGTGTGTATCTGTCTGTGTGTGTGTGTCTGTCTGTGTGTCTGTGTCTGTGTGTGTGTCTGTCTGTGTGTGTGTCTGTGTGTGTGTCTGTGTGCGTGTCTGTGTGTGTCTGTCTGTGTGTGTGTCTGTGTGTGTGTCTTTGTGCGTGTGTCTGTGTATGTGTCTGTGTGCGTGTGTCTGTGTGTGTGTCTGTGTCCGTGTGTCTGTGTGTGTCTGTCTGTGTGCGTGTGTCTGTGTGTGTGTCGAGGTGTGTTTTTCTCTCTGTGTGCGTGTGTCTGTGTGTGCGTGTCTGTGTGTGTGTGTCTGTGTGTGTGTCTGTGTGCATGTGTCTGTGTGTGTGTCTGTGTGTGTGTGTCTGTGTGTGTGTCTGTGTGTGTCTGTCTGTCTGTGTGTGTGTATCTCTCTGGGTGTGTGTATCTGTGTCAGTGAGTGTGTCTGTGTGCATGTCTCTGTGTGTGTTTCTGTGTGTGTGTCTGCGTGTGTGTCTGTCTGTGTGTGTGTGTTTGTCACTGTGTGTGTGCCTGTGTGTGTGTCTGTGTGTGTGTCTGCGTGTGTGTGTCTGTGTGTGTGTCTGTGTGTGTGTCTTTTTTGTGTGTGTCTGTGTGTGTGTCTGTGTGTGTGTCTGTGTGTCTGTGTGTGTGTGTCCGTCTGTGTGTGTGTCTGTGTGTGTGTCTGTGTGCCTGTGTCTGTGTGTGTGTCTGTGTGTGTGTCTGTGTGTCTGTGTGTGTGTGTCCGTCTGTGTGTGTGTCTGTGTGTGTGTCTGTGTGCGTCTCTGTGTGTGTGTCTTTGTGTGTGTTTGTGTGTGTGTGTCTGTGTGTGTGTCTGTGTGCGTGTGTCTGTGTGTGTGTCTGTCTGTGTAGGTCTGTCTGTGTGTGTGTCTGCGTGTGTGTCTGCGTGTGTGTCTGTCTGTGTGTGTGTGTTTGTCACTGTGTGTGTGCCTGTGTGTGTGTCTGTGTGTGTGTCTGCGTGTGTGTGTCTGTGTGTGTGTCTGTGTGTGTGTCTTTTTTGTGTGTGTCTGTGTGTGTCTGTGTGTGTGTCTGTGTGTCTGTGTGTGTGTGTCCGTCTGTGTGTGTGTCTGTGTGTGTGTCTGTGTGCCTGTGTCTGTGTGTGTGTCTGTGTGCGTCTCTGTGTGTGTGTCTTTGTGTGTGTCAGTGTGTGTGTGTCTGTGTGTGTGTCTGTGTGCGTGTGTCTGTGTGTGTGTCTGTCTGTGTAGGTCTGTCTGTGTGTGTGTCTGTGTGTGTCTGTCGGTCTGTGTGTGTGTATCTGTATGTGTGTGTGTCTGTGTGTGTGTCTGTCTGTGTGCATGTGTCTGTCTCTGTGTATGTGTGTGTGTGTGTGTGTCTGTGTGTGTGTGTCTGTCTGTGTGTGTGTGTCTTTTGTGTCTGTGACTGTGTCTGTTTGTGTGTGTCTCTCTGTGTGTCTGTGTGCATGTGTCTGTGTGTGTGTCTGTGTGTATGTCTGTGTGTGTGTGTCTGTGTGTGTGTCTGTCTGTGTGTGTGTGTCTGTCTGTGTGTGTGTATCTGTCTGTGTGTGTGTCTGTGTGTGTGTGTCTGTCTGTGTGTGTGTATCTGTGTGTGTGTCTGTCTGTGTGTGTCTGTGTGCGTGTGTCTGTGTGTGTGTGTATCTGTGTGTGTGTCTCTGTCTGGGTGTGTGTATCTGTGTCTGTGTGTGTGTCTGTGTGTGTGTCTGTGTGTGTGTCTGTGTGTCTGTGTGTGTGTCTGTGTGTGTGTCTGTGTGTGTCTGTCTGTGTGTGTGTCTGTGTGTGTGTGTCTGTCTGTGTGTGTGTCTGTGTGTGTGTCTGTGTGTGTGTGTCTGTGTGTGTCTGAGTGTGTGTCTGTGTGTGTGTCGGAGTGTGTGTCTGTGTGCATGTGTCTGTGTGTGTGTGTCTGTGTGTGTGTGTCTCTGTGCATGTGTCTGTGGGTGAGTGTCTGTGTGTGTCTGTCGGTGTGTGTGTGTCTGTGTTGTGTCTGTCTGTGTGTGTCTGTCTGTTTGTGTGTCTGTGTGTGTGTCTGTTTGTGTGTCTGTCTGTGTGTGTCTGTCTGTGTGTCTCTGTGTGTGTGTCTGTGTGTGTGTCTGTGTGTGTGTCTTTGTGCGGGTGTCTGTGTATGTGTCTGTGTGCGTGTGTCTGTGTGTCTGTCTGTGTGTGTGTGTGTGTCTGTGTGTGTGTGTCTTTGTGTCTATCTGTGTGCGTTTGTCTGTGTGTGTGTGTGTGTGTGTGTGTGTGTCTGTGTGCGTGTGTCTGTGTTCGTGTGTCTGTGTGTGTGTCTGTGTGTGTCTGTGTCTGTGTGTGTGTCTCTGTGTGTGTCTTTGTGCGTGTGTCTGTGTATGTGTCTCTTTGCGTATGTCTGTGTGTGTGTCTGTGTGTGTCTCTGTGTGTGTCTGTCTGTGTGTCTGTGTCTGTGTGCGTGTCTGTCTGTGTGTGTGTCTGTGTGTGTGTCTTTGTGCGTGTGTCTGTGTGTGTGTCTGTGTGTGTGTCTCTGTGTTTGTGTCTGTGTGTGTCTGTCAGTGTGTGTGTGTGTCTGTGTGTGTCTCTGTCTGTGTGTGTCTGTCTGTGTGTGTGTCTGTGTGTGTGTCTGTCTGTGTGTGTGTCTGTGTGTGTGTCTGTGTGCGTGTGTCTGTGTGTGTCTGTGTGTGTGTCTGTGAACGTGTGTCTGTGTGTGTCTGTCTGTGTGTGTGTCTGTGTGTGTCTGTGTGTGTGTCTGTCTGTGTGTGTGTGTCTGTGTGTTTGTCTGTGTGTGTCTGTCTGTGTGTCTGTGTCCGTGTGTCTTTCTGTCTGTGTGTGTGTCTGTGTGTGTGTCTGTGTGTGTGTCTGTGTGTGTGTCTGTGTGTGTGTCTGTCTGTGTGCGTGTGTCTGTGTGTGTGTCTGTGTGTGTGTCTCTGTGTTTGTCTCTGTGTGTGTCTGTCGGGGTGTGTGTGTCTGTGTGTGTGTCTGTCTGTGTATGTCTGTGTGTGTGTCTGTGTGTGTCTGTCGGTGAGTCTGTGTCTGTGTGCGTGTCTGTGAGTGTGTCTGTCTCTGTGTGTGTATCTGTCTGTGTGTGTGACTGTCTGTGTGTGTCTGTGTGTGTGTCTGTTTGTGTGTCTGTCTGTGTGCGTGTCTGTGTCTGTCTGTGTGTGTGTATCTGTGTGTGTGTCTCTGTGTGTGTCTGTCTGTGTGGGTGTGTCTGTCTGTGTGTGTGTCTGTGTGTGTGTCTGTGTGTGTGTCTGTGTGTGTGTATCTGTCTGTGTGTGTGTCTGTGTGTGTGTCTGTCTGTGTGCATGTGTCTGTATGTGTGTCTGTCTGTCTGTGTGTCTGTGTGTGTGTCTGTGTGTGTGTTTGTTTGTCTGTGTGTGTGTCTCTCTGTGTGTGTCTGTGTGTGTCTGTCTGTGTGCATTTGTTTGTGTGTGTGTCTGTCTGTGTGTGTGTGTCGGTTTGTGTCTGTGAGTGTGTCTGTGTGTGTGTTTGTGTGTCTGTGTGTGTGTCTGTCTGTGTGTCTGTGTCTGTGTGTGTGTCTGTGTGTGTGTCTGTGTCTGTGCATGTGTCTGTGTGTGTGTTTGTGTGTCTCTGTGTGCGTATGTCTGTGTGTCTGTGTCTGTGTGCGTGTCTGTGTGTGTGTCTGTCTGTGTGTGTGTATCTGTCTGTGTGTGTGACTGTCTGTGTGTGTCTGTGTGTGTGTCTGTGTGTGTCTCTGTGTGTGTCTTTGTGTGTGTCTGTGTGTGTGTGTCTGTCTGTGTGTGTGTATCTGTGTGTGTGTCTGTCTGTGTGTGTCTGTGTGCGTGTGTCTGTGTGTGTGTGTGTGTCTGTGTGTGTGTATCTGTGTGTGTGTCTCTGTCTGTGTGTGTGTATCTGTGTGTGTGTCTGTCTGTGTGTGTCTGTGTGCGTGTGTCTGTGTGTGTGTGTGTGTCTGTGTGTGTGTCTGAGTGTGTGTCTGTGTGTGTGTCGGAGTGTGTGTCTGTGTGCATGTGTCTGTGTGTGTGTGTCTGTGTGTGTGTGTCTGTGTGTGTGCCTGTGTGTGTCTGTCGGTGTGTGTGTGTCTGTGTGTGTGTCTGTGTGCATGTGTCTGTGTGTGAGTGTCTGTGTGTGTGTCTGTGTCTGTGTCTGTGTGTGTCTGTCGGTGTGTGTGTGTCTGTGTTGTGTCTGTCTGTGTGTGTCTGTCTGTTTGTGTGTCTGTGTGTGTGTCTGTCTGTGTGTGTCTGTCTGTGTGTCTGTCTGTGTGTGTCTGTCTGTGTGGCTGTCTGTGTGTGTCTGTCTGTTTGTGTGTCTGTGTGTGTGTCTGTTTGTGTGTCTGTCTGTGTGTGTCTGTCTGTGTGTGTCTGTGTGTGTGTCTGTGTGTGTGTCTGTGTGTGTCTGTCTGTGTGCATGTGTCTGTGTGTGTGTGTCTCTTTGTGTGTGTCTGTGTGTGTGTCTGTGTGTGTGTGTCTGTGTGTGTGTCTGTGTTCATGTGTC
>NC_137289.1:120707500-120717500 GCF_054371585.1 Giraffa tippelskirchi | reverse complement strand
GTCTGTCTGTGTGTGTCTCTGTGTGTGTGTCTGTTTGTGTGTGTCTGTGTGTGTGTCTGTGTGTGTGTGTCTATCTGTGTGTCTGTGTCTGTGTGTGTGTCTGTCTGTGTGTGTGTCTGTGTGTGTGTCTCTGTGTGTGTGTCTGTTTGTGTGTCTGTGTGTGTGTGTCTGTGTGTGTGTGTGTCTGTCTGTGTGTGTGTCTGTGTGTGTGTCTCTGTGTGTGTCTGTGTGTGTGTCTGTGTGTGTGTCTGTGTGTGTGTGTGCGTGTGTGTGTCTGTGTGTGTGTCTGTGTGTGTCTGTCTGTGTGTCTGTCTATGAGTGTGTCTGTGTGTGTGTCTTTGTGCGTGTGTCTGTGTATGTGTCTGTGTGCGTGTGTCTGTGTGTGTGTGTCTGTGTGTGTGTCTCTGTGTGTCTGTCGGTGTGTGTGTGTCTGTCTGTGTGTCTGCGTGTGTGTCTGTGTGTGTCTGTGTGTGTGTGTCTGTGTGTGTGTGTCTGTCTGTGTGTGTGTATCTGTCTGTGTGTGTGTCTGTGTGTGTGTCTGTCTCTGTGCATGTGTCTCTGTGTGTGTCTGTCTGTGTGTGTGTGTCTGTCTGTTTGTGTGTCTGTGTGTGTGTCTGTTTGTGTGTCTGTCTGTGTGTGTCTGTCTGTGTGTGTGTCTGTGTGTGTGTCTGTGTGTGTGTGTCTTTGTGTGTCTGTCTGTGTGTGTCTGTGTGTGTCTCTATGTGTCTGTGTGTGTGTATCTGTCTGTGTGTGTGTATCTGTGTGTGTGTCTCTGTCTGGCTGTGTGTATCTGTGTCTGTGTGTCTGTTGGTGTGTGTGTGTCTGTGTGTGTGTCTATCTGTGTGTGTGTGTCTGTGTGTGTGTCTGTGTGTGTGTCTGTCTGTGTGTGTGTCTGTGTGTTTGTCTGTGTGTGTGCATGAGTCTGTGTCTGTGTATGTGTGTGTGCCTGTGTGTGTGTGTCTGTCTGTGTGTGTGTGTCTGTTTGTGTCTGTGAGTGTGTCTGTTTGTGTCTGTCTGTCTGTGTGTCTGTGTGCATGTGTCTGTGTTTGTGTCTGTGTGTGTGTCTGTGTGTGTGTCTGCGTGTGTGTCTGTGTGTGTTTCTGTCTGTGTGTGTGTGTCTGTCACTGTGTGTGTGTCTGTGTGTGTGTCTGTGTGTGTGTTGTGTGCATGTGTCTGTGTGTGTGTCTGTGTGTGTTTCTGTGTGTGTGTCTGCATGTGTGTGTCTGTGTGTCTGTCTGTGTGTGTGTGTCTGTGTGTGTTTCTCTGTATTTGTGTCTGTGTGTGTCTGTCAGTGTGTGTGTGTGTCTGTGTGTGTGTCTGTCTGTGTATGTCTGTCTGTGTGTGTGTCTGTGTGTGTCTGTCTGTCTGTGTGTGTGTATCTGTCTGTGTGTGTGTGTCTGTCTGTGTGTCTGTGTCTGTGTGTCTGTCTGTGTGTGTGTCTGTCTGCGTGTGTGTGTCTGTGTGTCTGTCTGTGTGTGTGTGTCTGTGTGTATGTGTCTGTGTGTGTGTCTGTGTGTGTGTGTCTGTGTGTGTGTCTGTGTGTGTCTGTTGGTGTGTGTGTGTCTGTGTGTGTGTCTGTGCGTGTCTGTCGGTGTGTGTGTGTCTGTGTGTGTGTCTGTGTGTGTGTCTGTGTGTGTGTGTCTGTGTGTGTGTCTGTGTATGTGTGTTTCTGTCTGTGTGTGTGTCTTTGTGCGTGTGTCTGTGTATGTGTCTGTTTGCGTGTGTCTGTGTGTGTGTCTGTGTGTGTGTCTGTGTGCGTGTCTGTCTGTGTGTGTGTCTGTGTGTGTGTCTTTGTGCGTGTGTCTGTGTATGTGTCTGTGTGCGTGTGTCTGTGTGTGTGTCTGTGTCCGTGTGTCTGTGTGTGTCTGTCTGTGTGCGTGTGTCTGTGTGTGTGTCGAGGTGTGTTTTTCTCTCTGTGTGCGTGTGTCTGTGTGTGCGTGTCTGTGTGTGTGTGTCTGTGTGTGTGTCTGTGTGCATGTGTCTGTGCGTGTGTCTGTGTCTGTGTTTCTGTGTGTGTGTCTGTGTCTGTCTGTCTGTCTGTGTGTGTGTATCTCTCTGGGTGTGTGTATCTGTGTCAGTGTGTGTGTCTGTGTGCATGTGTCTGTGTGTGTGTCTGTGTGTGTGTCTGTGTTTGTGTCTGTGTGTGTGTCTGTGTGTGTGCGTCTGTGTGTTTGTGTCTCTGTGTGTGTCTGTGTGTGTGTGTCTGTGTGTGTGTCTGCGTGTGTGTGTCTGTGTGTCTGTCTGTGTGTGTGTGTGTGTGTCTGTGTGTGTGTGTCTTTGTGTCTATCTGTGTGCGTTTGTCTGTGTGTTTGTGTGTGTGTGTGTGTGTGTCTGTGTGCGTGTGTCTGTGTTCGTGTGTCTGTATGTGTGTCTGTGTGTGTCTGTGTCTGTGTGTGTGTCTGTCTGTGTGTGTGTCTCTGTGTGTGTCTTTGTGCGTGTGTCTGTGTATGTGTCTCTTTGCGTATGTCTGTGTGTGTGTCTGTGTGTGTCTCTGTGTGTGTCTGTCTGTGTGTCTGTGTCTGTGTGCGTGTCTGTCTGTGTGTGTGTCTGTGTGTGTGTCTTTGTGCGTGTGTCTGTGTGTGTGTCTGTGTGTGTGTCTCTGTGTTTGTGTCTGTGTGTGTCTGTCAGTGTGTGTGTGTGTCTGTGTGTGTCTCTGTCTGTGTGTGTCTGTCTGTGTGTGTGTCTGTGTGTGTGTCTGTCTGTGTGTGTGTCTGTGTGTGTGTCTGTGTGCGTGTGTCTGTGTGTGTCTGTGTGTGTGTCTGTGAACGTGTGTCTGTGTGTGTCTGTCTGTGTGTGTGTCTGTGTGTGTCTGTGTGTGTGTCTGTCTGTGTGTGTGTGTCCGTGTGTTTGTCTGTGTGTGTCTGTCTGTGTGTCTGTGTCTGTGTGTCTTTCTGTCTGTGTGTGTGTCTGTGTGTGTGTCTGTGTGTGTGTCTGTGTGTGTGTCTGTCTGTGTGCGTGTGTCTGTGTGTGTGTCTCTGTGTGTGTCTCTGTGTTTGTCTCTGTGTGTGTCTGTCGGGGTGTGTGTGTCTGTGTGTGTGTCTGTCTGTGTATGTCTCTGTGTGTGTCTGTGTGTGTCTGTCGGTGAGTCTGTGTCTGTGTGCGTGTCTGTGAGTGTGTCTGTCTCTGTGTGTGTATCTGTCTGTGTGTGTGACTGTCTGTGTGTGTCTGTGTGTGTGTCTGTGTGTGTGTCTGTCTGTGTGCGTGTCTGTGTGTGTGTCTGTCTGTGTGTGTGTATCTGTGTGTGTGTCTCTGTGTGTGTCTGTCTGTGTGGGTGTGTCTGTCTGTGTGTGTGTCTGTGTGTGTGTCTGTGTGTGTGTCTGTGTGTGTGTATCTGTCTGTGTGTGTGTCTGTGTGTGTGTCTGTCTGTGTGCATGTGTCTGTATGTGTGTCTGTCTGTCTGTGTGTCTGTGTGTGTGTCTGTGTGTGTGTTTGTTTGTCTGTGTGTGTGTCTCTCTGTGTGTGTCTGTGTGTGTCTGTCTGTGTGCATGTGTTTGTGTGTGTGTCTGTCTGTGTGTGTGTGTCGGTTTGTGTCTGTGAGTGTGTCTGTGTGTGTGTTTGTGTGTCTGTGTGTGTGTCTGTCTGTGTGTCTGTGTCTGTGTGTGTGTCTGTGTGTGTGTCTGTGTCTGTGCATGTGTCTGTGTGTGTGTTTGTGTGTCTCTGTGTGCGTATGTCTGTGTGTCTGTGTCTGTGTGCGTGTCTGTGTGTGTGTCTGTCTGTGTGTGTGTATCTGTCTGTGTGTGTGACTGTCTGTGTGTGTCTGTGTGTGTGTCTGTGTGTGTCTCTTTGTGTGTCTTTGTGTGTGTCTGTGTGTGTGTGTCTGTCTGTGTGTGTGTATCTGTGTGTGTGTCTGTCTGTGTGTGTCTGTGTGCGTGTGTCTGTGTGTGTGTGTGTGTCTGTGTATGTGTCTGTGTGTGTGTCTGTGTGTGTCTGTTGGTGTGTGTGTGTCTGTGTGTGTGTCTGTGCGTGTCTGTCGGTGTGTGTGTGTCTGTGTGTGTGTCTGTGTGTGTGTCTGTGTGTGTGTGTCTGTGTGTGTGTCTGTGTATGTGTGTTTCTGTCTGTGTGTGTGTCTTTGTGCGTGTGTCTGTGTATGTTTCTGTTTGCGTGTGTCTGTGTGTGTGTCTGTGTGTGTGTCTGTGTGCGTGTCTGTCTGTGTGTGTGTCTGTGTGTGTGTCTTTTTGCGTGTGTCTGTGTATGTGTCTGTGTGCGTGTGTCTGTGTGTGTGTCTGTGTCCGTGTGTCTGTGTGTGTCTGTCTGTGTGCGTGTGTCTGTGTGTGTGTCGAGGTGTGTTTTTCTCTCTGTGTGCGTGTGTCTGTGAGTGCGTGTCTGTGTGTGTGTGTGTCTGTGTGTGTGTCTGTGTGCATGTGTCTGTGCGTGTGTCTGTGTGTGTGTTTCTGTGTGTGTGTCTGTGTGTGTCTGTCTGTCTGTGTGTGTGTATCTCTCTGGGTGTGTGTATCTGTGTCAGTGTGTGTGTCTGTGTGCATGTGTCTGTGTGTGTGTCTGTGTGTGTGTCTGTGTTTGTGTCTGTGTGTGTGTCTGTGTGTGTGTCTGTGTGTGTGCGTCTGTGTGTTTGTGTCTCTGTGTGTGTCTGTGTGTGTGTGTCTGTGTGTGTGTCTGCGTGTGTGTGTCTGTGTGTCTGTCTGTGTGTGTGTGTGTGTCTGTGTGTGTGTGTCTTTGTGTCTATCTGTGTGCGTTTGTCTGTGTGTTTGTGTGTGTGTGTGTGTGTGTGTCTGTGTGCGTGTGTCTGTGTTCGTGTGTCTGTGTGTGTGTCTGTGTGTGTCAGTGTCTGTGTGTGTGTCTGTCTGTGTGTGTGTCTCTGTGTGTGTCTTTGTGCGTGTGTCTGTGTATGTGTCTCTTTGCGTATGTCTGTGTGTGTGTCTGTGTGTGTCTCTGTGTGTGTCTGTCTGTGTGTCTGTGTCTGTGTGCGTGTCTGTCTGTGTGTGTGTCTGTGTGTGTGTCTTTGTGCGTGTGTCTGTGTGTGTGTCTGTGTGTGTGTCTGTGTTTGTGTCTGTGTGTGTGTCTGTGTGCGTGTGTCTGTGTGTGTCTGTGTGTGTGTCTGTGTGTGTGTCTGTCTGTGTGTGTGTCTGTGTGTGTGTGTCTGTGTGTGTGTCTGTGTGTGTGTCTGTGTGTGTGTGTCTTTGTGTGTCTGTGTGTGTGTCTATGTGTCTGTGTGTGTGTATCTGTCTGTGTGTGTGTATCTTTGTGTGTGTCTCTGTCTGGCTGTGTGTATCTGTGTCTGTGTGTCTGTCTGTGTGCATGTGTCTGTGTGTGTGTGTCTGTGTGTGTGTCTCTGTGTGTCTGTTGGTGTGTGTGTGTCTGTGTGTGTGTCTATCTGTGTGTGTCTGTCTGTGTGTGTGTCTGTGTGTGTGTCTGTCTGTGTGCATGTGTCTGTGTGTGTTTGTCTGTGTGTGTGTCTGTGTGTGTGTCTGTTTGTGTGTGTGTGTCTGTCTCTGTGTGTGTCTGTGTGTGTGTGTCTGTGTGTGTGTGTCTGTCTGTGTGTGTGTATCTGTGTGTGTGTCTCTGTCTGGGTGTGTGTATCTGTGTCTGTGTGTGTGTCTGTGTGTGTGTCTGTGTGTCTGTGTGTGTGTTTGTGTGTGTCTGTGTGTGTCTTTGTGCGTGTGTCTGTGTATGTGTCTGTGTGCGTGTGTCTGTGTGTGTGTCTGTGTGTGTGTCTGTGTGTGTTTCTGTGTGTCTGTCTGTGTGTCTGTGTGTGTGTCTGTGTGTGTGTGTCTGTGTGTGTGTCTCTGTGTTTGTCTCTGTGTGTGTCTGTCGGTGTGTGTGTGTCTGTGTGTGTGTCTGTCTGTGTATGTCTGTCTGTGTGTGTGTCTGTGTGTGTCTGTCGGTGAGTCTGTGTCTGTGTGCGTGTCTGTGAGTGTGTCTGTCTCTGTGTGTGTATATGTCTGTGTGTGTGACTGTCTGTGTGTGTCTGTGTGTGTGTCTGTGTGTGTGTCTGTCTGTGTGCGTGTCTGTGTGTGTGTCTGTCTGTGTGTGTGTATCTGTCTGTGTGTCTCTGTGTGTGTCTGTCTGTGTGGGTGTGTCTGTCTGTGTGTGTGTCTGTGTGTGTGTCTGTGTGTGTGTCTGTGTGTGTGTATCTGTCTGTGTGTGTGTCTGTGTGTGTGTCTGTCTGTGTGCATGTGTCTGTATGTGTGTCTGTCTGTCTGTGTGTCTGTGTGTGTGTGTCTGTGTGTGTGTCTGTGTGTGTGTTTGTGTGTCTGTGTGTGTGTCTGTCTGTGTGGGTGTATCTGTCTGTGTGTGTGTCTGTGTGTGTGTCTGTCTGTGTGCATGTGTCTGTGTCTGTGTATGTGTGTGTGCCTGTGTGTGTGTGTCTCTCTGTGTGTGTGTGTCTGTTTGTGTCTGTGAGTGTGTCTGTTTGTGTCTGTCTGTCTGTGTGTCTGTGTGCATGTGTCTGTGTTTGTGTCTGTGTGTGTGTCTGTGTGTGTGTCTGCATGTGTGTCTGTGTGTGTTTCTGTCTGTGTGTGTGTGTCTGTCACTGTGTGTGTGTCTGTGTGTGTGTGTCTGTGTGTGTGTCTGTGTGCATGTGTCTGTGTGTGTGTCTGTGTGTGTGTGTCTGTGTGTGTTTCTCTGTGTTTGTGTCTGTGTGTGTCTGTCGGTGTGTGTGTGTGTCTGTGTGTGTGTCTGTCTGTGTATGGCTGTCTCTGTGTGTGTCTGTGTGTGTCTGTCTGTGTGTGTGTATCTGTCTGTGTGTGTGTGTCTGTCTGTGTGTCTGTGTCTGTGTCTGTGTCTGTCTGTGTGTGTGTCTGTGTGTGTGTCTGTGTGCGTGTCTGTGTGTGTCTGTCTGTGTGTGTGTTGTGTGTGTGTCTTTGTGCGTGTGTCTGTGTATGTGTCTGTGTGCGTGTGTCTGCGTGTGTGTCTGTGTCCGTGTGTCTGTGTGTGTCTGTCTGTGTGCGTGTGTCTGTGTGTGTGTCGAGGTGTGTTTTTCTCTCTGTGTGCGTGTTTCTGTGTGTGCGTGTCTGTGTGTGTGTGTCTGTGTGTGTGTCTGTGTGCAAGTGTCTGTGTGTGTGTCTGTGTGTGTGTGTCTGTGTGTGTGTCTGTGTGTGTCTGTCTGTCTGTGTGTGTGTATCTGTCTGTGTGTGTGTGTCTGTCTGTGTGTCTGTGTCTGTGTGTGTGTCTGTCTGTGTGTGTGTCTGTCTGCGTGTGTGTGTCTGTGTGTCTGTCTGTGTGTGTGTGTCTGTGTGTATGTGTCTGTGTGTGTGTCTGTGTGTGTGTGTCTGTGTGTGTGTCTGTGTGTGTCTGTTGGTGTGTGTGTGTCTGTGTGTGTGTCTGTGCGTGTCTGTCGGTGTGTGTGTGTCTGTGTGTGTGTCTGTGTGTGTGTCTGTGTGTGTGTGTCTGTGTGTGTGTCTGTGTATGTGTGTTTCTGTCTGTGTGTGTGTCTTTGTGCGTGTGTCTGTGTATGTGTCTGTTTGCGTGTGTCTGTGTGTGTGTCTGTGTGTGTGTCTGTGTGCGTGTCTGTCTGTGTGTGTGTCTGTGTGTGTGTCTTTTTGCGTGTGTCTGTGTATGTGTCTGTGTGCGTGTGTCTGTGTGTGTGTCTGTGTCCGTGTGTCTGTGTGTGTCTGTCTGTGTGCGTGTGTCTGTGTGTGTGTCGAGGTGTGTTTTTCTCTCTGTGTGCGTGTGTCTGTGTGTGCGTGTCTGTGTGTGTGTGTGTCTGTGTGTGTGTCTGTGTGCATGTGTCTGTGCGTGTGTCTGTGTGTGTGTTTCTGTGTGTGTGTCTGTGTGTGTCTGTCTGTCTGTGTGTGTGTATCTCTCTGGGTGTGTGTATCTGTGTCAGTGTGTGTGTCTGTGTGCATGTGTCTGTGTGTGTGTCTGTGTGTGTGTCTGTGTTTGTGTCTGTGTGTGTGTCTGTGTGTGTGTCTGTGTGTGTGCGTCTGTGTGTTTGTGTCTCTGTGTGTGTCTGTGTGTGTGTGTCTGTGTGTGTGTCTGCGTGTGTGTGTCTGTGTGTCTGTCTGTGTGTGTGTGTGTGTCTGTGTGTGTGTGTCTTTGTGTCTATCTGTGTGCGTTTGTCTGTGTGTTTGTGTGTGTGTGTGTGTGTGTGTCTGTGTGCGTGTGTCTGTGTTCGTGTGTCTGTGTGTGTGTCTGTGTGTGTCAGTGTCTGTGTGTGTGTCTGTCTGTGTGTGTGTCTCTGTGTGTGTCTTTGTGCGTGTGTCTGTGTATGTGTCTCTTTGCGTATGTCTGTGTGTGTGTCTGTGTGTGTCTCTGTGTGTGTCTGTCTGTGTGTCTGTGTCTGTGTGCGTGTCTGTCTGTGTGTGTGTCTGTGTGTGTGTCTTTGTGCGTGTGTCTGTGTGTGTGTCTGTGTGTGTGTCTGTGTTTGTGTCTGTGTGTGTGTCTGTGTGCGTGTGTCTGTGTGTGTCTGTGTGTGTGTCTGTGTGTGTGTCTGTCTGTGTGTGTGTCTGTGTGTGTGTGTCTGTGTGTGTGTCTGTGTGTGTGTCTGTGTGTGTGTGTCTTTGTGTGTCTGTGTGTGTGTCTATGTGTCTGTGTGTGTGTATCTGTCTGTGTGTGTGTATCTTTGTGTGTGTCTCTGTCTGGCTGTGTGTATCTGTGTCTGTGTGTCTCTCTGTGTGCATGTGTCTGTGTGTGTGTGTCTGTGTGTGTGTCTCTGTGTGTCTGTTGGTGTGTGTGTGTCTGTGTGTGTGTCTATCTGTGTGTGTCTGTCTGTGTGTGTGTCTGTGTGTGTGTCTGTCTGTGTGCATGTGTCTGTGTGTGTTTGTCTGTGTGTGTGTCTGTGTGTGTGTCTGTTTGTGTGTGTGTGTCTGTCTCTGTGTGTGTCTGTGTGTGTGTGTCTGTGTGTGTGTGTCTGTCTGTGTGTGTGTATCTGTGTGTGTGTCTCTGTCTGGGTGTGTGTATCTGTGTCTGTGTGTGTGTCTGTGTGTGTGTCTGTGTGTGTGTCTGTGTGTCTGTGTGTGTGTTTGTGTGTGTCTGTGTGTGTCTTTGTGCGTGTGTCTGTGTATGTGTCTGTGTGCGTGTGTCTGTGTGTGTGTCTGTGTGTGTGTCTGTGTGTGTTTCTGTGTGTCTGTCTGTGTGTCTGTGTGTGTGTCTGTCTGTGTGTGTGTCTGTCTCTGTGTTTGTGTCTGCGTGTGTGTGTCTGTGTGTGTGTGTCTGTGTGTGTCTGTGTGTGTGTGTGTCTGTGTGTGTGTCTCTGTGTTTGTGTCTGTGTGTGTCTGTCGGTGTGTGTGTGTGTCTGTGTGTGTGTCTGTGTGTGTGTCTGTGTGTGCCTGTGTGTGTGTCTGTGTGTGTGTGTCTATCTGTGTGTCTGTGTCTGTGTGTGTGTCTGTCTGTGTATGTGTCTGTGTGTGTGTCTGTGTGTGTGTGTTTGTGTGTGTCTGTCTGTGTGTCTGTGTCTGTGTGTGTGTCTGTCTGTGTGTGTGTCTCTGTGTGTGTCTTTGTGCGTGTGTCTGTGTATGTGTCTCTTTGCGTGTGTCTGTGTGTGTGTCTGTGTGTGTGTCTGTGTGTGTTTCTGTGTGTGTCTGTCTGTGTGTCTGTGTCTGTCTGCGTGTCTGTCTGTGTGTGTGTCTGTGTGTGTGTCTCTGTGCGTGTGTCTGTGTGTGTGTCTGTGTGTGTGTCTCTGTGTTTGTGTCTGTGTGTGTCTGTCGGTGTGTGTGTGTGTCTGTGTGTGTCTGTCTGTGTATGTCTGTCTGTGTGTGTGTCTGTGTGTGTGTATCTGTCTGTGTGTGTGTCTGTGTGTGTGTCTGTCTGTGTGCATGTGTCTGTGTCTGTGTATGTGTGTGTGCCTGTGTGTGTGTGTCTGTCTGTGTGTGTGTGTCTGTTTGTGTCTGTGAGTGTGTCTGTTTGTGTCTGTCTGTCTGTGTGTCTGTGTGCGTGTCTGTGTGTGTGTCTGCGTGTGTGTCTGTGTGTGTTTCTGTCTCTGTGTGTGTGTCTGTCACTGTGTTTGTGTCTGTGTGTGTGTGTCTGTGTGTGTGTCTGTGTGCATGTGTCTGTGTGTGTGTCTGTGTGTGTGTGTCTGTGTGTGTTTCTCTGTGTTTGTGTCTGT
>NC_137289.1:120680000-120702500 GCF_054371585.1 Giraffa tippelskirchi | reverse complement strand
GTGTGTGTGTGTCTGTGTGTGTGTCTGTGTGTGTGTCTGTGTGTGTGTCTGCGTGTGTGTGTCTGTGTGTCTGTCTGTGTGTGTGTGTGTGTCTGTGTGTGTCTGTCGGTGTGTGTGTGTCTGTGTGTGTGTCTGTGTGTGTCTGTCGGTGTGTGTGTGTCTGTGTGGGTGTCTGTGTGTGTGTCTGTGTGTGTCTGTGTATGTGTGTGTTTCTGTCTGTGTGTGTGTCTGTGTGTGTGTCTTTGTGCATGTCTGTGTCTGTGTGACTGTGTGTCTGTGTGCGTGTGCCTTTGTGTGTATCTGTGTGCGTTTCTCTGTGTGTTTGTCTGTGTGTGTGTGTCTGTGTGTCTGTGTGCGTGTGTCTGTGTTCGTGTGTCTGTGTGTGTGCCTGTGTGTGTTTTGTGTGTCTGTGTCTGTGTGTGTGTCTGTCTGTGTATGTGTCTGTGTGTGTGTGTGTGTGTGTGTGTCTGTCTGTGTGTCTGTGTCTGTGTGTGTGTCTGTCTGTGTGTGTGTCTGTGTGTGTGTCTTTGTGCATGTGTCTGTGTATGTGTCTGTGTGCGTGTGTCTGTGTGTGTGTCTGTGTGTGTTTGTGTGTGTTTCTGTGTGTCTGTCTGTGTGTCTGTGTGTGTGTCTGTCTGTGTGTGTCTGTCTCTGTGTTTGTGTCTGCGTGTGTCTGTCTGTGTGTCTGTGTCTGTGTGCGTGTCTGTCTGTGTGTGTGTCTGTGTGTGTGTCTGTGTGTGTGTCTGTGTGTGTGTCTGTCTGTGTGCATGTGTCTGTGTGTGTGTGTCTGTGTGTGTGTCTCTGTGTTTGTCTCTGTGTGTGTCTGTCGGTGTGTGTGTGTCTGTGTGTGTGTCTGTCTGTGTATATCTGTCTGTGTGTGTGTCTGTGTGTGTCTGTCGGTGAGTCTGTGTCTGTGTCCGTGTCTGTGTGTGTGTCTCTCTGTGTGTATTTGTCTGTGTGTGTGACTGTCTGTGTGTGTCAGTGTGTGTGTCTGTGTGTGTGTCTGTCTGTGTGCGTGTCTGTGTGTGTGTCTGTCTGTGTGTGTGTATCTGTGTGTGTGTCTCTGTGTGTGTCTGTCTGTGTGTGTGTCTGTCTGTGTGTGTGTCTGTGTGTGTGTCTGTGTGTGTGTCTGTGTGTGTGTATCTGTCTGTGTGTGTGTCTGTGTGTGTGTCTGTCTGTGTGCATGTGTCTGTATGTGTGTCTGTCTGTCTCTGTGTCTGTGTGTGTGTGTCTGTCTGTGTGTCTGTGTGTGTGTTTGTGTGTCCGTGTGTGTGTCTGTCTGTGTGTGTCTGTCTGTGTGCAAGTGTTTGTGTGTGTGTCTGTCTGTGTGTGTGTCTGTTTGTGTCTGTGAGTGTGTCTGTGTGTGTGTTTGTGTGTCTGTGTGTGTGTCTGTCTGTGTGTCTGTGTCTGTGTGTGTGTCTGTGTTTGTGTCTGTGTCTGTGCATGTGTCTGTGTGTGAGTCTGTGTGTGTGTCTGTCTGTGTGCATGTGTCTGTGTGTGTGTGTCTGTGTGTGTGTCTCTGTGTTTGTCTCTGTGTGTGTCTGTCGGTGTATGTCTGTCTGTGTGTGTGTCTGTGTGTGTCTGTCGGTGAGTCTGTGTCTGTGTGCGTGTCAGTGTGTGTGTCTGTCTCTGTGTGTGTATTTGTCTGTGTGTGTGACTGTCTGTGTGTGTCTGTGTGTGTGTCTGTGTGTGTGTCTGCGTGTGTGTATCTGTGTGTGTGTCTCTGTGTGTGTCTGTCTGTGTGTGTGTGTCTGTCTGTGTGTGTGTCTGTGTGTGTGTCTGTGTGTGTGTCTGTGTGTGTGTATCTGTCTGTGTGTGTGTCTGTGTGTGTGTCTGTCTGTGTGCATGTGTCTGTATGTGTGTCTGTCTGTCTGTGTTTCTGTGTGTGTGTGTCTGTGTGTGTGTCTGTGTGTGTGTTTGTGTGTCTGTGTGTGTGTCTGTCTGTGTGTTTCTGTGTGTGTCTGTCTGTGTGCATGTGTTTGTGTGTGTGTCTGTCTGTGTGTGTGTCTGTTTGTGTCTGTGAGTGTGTCTGTGTGTGTGTTTGTGTGTCTGTGTGTGTGTCTGTCTGTGTGTCTGTGTCTGTGTGTGTGTCTGTGTGTGTGTCTGTGTCTGTGCATGTGTCTGTGTGTGTGTTTGTGTGTCTCTGTGTGCGTATGTCTGTGTGTCTGTGTCTGTGTGCGTGTCTGTGTGTGTGTCTGTCTGTGTGTGTGTATCTGTCTGTGTGTGTGACTGTCTGTGTGTGTCTGTGTGTGTGTCTGTGTGTGTGTCTGTGTGTGTCTCTGTGTGTGTGTCTTTGTGTGTGTCTGTGTGTGTGTGTCTGTCTGTGTGTGTGTCTGTGTGTGTGTCTGTGTGCGTGTGTCTGTGTGTGTGTCTGAGTGTGTGTCTGTGTGTGTGTATGTGTGTGTGTCTGTGTGTGTGTCTGTGTGTGTCTGTCTGTGTGTCTGTGTCTGTGTGTGTGTCTGTCTGTGTGTGTCTGTCTGTGTGTGTGTCTGTGTGTGTCTGTTTGTGTGTCTGTCTCTGTGTGTCTGTCTGTGTGTGTGTCTGTGTGTGTGTCTTTGTGTGTGTCTGTGTGTGTGTGTGTGCGTGTGTGTGTCTGTGTGTGTGTCTGTGTGTGTGTGTCTGTGTGTGTCTGTCTGTGTGTCTGTCTGTGTGTGTGTCTGTGTGTGTGTCTTTGTGCGTGTGTCTGTGTATGTGTCTGTGTGCGTGTGTCTGTGTGTGTGTCTTTGTGCGTGTGTCTGTGTGTGTCTGTCTGTGTGCGTGTGTCTGTGTGCGTGTGTCTGTGTGTGTGTCTGTGTGTGTGTTTCTGTCTGTGTGCGTGTGTCTGTGTGCGTGTGTCTGTGTGTGTGTGTCTGTGTGTGTGTGTCTGTGTGTGTCTGTGTGCATGTGTCTGTGTGTATGTCTGTGTGTGTGTGTCTGTGTGTGTGTCTGTGTGTGTCTGTCTGTCTGTGTGTGTGTATCTCTCTGGGTGTGTGTATCTGTGTCTGTGTGTCTGTCTGTGTGCATGTGTCTGTGTGTGTGTCTGTGTTTGTGTCTGCGTGTGTGTGTCTTGTGTGTGTCTATGTGTGTGTGTCTGTGTGTGTGTCTGTGTGTGTGTCTGTGTGTGTGTCTGTGTGTGTGTGTCTCTGTGTGTGTCTGCGTGTGTGTGTCTGTGTGTCTGTCTGTGTGTGTGTGTCTGTGTGTATGTGTCTGTGTGTGTGTCTGTGTGCGTGTGTCTGTGTGTGTGTCTGTGTGTGTGTCTGTCTGTGTATCTGTCTGTGTGCGCGTCTGTGTGTGTGTCTGTGTGTGTGTGTCTGACTGTGTGTGTGGCTGTCTGTGTGTGTGTGTCTGTATGTGTGTCTGTCTGTGTGCATGTGTCTGTGTGCGTGTGTCTGTGTGTGTGTCTGTGTGTGTGTCTGTGTGTGTGTGTCTGTGTGTGTGTCTGTGTGCGTGTGTCTGTGTGTGTGTCTGAGTGTTTGTCTGTGTGTGTGTCTGAGTGTGTGTCTGTGTGCATGTGTCTGTGTGCGTGTGTCTGTGTGTGTGTCTCTGTGTGTCTGTCGGTGTGTGTGTGTCTGTCTGTGTGTCTGCGTGTGTGTCTGTGTGTGTCTGTGTGTGTGTGTCTGTCTGTGTGTGTGTATCTGTCTGTGTGTGTGTCTGTGTGTGTGTCTGTCTCTGTGCATGTGTCTCTGTGTGTGTCTGTCTGTGTGTGTGTCTGTCTGTTTGTGTGTCTGTGTGTGTGTCTGTTTGTGTGTCTGTCTGTGTGTGTCTGTCTGTGTGTGTGTCTGTGTGTGTGTCTGTGTGTGTGTGTCTTTGTGTGTCTGTCTGTGTGTGTCTGTGTGTGTCTATGTGTCTGTGTGTGTGTATCTGTCTGTGTGTGTGTATCTGTGTGTGTGTCTCTGTCTGCTTGTGTGTATCTGTGTCTGTCTGTGTGTGTGTGTCTGTGTGTGTGTCTCTGTGTGTCTGTGTGTGTGTCTATCTGTGTGTGTGTGTCTGTGTGTGTGTCTGTGTGTGTGTCTGTCTGTGTGTGTGTCTGTGTGTTTGTCTGTGTGTGTGCATGAGTCTGTGTCTGTGTATGTGTGTGTGCCTGTGTGTGTGTGTCTGTCTGTGTGTGTGTGTCTGTTTGTGTCTGTGAGTGTGTCTGTTTGTGTCTGTCTGTCTGTGTGTCTGTGTGCATGTGTCTGTGTTTGTGTCTGTGTGTGTGTCTGTGTGTGTGTCTGCGTGTGTGTCTGTGTGTGTTTCTGTCTGTGTGTGTGTGTCTGTCACTGTGTGTGTGTCTGTGTGTGTGTCTGTGTGTGTGTCTCTGTGTTTGTCTCTGTGTGTGTCTGTCGGTGTGTGTGTGTCTGTGTGTGTGTCTGTCTGTGTATGTCTGTCTGTGTGTGTGTCTGTGTGTGTCTGTCGGTGAGTCTGTGTCTGTGTGCGTGTCTGTGAGTGTGTCTGTCTCTGTGTGTGTATATGTCTGTGTGTGTGACTGTCTGTGTGTGTCTGTGTGTGTGTCTGTGTGTGTGTCTGTCTGTGTGCGTGTCTGTGTGTGTGTCTGTCTGTGTGTGTGTATCTGTCTGTGTGTCTCTGTGTGTGTCTGTCTGTGTGGGTGTGTCTGTCTGTGTGTGTGTCTGTGTGTGTGTCTGTGTGTGTGTCTGTGTGTGTGTATCTGTCTGTGTGTGTGTCTGTGTGTGTGTCTGTCTGTGTGCATGTGTCTGTATGTGTGTCTGTCTGTCTGTGTGTCTGTGTGTGTGTGTCTGTGTGTGTGTCTGTGTGTGTGTTTGTGTGTCTGTGTGTGTGTCTGTCTGTGTGGGTGTATCTGTCTGTGTGTGTGTCTGTGTGTGTGTCTGTCTGTGTGCATGTGTCTGTGTCTGTGTATGTGTGTGTGCCTGTGTGTGTGTGTCTGTCTGTGTGTGTGTGTCTGTTTGTGTCTGTGAGTGTGTCTGTTTGTGTCTGTCTGTCTGTGTGTCTGTGTGCATGTGTCTGTGTTTGTGTCTGTGTGTGTGTCTGTGTGTGTGTCTGCGTGTGTGTCTGTGTGTGTTTCTGTCTGTGTGTGTGTGTCTGTCACTGTGTGTGTGTCTGTGTGTGTGTCTGTGTGTGTGTTGTGTGCATGTGTCTGTGTGTGTGTCTGTGTGTGTGTCTGCATGTGTGTGTCTGTGTGTCTGTCTGTGTGTGTGTGTCTGTGTGTGTTTCTCTGTATTTGTGTCTGTGTGTGTCTGTCAGTGTGTGTGTGTGTCTGTGTGTGTGTCTGTCTGTGTATGTCTGTCTGTGTGTGTGTCTGTGTGTGTCTGTCTGTCTGTGTGTGTGTATCTGTCTGTGTGTGTGTGTCTGTCTGTGTGTCTGTGTCTGTGTGTGTGTCTGTCTGTGTGTGTGTCTGTCTGCGTGTGTGTGTCTGTGTGTCTGTCTGTGTGTGTGTGTCTGTGTGTATGTGTCTGTGTGTGTGTCTGTGTGTGTGTGTCTGTGTGTGTGTCTGTGTGTGTCTGTTGGTGTGTGTGTGTCTGTGTGTGTGTCTGTGCGTGTCTGTCGGTGTGTGTGTGTCTGTGTGTGTGTCTGTGTGTGTGTCTGTGTGTGTGTGTCTGTGTGTGTGTCTGTGTATGTGTGTTTCTGTCTGTGTGTGTGTCTTTGTGCGTGTGTCTGTGTATGTGTCTGTTTGCGTGTGTCTGTGTGTGTGTCTGTGTGTGTGTCTGTGTGCGTGTCTGTCTGTGTGTGTGTCTGTATGTGTGTCTTTGTGCGTGTGTCTGTGTATGTGTCTGTGTGCGTGTGTCTGTGTGTGTGTCTGTGTCCGTGTGTCTGTGTGTGTCTGTCTGTGTGCGTGTGTCTGTGTGTGTGTCGAGGTGTGTTTTTCTCTCTGTGTGCGTGTGTCTGTGTGTGCGTGTCTGTGTGTGTGTGTCTGTGTGTGTGTCTGTGTGCATGTGTCTGTGCGTGTGTCTGTGTCTGTGTTTCTGTGTGTGTGTCTGTGTCTGTCTGTCTGTCTGTGTGTGTGTATCTCTCTGGGTGTGTGTATCTGTGTCAGTGTGTGTGTCTGTGTGCATGTGTCTGTGTGTGTGTCTGTGTGTGTGTCTGTGTTTGTGTCTGTGTGTGTGTCTGTGTGTGTGCGTCTGTGTGTTTGTGTCTCTGTGTGTGTCTGTGTGTGTGTGTCTGTGTGTGTGTCTGCGTGTGTGTGTCTGTGTGTCTGTCTGTGTGTGTGTGTGTGTGTCTGTGTGTGTGTGTCTTTGTGTCTATCTGTGTGCGTTTGTCTGTGTGTTTGTGTGTGTGTGTGTGTGTGTCTGTGTGCGTGTGTCTGTGTTCGTGTGTCTGTATGTGTGTCTGTGTGTGTCTGTGTCTGTGTGTGTGTCTGTCTGTGTGTGTGTCTCTGTGTGTGTCTTTGTGCGTGTGTCTGTGTATGTGTCTCTTTGCGTATGTCTGTGTGTGTGTCTGTGTGTGTCTCTGTGTGTGTCTGTCTGTGTGTCTGTGTCTGTGTGCGTGTCTGTCTGTGTGTGTGTCTGTGTGTGTGTCTTTGTGCGTGTGTCTGTGTGTGTCTCTGTGTGTGTGTCTCTGTGTTTGTGTCTGTGTGTGTCTGTCAGTGTGTGTGTGTGTCTGTGTGTGTCTCTGTCTGTGTGTGTCTGTCTGTGTGTGTGTCTGTGTGTGTGTCTGTCTGTGTGTGTGTCTGTGTGTGTGTCTGTGTGCGTGTGTCTGTGTGTGTCTGTGTGTGTGTCTGTGAACGTGTGTCTGTGTGTGTCTGTCTGTGTGTGTGTCTGTGTGTGTCTGTGTGTGTGTCTGTCTGTGTGTGTGTGTCTGTGTGTTTGTCTGTGTGTGTCTGTCTGTGTGTCTGTGTCTGTGTGTCTTTCTGTCTGTGTGTGTGTCTGTGTGTGTGTCTGTGTGTGTGTCTGTGTGTGTGTCTGTCTGTGTGCGTGTGTCTGTGTGTGTGTCTCTGTGTGTGTCTCTGTGTTTGTCTCTGTGTGTGTCTGTCGGGGTGTGTGTGTCTGTGTGTGTGTCTGTCTGTGTATGTCTGTGTGTGTGTCTGTGTGTGTCTGTCGGTGAGTCTGTGTCTGTGTGCGTGTCTGTGAGTGTGTCTGTCTCTGTGTGTGTATCTGTCTGTGTGTGTGACTGTCTGTGTGTGTCTGTGTGTGTGTCTGTGTGTGTGTCTGTCTGTGTGCGTGTCTGTGTGTGTGTCTGTCTGTGTGTGTGTATCTGTGTGTGTGTCTCTGTGTGTGTCTGTCTGTGTGGGTGTGTCTGTCTGTGTGTGTGTCTGTGTGTGTGTCTGTGTGTGTGTCTGTGTGTGTGTATCTGTCTGTGTGTGTGTCTGTGTGTGTGTCTGTCTGTGTGCATGTGTCTGTATGTGTGTCTGTCTGTCTGTGTGTCTGTGTGTGTGTCTGTGTGTGTGTTTGTTTGTCTGTGTGTGTGTCTCTCTGTGTGTGTCTGTGTGTGTCTGTCTGTGTGCATGTGTTTGTGTGTGTGTCTGTCTGTGTGTGTGTGTCGGTTTGTGTCTGTGAGTGTGTCTGTGTGTGTGTTTGTGTGTCTGTGTGTGTGTCTGTCTGTGTGTCTGTGTCTGTGTGTGTGTCTGTGTGTGTGTCTGTGTCTGTGCATGTGTCTGTGTGTGTGTTTGTGTGTCTCTGTGTGCGTATGTCTGTGTGTCTGTGTCTGTGTGCGTGTCTGTGTGTGTGTCTGTCTGTGTGTGTGTATCTGTCTGTGTGTGTGACTGTCTGTGTGTGTCTGTGTGTGTGTCTGTGTGTGTCTCTTTGTGTGTCTTTGTGTGTGTCTGTGTGTGTGTGTCTGTCTGTGTGTGTGTATCTGTGTGTGTGTCTGTCTGTGTGTGTCTGTGTGCGTGTGTCTGTGTGTGTGTGTGTGTCTGTGTATGTGTCTGTGTGTGTGTCTGTGTGTGTCTGTTGGTGTGTGTGTGTCTGTGTGTGTGTCTGTGCGTGTCTGTCGGTGTGTGTGTGTCTGTGTGTGTGTCTGTGTGTGTGTCTGTGTGTGTGTGTCTGTGTGTGTGTCTGTGTATGTGTGTTTCTGTCTGTGTGTGTGTCTTTGTGCGTGTGTCTGTGTATGTTTCTGTTTGCGTGTGTCTGTGTGTGTGTCTGTGTGTGTGTCTGTGTGCGTGTCTGTCTGTGTGTGTGTCTGTGTGTGTGTCTTTTTGCGTGTGTCTGTGTATGTGTCTGTGTGCGTGTGTCTGTGTGTGTGTCTGTGTCCGTGTGTCTGTGTGTGTCTGTCTGTGTGCGTGTGTCTGTGTGTGTGTCGAGGTGTGTTTTTCTCTCTGTGTGCGTGTGTCTGTGAGTGCGTGTCTGTGTGTGTGTGTGTCTGTGTGTGTGTCTGTGTGCATGTGTCTGTGCGTGTGTCTGTGTGTGTGTTTCTGTGTGTGTGTCTGTGTGTGTCTGTCTGTCTGTGTGTGTGTATCTCTCTGGGTGTGTGTATCTGTGTCAGTGTGTGTGTCTGTGTGCATGTGTCTGTGTGTGTGTCTGTGTGTGTGTCTGTGTTTGTGTCTGTGTGTGTGTCTGTGTGTGTGTCTGTGTGTGTGCGTCTGTGTGTTTGTGTCTCTGTGTGTGTCTGTGTGTGTGTGTCTGTGTGTGTGTCTGCGTGTGTGTGTCTGTGTGTCTGTCTGTGTGTGTGTGTGTGTCTGTGTGTGTGTGTCTTTGTGTCTATCTGTGTGCGTTTGTCTGTGTGTTTGTGTGTGTGTGTGTGTGTGTGTCTGTGTGCGTGTGTCTGTGTTCGTGTGTCTGTGTGTGTGTCTGTGTGTGTCAGTGTCTGTGTGTGTGTCTGTCTGTGTGTGTGTCTCTGTGTGTGTCTTTGTGCGTGTGTCTGTGTATGTGTCTCTTTGCGTATGTCTGTGTGTGTGTCTGTGTGTGTCTCTGTGTGTGTCTGTCTGTGTGTCTGTGTCTGTGTGCGTGTCTGTCTGTGTGTGTGTCTGTGTGTGTGTCTTTGTGCGTGTGTCTGTGTGTGTGTCTGTGTGTGTGTATGTGTTTGTGTCTGTGTGTGTGTCTGTGTGCGTGTGTCTGTGTGTGTCTGTGTGTGTGTCTGTGTGTGTGTCTGTGTGTGTGTGTCTGTGTGTGTGTCTGTGTGTGTGTCTGTGTGTGTGTGTCTTTGTGTGTCTGTGTGTGTGTCTATGTGTCTGTGTGTGTGTATCTGTCTGTGTGTGTGTATCTTTGTGTGTGTCTCTGTCTGGCTGTGTGTATCTGTGTCTGTGTGTCTGTCTGTGTGCATGTGTCTGTGTGTGTGTGTCTGTGTGTGAGTCTCTGTGTGTCTGTTGGTGTGTGTGTGTCTGTGTGTGTGTCTATCTGTGTGTGTCTGTCTGTGTGTGTGTCTGTGTGTGTGTCTGTCTGTGTGCATGTGTCTGTGTGTGTTTGTCTGTGTGTGTGTCTGTGTGTGTGTCTGTTTGTGTGTGTGTGTCTGTCTCTGTGTGTGTCTGTGTGTGTGTGTCTGTGTGTGTGTGTCTGTCTGTGTGTGTGTATCTGTGTGTGTGTCTCTGTCTGGGTGTGTGTATCTGTGTCTGTGTGTGTGTCTGTGTGTGTGTCTGTGTGTGTGTCTGTGTGTCTGTGTGTGTGTTTGTGTGTGTCTGTGTGTGTGTCTGTGTGTGTCTGTCGGTGTGTGTGTGTCTGTGTGTGTGTCTGTGTGCATGTGTCTGTGTGTGAGTGTCTGTGTGTGTGTCTGTGTCTGTGTCTGTGTGTGTCTGTCGGTGTGTGTGTGTCTGTGTTGTGTCTGTCTGTGTGTGTCTGTCTGTTTGTGTGTCTGTGTGTGTGTCTGTCTGTGTGTGTCTGTCTGTGTGTCTGTCTGTGTGTGTCTGTCTGTGTGTCTGTCTGTGTGTGTCTGTCTGTTTGTGTGTGTGTGTGTGTCTGTTTGTGTGTCTGTCTCTGTGTGTCTGTCTGTGTGTGTCTGTGTGTGTGTCTGTGTGTGTGTCTGTCTGTGTGCATGTGTCTGTGTGTGTGTGTCTCTGTGTGTGTGTCTGTGTGTGTGTCTGTGTGTGTCTGTCGGTGTGTGTGTGTCTGTGTGTGTGTCTGTGCGTGTGTGTCTGTGTGTGTGTGTCTGTGTGTGTGTGTCTGTGTGTGTGTCTGTGTGTGTGTCTGTTTGTGTGTCTTTGTCTGTCTCTCTGTGTGTCTGTGTGTGTGTGTCTGTGTGTGTGTGTCTGTCTGTGTGTGTGTATCTGTGTGTGTGTCTCTGTCTGGTTGTGTGTATCTGTGTCTGTGTGTGTGTCTGTGTGTGTGTCTGTGTGTGTCTGTCTGTCTGTCTGTGTGTATCTCTCTGGGTGTGTGTATCTGTGTCAGTGTGTGTGTCTGTGTGCATGTGTCTGTGTGTGTGTCTGTGTTTGTGTCTGTGTGTGTGTGTCTGTGTGTGTGTCTGTGTGTGTGTGTCTGTGTGTGTGTCTGCGTGTGTGTGTCTGTGTGTGTGTCTGTGTGTGTGTCTGTGTGTGTGTCTGTGTGTGTGTGTCTGTGTGTGTGTCTGCGTGTGTGTGTCTGTGTCTGTGTGTGTGTGTGTGTCTGTGTGTGTGTGTGTCTGTGTGTGTGTTTGTCTGTGTGCATGTGTCTGTGTGTGTGTCTGTGTGTGTGTCTGTGTGTGTGTCTGTGTGTGTCTGTCAGTGTGTGTGTGTCTGTGTGTGTGTCTGTGTGTGTCTGTCGGTGTGTGTGTGTCTGTGTGTGTGTCTGTGTGTGTGTCTGTGTGTGTCTGTGTATGTGTGTGTTTCTGTCTGTGTGTGTGTCTGTGTGTGTGTCTTTGTGCGTGTCTGTGTCTGTGTGACTGTGTGTCTGTGTGCGTGTGTCTTTGTGTGTATCTGTGTGCGTTTGTCTGTGTGTTTGTCTGTGTGTGTGTGTCTGTGTGTCTGTGTGCGTGTGTCTGTGTTCGTGTGTCTGTGTGTGTGTCTGTGTGTGTTTTGTGTGTCTGTGTCTGTGTGTGTGTCTGTCTGTGTATGTGTCTGTGTGTGTGTCTGTGTGTGTGTGTCTGTGTGTGTCTGTCTGTGTGTCTTTGTCTGTGTGTGTGTCTGTCTGTGTGTGTGTCTGTGTGTGTGTCTTTGTGCGTGTGTCTGTGTGTGTGTCTGTGTGTGTTTCTGTGTGTCTGTGTGTGTGTCTGTGTGTGTGTCTGTCTCTGTGTTTGTGTCTGCGTGTGTGTGTCTGTGTGTGTGTGTCTGTGTGTGTCTGTCTGTGTGTGTGTGTCTGTGTGTGTGTCTCTGTGTTTGTGTCTGTGTGTGTCTGTCGGTGTGTGTGTGTGTCTGTGTGTGTGTCTGTGTGTGTGTCTGTGTGTGTCTGTGTGTGTGTCTGTGTGTGTGTGTCTATCTGTGTGTCTGTGTCTGTGTGTGTGTCTGGGTGTGTCTGTCTGTGTGTGTGTCTGTGTGTGTGTCTGTGTGTGTGTCTGTGTGTGTGTATCTGTCTGTGTGTGTGTCTGTGTGTGTGTCTGTGTGTGTGTCTGTGTGTCTGTGTGTGTGTCTGTGTGTGTCGGTCTCTGTGTGTGTCTGTGTGTGTGTGTCTGTCTGTGTGTGTGTCTGTGTGTGTGTCTGTGTGCGTGTGTCTGTGTGTGTGTCTGAGTGTGTGTCTGTGTGTGTGTCGGAGTGTGTGTCTGTGTGCATGTGTCTGTGTGTGTGTCTGTGTGTGTGTGTCTGTGTGTGTGTCTGTGTGTGTCTGTCTGTCTGTCTGTGTGTATCTCTCTGGGTGTGTGTATCTGTGTCAGTGTGTGTGTCTGTGTGCATGTGTCTGTGTGTGTCTGTGTTTGTGTCTGTGTGTGTGTGTCTGTGTGTGTGTGTCTGTGTGTGTGTCTGCGTGTGTGTGTCTGTGTGTGTGTCTGTGTGTGTGTGTCTGTGTGTGTGCGTCTGTGTGTGTGTCTGTGTGTGTGTCTGTGTGTGTGTCTGTGTGTGTGTCTGCGTGTGTGTGTCTGTGTGTGTGTCTGTGTGTGTGTGTGTGTTTGTGTGTGTGTGTGTCTGTGTGTGTTTGTCTGTGTGCATGTGTCTGTGTGTGTGTCTGTGTGTGTGTGTCTGTGTGTGTGTCTGTGTGTGTCTGTCAGTGTGTGTGTGTCTGTGTGTGTGTCTGTGTGTGTCTGTCGGTGTGTGTGTGTCTGTGTGTGTGTCTGTGTGTGTCTGTGTATGTGTGTGTTTCTGTCTGTGTGTGTGTCTGTGTGTGTGTCTTTGGGCGTGTCTGTGTCTGTGTGACTGTGTGTCTGTGTGCGTGTGTCTTTGTGTGTATCTGTGCGCGTGTGTCTGTGTGTGTGTCTGTGTGTGTGTCTGTGTGTCTGTGTCTGTGTGTGTGTCTGTCTGTGTGTGTGTGTCTGTGTGTGTGTCTGTGTGTCTGTGTCTGTGTGTGTGTCTGTCTGTGTATGTGTCTGTGTGTGTGTCTGTGTGTGTCTGTCAGTGTGTGTGTGTCTGTGTGTGTGTCTGTCTGTGTGTGTCTGTCTGTGTGTGTCTCTGTGTGTGTGTCTGTTTGTGTGTCTGTCTGTGTGTGTCTGTGTGTGTGTGTGTCTGTCTGTGTGTGTGTCTGTGTGTGTGTCTGTGTGTGTCTGTGTGTGTGTCTGTCTGTGTGTGTGTCTGTCTCTGTGTTTGTGTCTGCGTGTGTGTGTCTGTGTGTGTCTGTGTGTGTGTGTGTGTCTGTGTGTGTGTCTCTGTGTTTGTGTCTGTGTGTGTCTGTCGGTGTGTGTGTGTGTCTGTGTGTGTGTGTCTGTGTGTGTGTCTGTGTGTGTCTGTGTGTGTGTCTGTGTGTGTGTGTCTGTGTGTGTGTCTGTCTGTGTGTGTGTGTCTGTCTGTGTGTGTGTCGGAGTGTGTGTCTGTGTGCATGTGTCTGTGTGTGTGTGTCTGTGTGTGTCTGTGTGTGTGTCTGTGTGTGTCTGTCGGTGTGTGTGTGTCTGTGTGTGTGTCTGTGTGCATGTGTCTGTGTGTGAGTGTCTGTGTGTGTGTCTGTGTCTGTGTCTGTGTGTGTCTGTCGGTGTGTGTGTGTCTGTGTTGTGTCTGTCTGTGTGTGTCTGTCTGTTTGTGTGTCTGTGTGTGTGTCTGTCTGTGTGTGTCTGTCTGTGTGTCTGTCTGTGTGTGTCTGTCTGTGTGTCTGTCTGTGTGTGTCTGTCTGTTTGTGTGTGTGTGTGTGTCTGTTTGTGTGTCTGTCTCTGTGTGTCTGTCTGTGTGTGTCTGTGTGTGTGTCTGTGTGTGTGTCTGTCTGTGTGCATGTGTCTGTGTGTGTGTGTCTCTGTGTGTGTGTCTGTGTGTGTGTCTGTGTGTGTCTGTCGGTGTGTGTGTGTCTGTGTGTGTGTCTGTGCGTGTGTGTCTGTGTGTGTGTGTCTGTGTGTGTGTGTCTGTGTGTGTGTCTGTGTGTGTGTCTGTTTGTGTGTCTTTGTCTGTCTCTCTGTGTGTCTGTGTGTGTGTGTCTGTGTGTGTGTGTCTGTCTGTGTGTGTGTATCTGTGTGTGTGTCTCTGTCTGGTTGTGTGTATCTGTGTCTGTGTGTGTGTCTGTGTGTGTGTCTGTGTGTGTCTGTCTGTCTGTCTGTGTGTATCTCTCTGGGTGTGTGTATCTGTGTCAGTGTGTGTGTCTGTGTGCATGTGTCTGTGTGTGTGTCTGTGTTTGTGTCTGTGTGTGTGTGTCTGTGTGTGTGTCTGTGTGTGTGTGTCTGTGTGTGTGTCTGCGTGTGTGTGTCTGTGTGTGTGTCTGTGTGTGTGTCTGTGTGTGTGTCTGTGTGTGTGTGTCTGTGTGTGTGTCTGCGTGTGTGTGTCTGTGTCTGTGTGTGTGTGTGTGTCTGTGTGTGTGTGTGTCTGTGTGTGTGTTTGTCTGTGTGCATGTGTCTGTGTGTGTGTCTGTGTGTGTGTCTGTGTGTGTGTCTGTGTGTGTCTGTCAGTGTGTGTGTGTCTGTGTGTGTGTCTGTGTGTGTCTGTCGGTGTGTGTGTGTCTGTGTGTGTGTCTGTGTGTGTGTCTGTGTGTGTCTGTGTATGTGTGTGTTTCTGTCTGTGTGTGTGTCTGTGTGTGTGTCTTTGTGCGTGTCTGTGTCTGTGTGACTGTGTGTCTGTGTGCGTGTGTCTGTGTGCGTGTGTCTGTCTGTGTGTGTGTATCTGTGTGTGTGTCTCTGTCTGGGTGTGTGTATCTGTGTCTGTGTGTGTGTCTGTGTGTGTGTCTGTGTGTGTGTCTGTGTGTCTGTGTGTGTGTCTGTGTGTGTGTCTGTGTGTGTCTGTCTGTGTGTGTGTCTGTGTGTGTTTGTCTGTCTGTGTGTGTGTCTGTGTGTGTGTCTGTGTGCGTGTGTCTGTGTGTGTGTCTGAGGGTGTGTCTGTGTGTGTGTCGGAGTGTGTGTCTGTGTGCATGTGTCTGTGTGTGTGTGTCTGTGTGTGTGTGTCTCTGTGCATGTGTCTGTGGGTGAGTGTCTGTGTGTGTCTGTCGGTGTGTGTGTGTCTGTGTTGTGTCTGTCTGTGTGTGTCTGTCTGTTTGTGTGTCTGTGTGTGTGTCTGTTTGTGTGTCTGTCTGTGTGTGTCTGTCTGTGTGTGTCTGTGTGTGTGTCTGTGTGTGTGTCTTTGTGCGTGTGTCTGTGTATGTGTCTGTGTGCGTGTGTCTGTGTGTGTGTGTCTGTGTGCGTGTGTCTGTGTGTGTCTGTCTGTGTGCGTGTGTCTGTGTGTGTGTCGAGGTGTGTGTTTCTCTCTGTGTGCGTGTGTCTGTGTGTGCGTGTCTGTGTGTGTGTGTCTGTGTGTGTGTCTGTGTGCATGTTTCTGTGTGTGTCTCTGTGTGTCTGTGTGTGTGTGTCTGTCTGTGTGTGTGTCTGTGTGTGTGTCTGTGTGTGTGTCTGTGTGTGTGTCTGCGTGTGTGTGTCTGTGTATCTGTCTGTGTGTGTGTGTCTGTCTGTGTGTGTGTCTGTGTGTGTGTGTCTGTGTGTGTGTCTGTGTGTGTGTCTGTGTGTGTGTGTCTGTGTGTGTGTCTGTGTGTGTGTCTGTCTGTGTGTGTGTGTCTGTGTGTGTGTGTCTTTGTGTGTGTCTGTGTGCATGTGTCTGTGTGTGTGTCTGTGTGTGTGTCTGTGTGTCTGTGTGTGTGTGTCTGTCTGTGTGTGTGTCTGTGTGTGTGTCTGTGTGTGTGTGTCTTTGTGTGTGTCTGTGTGTGTGTGTCTGTCTGTGTGTGTGTGTCTGTGTGTGTGTCTTGGTGTGTGTCTGTGTGCATGTGTCTGTGTGTGTGTCTGTGTTTGTGTCTGCGTGTGTGTGTCTGTGTGTCTGTCTGTTGGTGTGTGTCTGTATGTGCGCGTGTGTCTGTGTGTGTGTCTGTGTGTGTGTCTGTGTGTCTGTGTCTGTGTGTGTGTCTGTCTGTGTGTGTGTGTCTGTGTGTGTGTCTGTGTGTCTGTGTCTGTGTGTGTGTCTGTCTGTGTATGTGTCTGTGTGTGTGTCTGTGTGTGTCTGTCAGTGTGTGTGTGTCTGTGTGTGTGTCTGTCTGTGTGTGTCTGTCTGTGTGTGTCTCTGTGTGTGTGTCTGTTTGTGTGTCTGTCTGTGTGTGTCTGTGTGTGTGTGTGTCTGTCTGTGTGTGTGTCTCTGTGTGTGTCTCTGTGTGTGTCTGTGTGTGTGTGTCTGTGTGTGTGTCTTTGTGCGTGTGTCTGTGTGTGTGTCTGTGTGCGTGTGTCTGTGTGTGTGTCTGTATGTGTGTGTCTGTGTGTGTCTGTGTGAGTGTCTGTGTGCGTGGGTCTGTGTGTGTGTCTGTGTGTATCTGTCTGTGTGTGTGTCTGTGTGTTTGTCTGTCTGTGTGTGTGTCTGTGTGTGTCTGTCGGTGTGTGTGTGTCTGTGTGTGTGTCTGTCTGTCTGTGTGTGTCTGTGTGTGTGTGTCTGTGTGTCTGTGTCTGTGTGTGTGTCTGTGTGTGTGTGTCTGTGTGTGTGTCTTTGTGTGTCTGTCTGTGTGTGTCTGTGTGTGTGTCTATGTGTCTGTGTGTGTGTATCTGTCTGTGTGTGTGTATCTGTGTGTGTGTCTCTGTCTGGCTGTGTGTATCTGTGTCTGTGTGTCTGTCTGTGTGCATGTGTCTGTGTGTGTGTGTCTGTGTGTGTGTCTCTGTGTGTCTGTTGGTGTGTGTGTGTCTGTGTGTGTGTCTATCTGTGTGTGTCTGTCTGTGTGTGTGTCTGTGTGTGTGTCTGTCTGTGTGCGTGTGTCTGTGTGTGTGTGTCTGTTTGTGTGTCTGTGTGTCTTTCTGTGTGTGTGTCTGTGTGTGTGTCTGTGTGTGTGTCTGTGTGTGTCTGTTTGTGTGTGTGTCTGTCTCTGTGTGTGTCTGTGTGTGTGTGTCTGTGTGTGTGTGTCTGTCTGTGTGTGTGTATCTGTGTGTGTGTCTCTGTCTGGGTGTGTGTATCTGTGTCTGTGTGTGTGTCTGTGTGTCTGTGTGTGTGTCTGTGTGTGTCTGTGTGTGTGTCTTTGTGCGTGTGTCTGTGTATGTGTCTGTGTGCGTGTGTCTGTGTGTGTGTCTTTTTGTGTGTCTGTGTGTGTTTCTGTGTGTCTGTCTGTGTGTCTGTGTGTGTGTCTGTCTGTGTGTGTGTCTGTCTCTGTGTTTGTGTCTGCGTGTGTGTGTCTGTGTGTGTGTCTGTGTGTGTCTGTGTGTGTGTGTGTGTCTGTGTGTGTGTCTCTGTGTTTGTGTCTGTGTGTGTCTGTCGGTGTGTGTGTGTGTCTGTGTGTGTGTCTGTGTGTGTGTCTGTGTGTGTCTGTGTGTGTGTCTGTGTGTGTGTCTGTGTGTGTGTGTCTGTGTGTGTGTCTCTCTGTGTGTGTGTGTCTGTCTGTGTGTGTGTATCTGTCTGTGTGTGTGTCTGTGTGTGTGTGTCTGTCTGTGTGTGTGTATCTGTGTGTGTGTCTGTCTGTGTGTGTCTGTGTGCGTGTGTCTGTGTGTGTGTGTGTCTGTGTGTGTGTATCTGTGTGTGTGTCTCTGTCTGCGTGTGTGTATCTGTGTCTGTGTGTGTGTCTGTGTGTGTGTCTGTGTGTGTGTCTGTGTGTCTGTGTGTGTGTCTGTGTGTGTGTCTGTGTGTGTCTGTCTGTGTGTGTGTCTGTGTGTGTTTGTCTGTCTGTGTGTGTGTCTGTGTGTGTGTCTGTGTGCGTGTGTCTGTGTGTGTGTCTGTGTGTGTCTCTGTGTGTGTCTGTCTGTGTGTCTGTGTCTGTGTGCGTGTCTGTCTGTGTGTGTGTCTGTGTGTGTGTCTTTGTGCGTGTGTCTGTGTGTGTGTCTGTGTGTGTGTCTCTGTGTTTGTGTCTGTGTGTGTCTGTCAGTGTGTGTGTGTGTCTGTGTGTGTCTCTGTCTGTGTGTGTCTGTCTGTGTGTGTGTCTGTGTGTGTGTCTGTCTGTGTGTGTGTCTGTGTGTGTGTCTGTGTGTGTGTGTCTGTGTGTGTCTGTGTGTGTGTCTGTGTGCGTGTGTCTGTGTGTGTGTCTGTGTGTGTCTGTCTGTGTGTGTGTCTGTGTGTGTCTGTGTGTGTGTCTGTCTGTGTGTGTGTGTCTGTGTGTGTGTCTGTGTGTGTCTGTCTGTGTGTCTGTGTCTGTGTGTATGTCTGTCTGTGTGTGTGTCTGTGTGTGTGTCTGTGTGTGTGTCTGTGTGTGTCTGTCTGTGTGCATGTGTCTGTGTGTGTGTGTCTGTGTGTGTCTCTGTGTTTGTCTCTGTGTTTGTCTGTCGGTGTGTGTGTGTCTGTGTGTGTGTCTGTCTGTGTATGTCTGTCTGTGTGTGTGTCTGTGTGTGTCTGTCGGTGAGTCTGTGTCTGTGTGCGTGTCTGTGAGTGTGTCTGTCTCTGTGTGTGTATCTGTCTGTGTGTGTGACTGTCTGTGTGTGTCTGTGTGTGTGTCTGTCTGTGTGCGTGTCTGTGTGTGTGTCTGTCTGTGTGTGTGTATCTGTGTGTGTGTCTCTGTGTGTGTCTGTCTGTGTGGGTGTGTCTGTCTGTGTGTGTGTCTGTGTGTGTGTCTGAGTGTGTCTGTGTGTGTGTATCTGTCTGTGTGTGTGTCTGTGTGTGTGTCTGTCTGTGTGCATGTGTCTGTATGTGTGTCTGTCTGTCTGTGTGTCTGTGTGTGTGTGTCTGTGTCTGTGTCTGTGTGTGTGTTTGTGTGTCTGTGTGTGTGTCTGTCTGTGTGGGTGTGTCTGTCTGTGTGTGTGTCTGTGTGTGTGTCTGTGTGTGTGTCTGTGTGTGTGTATCTGTCTGTGTGTGTGTCTGTGTGTGTGTCTGTGTGTGTGTCTGTGTGTCTGTGTGTGTGTCTGTGTGTGTCGGTCTCTGTGTGTGTCTGTGTGTGTGTGTCTGTCTGTGTGTGTGTCTGTGTGTGTGTCTGTGTGCGTGTGTCTGTGTGTGTGTCTGAGTGTGTGTCTGTGTGTGTGTCGGAGTGTGTGTCTGTGTGCATGTGTCTGTGTGTGTGTCTGTGTGTGTGTGTCTGTGTGTGTGTCTGTGTGTGTCTGTCTGTCTGTCTGTGTGTATCTCTCTGGGTGTGTGTATCTGTGTCAGTGTGTGTGTCTGTGTGCATGTGTCTGTGTGTGTCTGTGTTTGTGTCTGTGTGTGTGTGTCTGTGTGTGTGTGTCTGTGTGTGTGTCTGCGTGTGTGTGTCTGTGTGTGTGTCTGTGTGTGTGTGTCTGTGTGTGTGCGTCTGTGTGTGTGTCTGTGTGTGTGTCTGTGTGTGTGTCTGTGTGTGTGTCTGCGTGTGTGTGTCTGTGTGTGTGTCTGTGTGTGTGTGTGTGTTTGTGTGTGTGTGTGTCTGTGTGTGTTTGTCTGTGTGCATGTGTCTGTGTGTGTGTCTGTGTGTGTGTGTCTGTGTGTGTGTCTGTGTGTGTCTGTCAGTGTGTGTGTGTCTGTGTGTGTGTCTGTGTGTGTCTGTCGGTGTGTGTGTGTCTGTGTGTGTGTCTGTGTGTGTCTGTGTATGTGTGTGTTTCTGTCTGTGTGTGTGTCTGTGTGTGTGTCTTTGGGCGTGTCTGTGTCTGTGTGACTGTGTGTCTGTGTGCGTGTGTCTTTGTGTGTATCTGTGCGCGTGTGTCTGTGTGTGTGTCTGTGTGTGTGTCTGTGTGTCTGTGTCTGTGTGTGTGTCTGTCTGTGTGTGTGTGTCTGTGTGTGTGTCTGTGTGTCTGTGTCTGTGTGTGTGTCTGTCTGTGTATGTGTCTGTGTGTGTGTCTGTGTGTGTCTGTCAGTGTGTGTGTGTCTGTGTGTGTGTCTGTCTGTGTGTGTCTGTCTGTGTGTGTCTCTGTGTGTGTGTCTGTTTGTGTGTCTGTCTGTGTGTGTCTGTGTGTGTGTGTGTCTGTCTGTGTGTGTGTCTGTGTGTGTGTCTGTGTGTGTCTGTGTGTGTGTCTGTCTGTGTGTGTGTCTGTCTCTGTGTTTGTGTCTGCGTGTGTGTGTCTGTGTGTGTCTGTGTGTGTGTGTGTGTCTGTGTGTGTGTCTCTGTGTTTGTGTCTGTGTGTGTCTGTCGGTGTGTGTGTGTGTCTGTGTGTGTGTGTCTGTGTGTGTGTCTGTGTGTGTCTGTGTGTGTGTCTGTGTGTGTGTGTCTGTGTGTGTGTCTGTCTGTGTGTGTGTGTCTGTCTGTGTGTGTGTCGGAGTGTGTGTCTGTGTGCATGTGTCTGTGTGTGTGTGTCTGTGTGTGTCTGTGTGTGTGTCTGTGTGTGTCTGTCGGTGTGTGTGTGTCTGTGTGTGTGTCTGTGTGCATGTGTCTGTGTGTGAGTGTCTGTGTGTGTGTCTGTGTCTGTGTCTGTGTGTGTCTGTCGGTGTGTGTGTGTCTGTGTTGTGTCTGTCTGTGTGTGTCTGTCTGTTTGTGTGTCTGTGTGTGTGTCTGTCTGTGTGTGTCTGTCTGTGTGTCTGTCTGTGTGTGTCTGTCTGTGTGTCTGTCTGTGTGTGTCTGTCTGTTTGTGTGTGTGTGTGTGTCTGTTTGTGTGTCTGTCTCTGTGTGTCTGTCTGTGTGTGTCTGTGTGTGTGTCTGTGTGTGTGTCTGTCTGTGTGCATGTGTCTGTGTGTGTGTGTCTCTGTGTGTGTGTCTGTGTGTGTGTCTGTGTGTGTCTGTCGGTGTGTGTGTGTCTGTGTGTGTGTCTGTGCGTGTGTGTCTGTGTGTGTGTGTCTGTGTGTGTGTGTCTGTGTGTGTGTCTGTGTGTGTGTCTGTTTGTGTGTCTTTGTCTGTCTCTCTGTGTGTCTGTGTGTGTGTGTCTGTGTGTGTGTGTCTGTCTGTGTGTGTGTATCTGTGTGTGTGTCTCTGTCTGGTTGTGTGTATCTGTGTCTGTGTGTGTGTCTGTGTGTGTGTCTGTGTGTGTCTGTCTGTCTGTCTGTGTGTATCTCTCTGGGTGTGTGTATCTGTGTCAGTGTGTGTGTCTGTGTGCATGTGTCTGTGTGTGTGTCTGTGTTTGTGTCTGTGTGTGTGTGTCTGTGTGTGTGTCTGTGTGTGTGTGTCTGTGTGTGTGTCTGCGTGTGTGTGTCTGTGTGTGTGTCTGTGTGTGTGTCTGTGTGTGTGTCTGTGTGTGTGTGTCTGTGTGTGTGTCTGCGTGTGTGTGTCTGTGTCTGTGTGTGTGTGTGTGTCTGTGTGTGTGTGTGTCTGTGTGTGTGTTTGTCTGTGTGCATGTGTCTGTGTGTGTGTCTGTGTGTGTGTCTGTGTGTGTGTCTGTGTGTGTCTGTCAGTGTGTGTGTGTCTGTGTGTGTGTCTGTGTGTGTCTGTCGGTGTGTGTGTGTCTGTGTGTGTGTCTGTGTGTGTGTCTGTGTGTGTCTGTGTATGTGTGTGTTTCTGTCTGTGTGTGTGTCTGTGTGTGTGTCTTTGTGCGTGTCTGTGTCTGTGTGACTGTGTGTCTGTGTGCGTGTGTCTTTGTGTGTATCTGTGTGCGTTTGTCTGTGTGTTTGTCTGTGTGTGTGTGTCTGTGTGTCTGTGTGCGTGTGTCTGTGTTCGTGTGTCTGTGTGTGTGTCTGTGTGTGTTTTGTGTGTCTGTGTCTGTGTGTGTGTCTGTCTGTGTATGTGTCTGTGTGTGTGTCTGTGTGTGTGTGTCTGTGTGTGTCTGTCTGTGTGTCTTTGTCTGTGTGTGTGTCTGTCTGTGTGTGTGTCTGTGTGTGTGTCTTTGTGCGTGTGTCTGTGTGTGTGTCTGTGTGTGTTTCTGTGTGTCTGTGTGTGTGTCTGTGTGTGTGTCTGTCTCTGTGTTTGTGTCTGCGTGTGTGTGTCTGTGTGTGTGTGTCTGTGTGTGTCTGTCTGTGTGTGTGTGTCTGTGTGTGTGTCTCTGTGTTTGTGTCTGTGTGTGTCTGTCGGTGTGTGTGTGTGTCTGTGTGTGTGTCTGTGTGTGTGTCTGTGTTTGTCTGTGTGTGTGTCTGTGTGTGTGTGTCTATCTGTGTGTCTGTGTCTGTGTGTGTGTCTGTCTGTGTATGTGTCTGTGTGTGTGTCTGTGTGTGTGTGTCTGTCTGTGTGTGTGTCTGTGTGTGTGTCTGTTTGCATGTGTCTGTGTGTGTGTCTGTGTGTGTGTGTCTGTGTGTTTCTGTCTGTGTGTGTGTCTGTGTGCGTGTTTCTGTGTGTGTCTGTGTGTGTGTCTGTGTGTGTGTCTGTGTGTGTGTTTCTGTGTGTGTGTCTGTCTGTGTGTGTGTCTGTGTGTGTGTCTGTGTGTGTGTGTCTGTGTGTGTGTCTGTCTGTGTGTGTGTCTGTGTGTGTGTCTGTGTGTGTGTCTTTGTGCGTGTGTCTGTGTGTGTGTCTGTGTGTGTTTCTGTGTGTCTGTCTGTGTGTCTGTGTGTGTGTCTGTGTGTGTGTCTGTCTCTGTGTTTGTGTCTGCGTGTGTGTGTCTGTGTGTGTCTGTCTGTGTGCGTGTGTCTGTGTGTGTGTCTCTGTGTTTGTGTCTGTGTGTGTCTGTCGGTGTGTGTGTGTGTCTGTGTGTGTGTCTGTGTGTGTGTCTGTGTGTGTCTGTGTGTGTGTCTGTGTGTGTGTGTCTATCTGTGTGTCTGTGTCTGTGTGTGTGTCTGTCTGTGTATGTGTCTGTGTGTGTGTCTGTGTGTGTGTGTCTGTCTGTGTGTGTGTCTGTGTGTGTGTCTGTGTGCATGTGTCTGTGTGTGTGTCTGTGTGTGTGTGTCTGTGTGTTTGTGTCTGTGTGTGTGTCTGTGTGCGTGTTTCTGTGTGTGTCTGTGTGTGTGTCTGTCTGTGTGCATGTGTCGGTGTGTGTGTGTCTGTGTGTGTGTCTGTGTATGTCTGTCTGTGTGTGTGTCTGTGTGTGTCTGTCGGTGAGTCTGTGTCTGTGTGCGTGTCTGTGAGTGTGTCTGTCTCTGTGTGTGTATCTGTCTGTGTGTGTGACTGTCTGTGTGTGTCTGTGTGTGTGTCTGTGTGTGTGTCTGTGTGCGTGTCTGTGTGTGTGTCTGTCTGTGTGTGTGTATCTGTGTGTGTGTCTCTGTGTGTGTCTGTCTGTGTGGGTGTGTCTGTCTGTGTGTGTGTCTGTGTGTGTGTCTGTGTGTGTGTCTGTGTGTGTGTATCTGTCTGTGTGTGTGTCTGTGTGTGTGTCTGTCTGTGTGCATGTGTCTGTATGTGTGTCTGTCTGTCTGTGTGTCTGTGTGTGTGTGTCTGTGTGTGTGTGTCTGTGTGTGTGTCTGTCTGTGTGTGTGTGTCTGTCTGTGTGTGTGTGTCTGTCTGTGTGTGTGTATCTGTGTGTGTGTCTGTCTGTGTGTGTCTGTGTGCGTGTGTCTGTGTGCGTGTGTCTGTCTGTGTGTGTGTATCTGTGTGTGTGTCTCTGTCTGGG
>NC_137289.1:120662500-120677500 GCF_054371585.1 Giraffa tippelskirchi | reverse complement strand
GTGTGTGTCTGTCGGTGTGTGTGTGTGTCTGTGTGTGTGTCTGTGTGTGTGTCTGTGTGTGTCTGTGTGTGTGTCTGTGTGTGTGTCTGTGTGTGTGTGTCTGTGTGTGTGTCTCTCTGTGTGTGTGTGTCTGTCTGTGTGTGTGTATCTGTCTGTGTGTGTGTCTGTGTGTGTGTGTCTGTCTGTGTGTGTGTATCTGTGTGTGTGTCTGTCTGTGTGTGTCTGTGTGCGTGTGTCTGTGTGTGTGTGTGTCTGTGTGTGTGTATCTGTGTGTGTGTCTCTGTCTGCGTGTGTGTATCTGTGTCTGTGTGTGTGTCTGTGTGTGTGTCTGTGTGTGTGTCTGTGTGTCTGTGTGTGTGTCTGTGTGTGTGTCTGTGTGTGTCTGTCTGTGTGTGTGTCTGTGTGTGTTTGTCTGTCTGTGTGTGTGTCTGTGTGTGTGTCTGTGTGCGTGTGTCTGTGTGTGTGTCTGTGTGTGTCTCTGTGTGTGTCTGTCTGTGTGTCTGTGTCTGTGTGCGTGTCTGTCTGTGTGTGTGTCTGTGTGTGTGTCTTTGTGCGTGTGTCTGTGTGTGTGTCTGTGTGTGTGTCTCTGTGTTTGTGTCTGTGTGTGTCTGTCAGTGTGTGTGTGTGTCTGTGTGTGTCTCTGTCTGTGTGTGTCTGTCTGTGTGTGTGTCTGTGTGTGTGTCTGTCTGTGTGTGTGTCTGTGTGTGTGTCTGTGTGTGTGTGTCTGTGTGTGTCTGTGTGTGTGTCTGTGTGCGTGTGTCTGTGTGTGTGTCTGTGTGTGTCTGTCTGTGTGTGTGTCTGTGTGTGTCTGTGTGTGTGTCTGTCTGTGTGTGTGTGTCTGTGTGTGTGTCTGTGTGTGTCTGTCTGTGTGTCTGTGTCTGTGTGTATGTCTGTCTGTGTGTGTGTCTGTGTGTGTGTCTGTGTGTGTGTCTGTGTGTGTCTGTCTGTGTGCATGTGTCTGTGTGTGTGTGTCTGTGTGTGTCTCTGTGTTTGTCTCTGTGTTTGTCTGTCGGTGTGTGTGTGTCTGTGTGTGTGTCTGTCTGTGTATGTCTGTCTGTGTGTGTGTCTGTGTGTGTCTGTCGGTGAGTCTGTGTCTGTGTGCGTGTCTGTGAGTGTGTCTGTCTCTGTGTGTGTATCTGTCTGTGTGTGTGACTGTCTGTGTGTGTCTGTGTGTGTGTCTGTCTGTGTGCGTGTCTGTGTGTGTGTCTGTCTGTGTGTGTGTATCTGTGTGTGTGTCTCTGTGTGTGTCTGTCTGTGTGGGTGTGTCTGTCTGTGTGTGTGTCTGTGTGTGTGTCTGAGTGTGTCTGTGTGTGTGTATCTGTCTGTGTGTGTGTCTGTGTGTGTGTCTGTCTGTGTGCATGTGTCTGTATGTGTGTCTGTCTGTCTGTGTGTCTGTGTGTGTGTGTCTGTGTCTGTGTCTGTGTGTGTGTTTGTGTGTCTGTGTGTGTGTCTGTCTGTGTGGGTGTGTCTGTCTGTGTGTGTGTCTGTGTGTGTGTCTGTGTGTGTGTCTGTGTGTGTGTATCTGTCTGTGTGTGTGTCTGTGTGTGTGTCTGTGTGTGTGTCTGTGTGTCTGTGTGTGTGTCTGTGTGTATCGGTCTCTGTGTGTGTCTGTGTGTGTGTGTCTGTCTGTGTGTGTGTCTGTGTGCGTGTGTCTGTGTGTGTGTCTGAGTGTGTGTCTGTGTGTGTGTCGGAGTGTGTGTCTGTGTGCATGTGTCTGTGTGTGTGTCTGTGTGTGTGTGTCTGTGTGTGTGTCTTTGTGTGTCTGTCTGTCTGTCTGTGTGTATCTCTCTGGGTGTGTGTATCTGTGTCAGTGTGTGTGTCTGTGTGCATGTGTCTGTGTGTGTCTGTGTTTGTGTCTGTGTGTGTGTGTCTGTGTGTGTGTGTCTGTGTGTGTGTCTGCGTGTGTGTGTCTGTGTGTGTGTCTGTGTGTGTGTGTCTGTGTGTGTGCGTCTGTGTGTGTGTCTGTGTGTGTGTCTGTGTGTGTGTCTGTGTGTGTGTCTGCGTGTGTGTGTCTGTGTGTGTGTCTGTGTGTGTGTGTGTGTTTGTGTGTGTGTGTGTCTGTGTGTGTTTGTCTGTGTGCATGTGTCTGTGTGTGTGTCTGTGTGTGTGTGTCTGTGTGTGTGTCTGTGTGTGTCTGTCAGTGTGTGTGTGTCTGTGTGTGTGTCTGTGTGTGTCTGTCGGTGTGTGTGTGTCTGTGTGTGTGTCTGTGTGTGTCTGTGTATGTGTGTGTTTCTGTCTGTGTGTGTGTCTGTGTGTGTGTCTTTGGGCGTGTCTGTGTCTGTGTGACTGTGTGTCTGTGTGCGTGTGTCTTTGTGTGTATCTGTGCGCGTGTGTCTGTGTGTGTGTCTGTGTGTGTGTCTGTGTGTCTGTGTCTGTGTGTGTGTCTGTCTGTGTGTGTGTGTCTGTGTGTGTGTCTGTGTGTCTGTGTCTGTGTGTGTGTCTGTCTGTGTATGTGTCTGTGTGTGTGTCTGTGTGTGTCTGTCAGTGTGTGTGTGTCTGTGTGTGTGTCTGTCTGTGTGTGTCTGTCTGTGTGTGTCTCTGTGTGTGTGTCTGTTTGTGTGTCTGTCTGTGTGTGTCTGTGTGTGTGTGTGTCTGTCTGTGTGTGTGTCTGTGTGTGTGTCTGTGTGTGTCTGTGTGTGTGTCTGTCTGTGTGTGTGTCTGTCTCTGTGTTTGTGTCTGCGTGTGTGTGTCTGTGTGTGTCTGTGTGTGTGTGTGTGTCTGTGTGTGTGTCTCTGTGTTTGTGTCTGTGTGTGTCTGTCGGTGTGTGTGTGTGTCTGTGTGTGTGTCTGTGTGTGTGTCTGTGTGTGTCTGTGTGTGTGTCTGTGTGTGTGTGTCTGTGTGTGTGTCTGTCTGTGTGTGTGTGTCTGTCTGTGTGTGTGTATCTGTCTGTGTGTGTGTCTCTGTGTGTGTGTCTCTCTGTGTGTGTGTATCTGTGTGTGTCTGTCTGTGTGTGTCTGTGTGCGTGTGTCTGTGTGTGTGTGTCTGTCTGTGTGTGTGTATCTGTGTGTGTGTCTCTGTCTGGGTGTGTGTATCTCTGTCTGTGTGTGTGTCTGTGTGTGTGTCTGTGTGTGTGTCTGTGTGTCTGTGTGTGTGTCTGTGTGTGTGTCTGTGTGTGTCTGTCTGTGTGTGTGTCTGTATGTGTTTGTCTGTCTGTGTGTGTGTCTGTGTGTGTGTCTGTGTGCGTGTGTCTGTGTGTGTGTCTGAGGGTGTGTCTGTGTGTGTGTCGGAGTGTGTGTCTGTGTGCATGTGTCTGTGTGTGTGTGTCTGTGTGTGTGTGTCTCTGTGCATGTGTCTGTGGGTGAGTGACTGTGTGTGTCTGTCGGTGTGTGTGTGTCTGTGTTGTGTCTGTCTGTGTGTGTCTGTCTGTTTGTGTGTCTGTGTGTGTGTCTGTTTGTGTGTCTGTCTGTGTGTGTCTGTCTGTGTGTGTCTGTGTGTGTGTCTGTGTGTGTGTCTGTGTGTGTGTCTTTGTGCGTGTGTCTGTGTATGTGTCTGTGTGCGTGTGTCTGTGTGTGTGTGTCTGTGTGCGTGTGTCTGTGTGTGTCTGTCTGTGTGCGTGTGTCTGTGTGCGTGTGTCTGTGTGTGTGTCGAGGTGTGTGTTTCTCTCTGTGTGCGTGTGTCTGTGTGTGCGTGTCTGTGTGTGTGTGTCTGTGTGTGTGTCTGTGTGCATGTTTCTGTGTCTGTCTCTGTGTGTCTGTGTGTGTGTGTCTGTTTGTGTGTGTGTCTGTGTGTGTGTCTGTGTGTGTGTCTGCGTGTGTGTGTCTGTGTGTCTGTCTGTGTGTGTGTGTCTGTCTGTGTGTGTGTCTGTGTGTGTCTCTGTGTGTGTCTGTCTGTGTGTGTGTCTGTGTGTGTGTGTCTGTCTGCGTGTGTGTCTGTGTGTGTGTCTGTGTGTGTGTCTGTGTGCGTGTGTCTGTGTGTGTGTCTGAGTGTGTGTCTGTGTGTGTGTCGGAGTGTGTGTCTGTGTGCATGTGTCTGTGTGTGTGTCTGTGTGTGTGTGTCTCTGTGCATGTGTCTGTGGGTGAGTGTCTGTGTGTGTCTGTCGGTGTGTGTGTGTCTGTGTTGTGTCTGTCTGTGTGTGTCTGTCTGTTTGTGTGTCTGTGTGTGTGTCTGTTTGTGTGTCTCTCTGTGTGTGTCTGTCTGTGTGTGTCTGTGTGTGTGTCTGTGTGTGTGTCTGTGTGTGTTTCTTTGTGCGTGTGTCTGTGTATGTGTCTGTGTGCGTGTGTCTGTGTGTGTGTGTCTGTGTGCGTGTGTCTGTGTGTGTCTGTCTGTGTGCGTGTGTCTGTGTGCGTGTGTCTGTGTGTGTGTCGAGGTGTGTGTTTCTCTCTGTGTGCGTGTGTCTGTGTGTGCGTGTCTGTGTGTGTGTGTCTGTGTGTGTGTCTGTGTGCATGTTTCTGTGTGTGTCTCTGTGTGTCTGTGTGTGTGTGTCTGTCTGTGTGTGTGTCTGTGTGTGTGTCTGTGTGTGTGTCTGCGTGTGTGTGTCTGTGTGTCTGTCTGTGTGTGTGTGTGTGTCTGTGTGTGTGTCTGTGTGTGTGTGTCTGTGTGTGTGTCTGTGTGTGTGTGTCTGTGTGCATGTGTCTGTGTGTGTGTCTGTGTGTGTGTCTGTGTGTCTGTGTGTGTGTGTCTGTCTGTGTGTGTGTCTGTGTGTGTGTCTGTGTGTGTGTGTCTTTGTGTGTGTCTGTGTGTGTGTGTCTGTCTGTGTGTGTGTGTCTGTGTGTGTGTCTTGGTGTGTGTCTGTGTGCATGTGTCTGTGTGTGTGTCTGTGTTTGTGTCTGCGTGTGTGTGTCTGTGTGTCTGTCTGTTTGTGTGTGTCTGTATGTGCGCGTGTGTCTGTGTCTGTGTGTGTGTCTGTCTGTGTATGTGTCTGTGTGTGTGTCTGTGTGTGTCTGTCAGTGTGTGTGTGTCTGTGTGTGTGTCTGTCTGTGAGTGTCTGTCTGTGTGTGTCTCTGTGTGTGTGTCTGTTTGTGTGTCTGTCTGTGTGTGTCTGTCTTTGTGTGTGTCTGTGTGTGTGTCTCTGTGTGTGTCTGTGTGTGTGTGTCTGTGTGTGTGTCTTTGTGCGTGTGTCTGTGTGTGTGTCTGTGTGCGTGTGTCTGTGTGTGTGTCTGTATGTCTGTGTCTGTGTGTGTCTGTGTGAGTGTCTGTGTGCGTGTGTCTGTGTGTGTGTCTGTGTGTATCTGTCTGTGTGTGTGTCTGTGTGTTTGTCTGTGTGTGTGTCTGTGTGTGTCTGTCGGTGTGTGTGTGTCTGTGTGTGTGTCTGTCTGTCTGTGTGTGTCTGTGTGTGTGTCTGTGTGTGTGTGTCTGTGTGTCTGTGTCTGTGTGTGTGTCTGTCTGTGTGTGTGTCTGTGTGTGTGTCTGTGTGCGTGTTTCTGTGTGTGTCTGTGTGTGTGTCTGTGTGTGTGTCTGTCTGTGTGTGTGTCTGTGTGTGTGTGTCTGTGTGTGTGTCTGTCTGTGTGTGTGTCTGTGTGTGTGTCTGTGTGTGTGTGTCTTTGTGTGTCTGTCTGTGTGTGTCTGTGTGTGTGTCTGTCTGTGTGCATGTGTCTGTGTGTTTTTGTCTGTGTGTGTGTCTGTGTGTCTTTCTGTGTGTGTGTCTGTGTGTGTGTCTGTGTGTGTGTCTGTGTGTGTGTGTCTGTGTGTGTGTCTGTGTGTGTGTCTGTGTGTGTGTCTGTGTGTGTGTCTGTGTGTGTCTGTGTGTGTGTCTGTGTGTGTGTGTCTGTGTGTGTGTCTGTCTGTGTGTGTGTGTCTGTCTGTGTGTGTGTATCTGTCTGTGTGTGTGTCTCTGTGTGTGTGTCTCTCTGTGTGTGTGTATCTGTGTGTGTCTGTCTGTGTGTGTCTGTGTGCGTGTGTCTGTGTGTGTGTGTCTGTCTGTGTGTGTGTATCTGTGTGTGTGTCTCTGTCTGGGTGTGTGTATCTCTGTCTGTGTGTGTGTCTGTGTGTGTGTCTGTGTGTGTGTCTGTGTGTCTGTGTGTGTGTCTGTGTGTGTGTCTGTGTGTGTCTGTCTGTGTGTGTGTCTGTATGTGTTTGTCTGTCTGTGTGTGTGTCTGTGTGTGTGTCTGTGTGCGTGTGTCTGTGTGTGTGTCTGAGGGTGTGTCTGTGTGTGTGTCGGAGTGTGTGTCTGTGTGCATGTGTCTGTGTGTGTGTGTCTGTGTGTGTGTGTCTGTGTGCATGTGTCTGTGTGTGTGTCTGTGTGTGTGTCTGTGTGTCTGTGTGTGTGTGTCTGTCTGTGTGTGTGTCTGTGTGTGTGTCTGTGTGTGTGTGTCTTTGTGTGTGTCTGTGTGTGTGTGTCTGTCTGTGTGTGTGTGTCTGTGTGTGTGTCTTTGTGCGTGTGTCTGTGTGTGTGTCTGTGTGCGTGTGTCTGTGTGTGTGTGTCTGTATGTGTGCGTGTGTCTGTGTGTGTGTCTGTGTGTTTGTCTCTGTGTTTGTGTCTGTGTGTTTCTGTCGGTGTGTGTGTGTGTCTGTGTGTGTGTCTGTCTGTGTAGGTCTGTCTGTGTGTGTGTCTGTGTGTGTCTGTCGGACTGTGTGTGTGTATCTGTATGTGTGTGTGTCTGTGTGTGTGTCTGTCTGTGTTCATGTGTCTGTGTCTGTGTATGTGTGTGTGTGTGTGTGTCTGTGTGTGTGTCTGTGTGCGTGTGTCTGTGTGTGTCTGTGTGTGTGTCTGTGTGTGTGTCTGTCTGTGTGTGTGTCTGTGTGTGTGTCTGTGTGTGTGTCTGTGTGTGTGTCTATGTGTCTGTGTGTGTGTATCTGTCTGTGTGTGTGTATCTGTGTGTGTGTCTCTGTCTGGCTGTGTGTATCTGTGTCTGTGTGTCTGTCTGTGTGTGTGTCTGTGTGTGTGTATCTGTCTGTGTGTGTGTCTGTCTGTGTGCATGTGTCTGTATGTGTGTCTGTCTGTCTGTGTGTCTGTGTGTGTGTGTCTGTCTGTGTGTCTGTGTGTGTGTGTCTGTGTGTGTGTCTGTGTGCATGTGTCTGTGTGTGTGTCTATCTGTGTGTGTCTGTCTGTGTGTGTGGCTGTGTGTGTGTCTGTCTGTGTGCATGTGTCTGTGTGTGTTTGTCTGTGTGTGTGTCTGTGTGTCTTTCTGTGTGTGTGTCTGTGTGTGTGTCTCTGTGTGTGTCTGTGTGTGTGTGTCTGTGTGTGTGTCTGTGTGTGTGTCTGTTTGTGTGTGTGTGTCTGTCTCTGTGTGTGTCTGTGTGTGTGTGTCTTTGTGCGTGTGTCTGTGTATGTGTCTGTGTGCGTGTGTCTGTGTGTGTGTCTGTGTGTGTGTCTGTGTGTGTTTCTGTGTGTCTGTCTGTGTGTCTGTGTGTGTGTCTGTCTGTGTGTGTGTGTCTGTCTGTGTGTGTGTGTCTGCGTGTGTGTGTCTGTGTGTGTGTGTCTGTGTGTGTGTGTCTGTGTGTGTGTCTGTGTGTGTGTCTGTGTGTGTCTGTGTGTGTGTCTGTGTGTGTGTCTGTGTGTGTGTGTCTATCTGTGTGTCTGTGTCTGTGTGTGTGTCTGTCTGTGTGCATGTGTCTGTGTGTGTATCTGTGTGTTTGTCTGTGTGACTGTGTGTGTGTCTGTCTGTGTGTGTGTTTCTGTCTGTGTGTGTGTTTCTGTCTGTGTGTGTGTGTCTGTGTGCGTGTGTCTGTGTGTGTGTCTGAGTGTGTGTCTGTGTGTGTGTCTGAGTGTGTGTCTGTGTGCATGTGTCTGTGTGCGTGTGTCTGTGTGTGTGTGTCTGTGTGTGTGTCTCCGTGTGTCTGTCGGTGTGTGTGTGTCTGTCTGTGTGTCTGCGTGTGTGTCTGTGTGTGTCTGTGTGTGTGTGTCTGTGTGTGTGTGTCTGTCTGTGTGTGTGTATCTGTCTGTGTGTGTGTCTGTGTGTGTGTCTGTCTCTGTGCATGTGTCTCTGTGTGTGTCTCTCTGTGTGTGTGTGTCTGTCTGTTTGTGTGTCTGTGTGTGTGTCTGTTTGTGTGTCTGTGTGTGTGTCTGTGTGTGTGTCTGTGTGTGTCTGTGTGTTTGTGTCTGTCTGTGTGTGTGTGTCTGTATGTGTGTCTGTCTGTGTGCATGTGCCTGTGTGCGTGTGTCTGTGTGTGTGTCTGTGTGTGTGTCTGTGTGTGTCTGTGTGTGTGTCTGTCTGTGTGCATGTGTCTGTCTGTGTGTGTGTGTGTGTGTGTGTCTGTGTGTGTGTGTCTGTCTGTGTGTGTGTATCTGTCTGTGTGTGCATCTGTGTGTGTGTGTCTCTGTGTGTGTGTGTCTGTGTGTGTGTCTGTGTGTGTGTCTGGGTGTGTCTGTCTGTCTGTGTGTATCTGTGTGTGTGAGTCTGTCTGTGTGTGTGTATCTGTGTGTGTGTGTGTCTGTCTGTGTGTGTATCTGAGTGTGTGAGTCTGTCTGTGTGTGTGTATCTGTGTGTGTGTGTGTCTGTCTGTGTGTGTGTGTCTGTGTGTGTGTCTGTGTGTGTGTCTGTGTGTGTGTTTCTCTCTGTGAGCGTGTGTCTGTGTGTGCGTGTTCAGTGTGTGTGTGTCTGTGTGTGTGTCTGTGTGTGTCTCTCTGTGAGTGTGTGTCTGTCTGTGTGTGTGTCTGTGTGTGTGTCTGTCTGTGTGCATGTGGCTGTGTGGGTGTGTATCTGTGTGTGTCTGTGTGTGTGTGTCTGTCTCTGTGCATGTGTCTGTTTGGGTGTGTCTGTGCATGTGTCTGTGTGTGTGTGTGTGTCTGTGTCTGTGTGTGTCTGTCGGTGTGTGTGTGCCTGTGTGTGTGTCTGTCTGTGTGTGTGTGTCTGTATGTGTGTCTGCCTGTGTGTGCGTCTGTGTGTGTGCGTCTCTGTGCGTGTGTCTGTGTGTGTGTCTGTGTGCATGTGTCTGTGTGTGTGTCTGTGTGTGTATCTGTGTGTGTCTGTGTGTGTGTGTCTGTCTCTGTGCATGTGTCTGTGTGTGTGTCTTTGTGTGTGTCGGTGTGTCTGTGTTTGTGGGTCTGTCTGTGTGTGTCTGTGTGTGTCTGTGTGTGTGTCTGTGTGTGTGTGTCTGTGTGTGTGTCTGTGTGTGTGTGTCTATCTGTGTGTCTGTGTCTGTGTGTGTGTCTGTCTGTGTGTGTGTTTGTCTGTGTGTCTCTGTGTGTGTGTCTGTTTGTGTGTCTGTGTGTGTGTGTCTGTGTGTGTGTGTGTCTGTCTGTGTGTGTGTCTGTGTGTGTGTCTCTGTGTGTGTCTGTGTGTGTGTCTGTTTGTGTGTCTGTGTGTGTGTGTGTGTCTGTGTGTGTGTCTGTGTGTGTGTCTGTGTGTGTCTGTCTGTGTGTCTGTCTATGTGTGTGTCTGTGTGTGTGTCTTTGTGCGTGTGTCTGTGTATGTGTCTGTGTGCGTGTGTCTGTGTGTGTGTCTTTGTGCGTGTGTCTGTGTGTGTCTGTCTGTGTGCGTGTGTCTGTTTGCGTGTGTCTGTGTGTGTGTCTGTGTGTGTGTTTCTGTCTGTGTGCGTGTGTCTGTGTGTGTGTGTCTGTGTGTGTGTGTCTGTGTGTGTGTGTCTGTTTGTGTGTCTGTGTGCATGTGTCTGTGTGTATGTCTGTGTGTGTGTGTCTGTGTGTGTGTCTGTGTGTGTCTGTCTGTCTGTGTGTGTGTATCTCTCTGGGTGTGTGTATCTGTGTCAGTGTGTGTGTCTGTGTACATGTGTCTGTGTGTGTGTCTGTGTGTGTGTCTGTGTGTGTGCATCTGTGTGTTTGTGTCTCTGTGTGTGTCTGTGTGTGTGTGTCTGTGTGTGTGTCTGCCTGTGTGTGTCTGTGTGTCTGTCTGTGTGTGTGTGTGTGTCTGTGTGTGTGTGTCTTTGTGTCTATCTGTGTGCGTTTGTCTGTGTGTTTGTCTGTGTGTGTGTCTGTGTGTCTGTGTGCGTGTGTCTGTGTTCGTCTGTCTGTGTGTGTGTATCTCTCTGGGTGTGTGTATCTGTGTCAGTGTGTGTGTCTGTGTGCATGTGTCTGTGCGTGTGTCTGTGTGTGTGTGTCTGTGTGTGTGTGTCTGTGTGTGTGTGTCTGTGTGTGTGTCTGTGTGCATGTGTCTGTGTGTGTGTCTTTGTGTGTGTGTCTGTGTGTGTGTCTGTGTGTGTCTGTCTGTCTGTGTGTGTGTATCTCTCTGGGTGTGTGTATCTGTGTCAGTGTGTGTGTCTGTGTGCATGTGTCTGTGTGTGTGTCTGTGTGTGTGTCTGTGTTTGTGTCTGTGTGTGTGTCGGTGTGTGTGTCTGTGTGTGTGTGTCTGTGTGTGTGTCTGTCTGTGTGTGTGTGTCTGTCTGTGTGTGTGTATCTGTCTGTGTGTGTGTCTGTGTGTGTGAGTCTGTCTGTGTGTGTGTATCTGTGTGTGTGTGTGTCTGTCTGTGTGTGTATCTCAGTGTGTGAGTCTGTCTGTGTGTGTGTATCTGTGTGTGTGTGTCTGTCTGTGTGTGTGTGTCTGTGTGTGTGTCTGTGTGTGTGTCTGTGTGTGTGTTTCTCTCTGTGAGCGTGTGTCTGTGTGTGCGTGTTCAGTGTGTGTGTGTCTGTGTGTGTGTCTGTGTGTGTCTCTCTGTGAGTGTGTGTCTGTCTGTGTGTGTGTCTGTGTGTGTGTCTGTCTGTGTGCATGTGGCTGTGTGGGTGTGTATCTGTGTGTGTCTGTGTGTGTGTGTCTGTCTCTGTGCATGTGTCTGTTTGGGTGTGTCTGTGCATGTGTCTGTGTGTGTGTGTGTGTCTGTGTCTGTGTGTGTCTGTCGGTGTGTGTGTGCCTGTGTGTGTGTCTGTCTGTGTGTGTGTGTCTGTATGTGTGTCTGCCTGTGTGTGCGTCTGTGTGTGTGCGTCTCTGTGCGTGTGTCTGTGTGTGTGTCTGTGTGCATGTGTCTGTGTGTGTGTCTGTGTGTGTATCTGTGTGTGTCTGTGTGTGTGTGTCTGTCTCTGTGCATGTGTCTGTGTGTGTGTCTTTGTGTGTGTCGGTGTGTCTGTGTTTGTGGGTCTGTCTGTGTGTGTCTGTGTGTGTCTGTGTGTGTGTCTGTGTGTGTGTGTCTGTGTGTGTGTCTGTGTGTGTGTGTCTATCTGTGTGTCTGTGTCTGTGTGTGTGTCTGTCTGTGTGTGTGTTTGTCTGTGTGTCTCTGTGTGTGTGTCTGTTTGTGTGTCTGTGTGTGTGTGTGTCTGTCTGTGTGTGTGTCTGTGTGTGTGTCTCTGTGTGTGTCTGTGTGTGTGTCTGTTTGTGTGTCTGTGTGTGTGTGTGTGTCTGTGTGTGTGTCTGTGTGTGTGTCTGTGTGTGTCTGTCTGTGTGTCTGTCTATGTGTGTGTCTGTGTGTGTGTCTTTGTGCGTGTGCCTGTGTATGTGTCTGTGTGCGTGTGTCTGTGTGTGTGTCTTTGTGCGTGTGTCTGTGTGTGTCTGTCTGTGTGCGTGTGTCTGTTTGCGTGTGTCTGTGTGTGTGTCTGTGTGTGTGTTTCTGTCTGTGTGCGTGTGTCTGTGTGTGTGTGTCTGTGTGTGTGTGTCTGTGTGTGTGTGTCTGTTTGTGTGTCTGTGTGCATGTGTCTGTGTGTATGTCTGTGTGTGTGTGTCTGTGTGTGTGTCTGTGTGTGTCTGTCTGTCTGTGTGTGTGTATCTCTCTGGGTGTGTGTATCTGTGTCAGTGTGTGTGTCTGTGTACATGTGTCTGTGTGTGTGTCTGTGTGTGTGTCTGTGTGTGTGCATCTGTGTGTTTGTGTCTCTGTGTGTGTCTGTGTGTGTGTGTCTGTGTGTGTGTCTGCCTGTGTGTGTCTGTGTGTCTGTCTGTGTGTGTGTGTGTGTCTGTGTGTGTGTGTCTTTGTGTCTATCTGTGTGCGTTTGTCTGTGTGTTTGTCTGTGTGTGTGTCTGTGTGTCTGTGTGCGTGTGTCTGTGTTCGTCTGTCTGTGTGTGTGTATCTCTCTGGGTGTGTGTATCTGTGTCAGTGTGTGTGTCTGTGTGCATGTGTCTGTGCGTGTGTCTGTGTGTGTGTGTCTGTGTGTGTGTGTCTGTGTGTGTGTGTCTGTGTGTGTGTCTGTGTGCATGTGTCTGTGTGTGTGTCTTTGTGTGTGTGTCTGTGTGTGTGTCTGTGTGTGTCTGTCTGTCTGTGTGTGTGTATCTCTCTGGGTGTGTGTATCTGTGTCAGTGTGTGTGTCTGTGTGCATGTGTCTGTGTGTGTGTCTGTGTGTGTGTCTGTGTTTGTGTCTGTGTGTGTGTCGGTGTGTGTGTCTGTGTGTGTGTGTCTGTGTGTGTGTCTGTCTGTGTGTGTGTGTCTGTCTGTGTGTGTGTATCTGTCTGTGTGTGTGTCTGTGTGTGTGTGTCTGTCTGTGTGTGAGTATCTGTGTGTGTGTCTGTCTGTGTGTGTCTGTGTGCGTGTGTCTGTGTGTGTGTGTCTGTCTGTGTGTGTGTATCTGGGTGTGTGTCTCTGTCTGGGTGTGTGTATCTGTGTCAGTGTGTGTGTCTGTGTTTGTGTCTGTGTCTGTGTGTGTGTCTGTGTGTGTGTCTGTGTGTGTGTGTCTGTCTGTGTGTGTGTCTGTGTGTGTGTCTGTGTGCGTGTGTCTGTGTGTGTGTCTGAGTGTGTGTCTGTGTGTGTGTCGGAGTGTGTGTCTGTGTGCATGTGTCTGTGTGTGTGTGTCTGTGTGTGTGTGTCTGTGTGTGTGTCTGTCTGTGTGTGCGTCTGTGTGTGTGCGTCTCTGTGCGTGTGTCTGTGTGTGTGTCTGTGTGTGTATCTGTGTGTGTCTGTGTGTGTGTGTCTGTCTCTGTGCATGTGTCTGTGTGTGTGTCTGTGTGTGTGTCGGTGTGTCTGTGTTTGTGGGTCTGTCTGTGTGTGTCTCTGTGTGTGTCTGTGTGTGTGTCTGTGTGTGTGTGTCTGTGTGTGTGTCTGTGTGCGTGTGTCTGTGTGTGTGTGTCTGTCTGTGTGTGTGTCTGTGTGTGTGTCGGTGTGTCTGTGTTTGTGGGTCTGTCTGTGTGTGTCTCTGTGTGTGTCTGTGTGTGTGTCTGTGTGTGTGTGTCTGTGTGTGTGTCTGTGTGTGTGTGTCTGTGTGTGTGTCTGCGTGTGTGTGTCTGTGTGTCTGTCTGTGTGTGTGTGTCTGTGTGTATGTGTCTGTGTGTGTGTCTGTGTGTGTGTGTCTGTGGGTGTGTCTGTCTGTGTGCGTGTGTCTGTGTGCGTGTGTCTGTGTGTGTGTCTGTGTGTGTGTGACTGTGTGTGTATCTGTCTGTGTGCGCGTCTGTGTGTGTGTGTCTGTGTGTGTGTGTCTGACTGTGTGTGTGGCTGTCTGTGTGTGTGTGTCTGTATGTGTGTCTGTCTGTGTGCATGTGTCTGTGTGCGTGTGTCTGTGTGTGTGTCTGTGTGTGTGTCTGTGTGTGTCTGTGTGTGCGTCTGTCTGTGTGCATGTGTCTGTCTCTGTGTGTGTGTCTGTGTGTGTGTCTGTGTGTGTGTGTCTGTCTGTGTGTGTGTATCTGTCTGTGTGTGCATCTGTGTGTGTGTGTCTCTGTGTGTGTGTGTCTGTGTGTGTGTCTGTGTGTGTGTCTGTGTGTGTCTGTCTGTCTGTGTGTATCAGTGTGTGTGAGTCTGTCTGTGTGTGTGTATCTGTGTGTGTGTGTCTGTCTGTGTGTGTGTATCTCAGTGTGTGAGTCTGTCTGTGTGTGTGTATCTGTGTGTGTCTGTGTGTCTGTGTGTGTGTCTGTGTGTGTCTGTGTGTGTGTCTGTGTGTGTGTGTCTGTGTGTGTCTGTGTGTGTGTGTCTGACTGTGTGTGTGGCTGTCTGTGTGTGTGTGTCTGTATGTGTGTCTGTCTGTGTGCATGTGTCTGTGTGCGTGTGTCTGTGTGTGTGTCTGTGTGTGTGTCTGTGTGTGTCTGTGTGTGCGTCTGTCTGTGTGCATGTGTCTGTCTCTGTGTGTGTGTCTGTGTGTGTGTCTGTGTGTGTGTGTCTGTCTGTGTGTGTGTATCTGTCTGTGTGTGCATCTGTGTGTGTGTGTCTCTGTGTGTGTGTGTCTGTGTGTGTGTCTGTGTGTGTGTCTGTGTGTGTCTGTCTGTCTGTGTGTATCTGTGTGTGTGAGTCTGTCTGTGTGTGTGTATCTGTGTGTGTGTGTCTGTCTGTGTGTGTGTATCTCAGTGTGTGAGTCTGTCTGTGTGTGTGTATCTGTGTGTGTGTGTGTGTGTCTGTCTGTGTGTGTGTGTCTGTGTGTGTGTCTGTGTGTGTGTCTGTGTGTGTGTCTGTGTGTGTCTGTGTGTTTGTGTCTGTCTGTGTGTGTGTGTCTGTATGTGTGTCTGTCTGTGTGCATGTGCCTGTGTGCGTGTGTCTGTGTGTGTGTCTGTGTGTGTGTCTGTGTGTGTCTGTGTGTGTGTCTGTCTGTGTGCATGTGTCTGTCTGTGTGTGTGTGTGTGTGTCTGTGTGTGTGTGTCTGTCTGTGTGTGTGTATCTGTCTGTGTGTGCATCTGTGTGTGTGTGTCTCTGTGTGTGTGTGTCTGTGTGTGTGTCTGTGTGTGTGTCTGGGTGTGTCTGTCTGTCTGTGTGTATCTGTGTGTGTGAGTCTGTCTGTGTGTGTGTATCTGTGTGTGTGTGTGTCTGTCTGTGTGTGTATCTGAGTGTGTGAGTCTGTCTGTGTGTGTGTATCTGTGTGTGTGTGTCTGTCTGTGTGTGTGTGTCTGTGTGTGTGTCTGTGTGTGTGTCTGTGTGTGTGTTTCTCTCTGTGAGCGTGTGTCTGTGTGTGCGTGTTCAGTGTGTGTGTGTCTGTGTGTGTGTCTGTGTGTGTCTCTCTGTGAGTGTGTGTCTGTCTGTGTGTGTGTCTGTGTGTGTGTCTGTCTGTGTGCATGTGGCTGTGTGGGTGTGTATCTGTGTGTGTCTGTGTGTGTGTGTCTGTCTCTGTGCATGTGTCTGTTTGGGTGTGTCTGTGCATGTGTCTGTGTGTGTGTGTGTGTCTGTGTCTGTGTGTGTCTGTCGGTGTGTGTGTGCCTGTGTGTGTGTCTGTCTGTGTGTGTGTGTCTGTATGTGTGTCTGCCTGTGTGTGCGTCTGTGTGTGTGCGTCTCTGTGCGTGTGTCTGTGTGTGTGTCTGTGTGCATGTGTCTGTGTGTGTGTCTGTGTGTGTATCTGTG
>NC_137289.1:120642500-120645000 GCF_054371585.1 Giraffa tippelskirchi | reverse complement strand
TGTGTGTGTATCTGTGTGTGTGTGTGTCTGTCTGTGTGTGTGTGTCTGTGTGTGTGTCTGTGTGTGTGTTTCTCTCTGTGAGCGTGTGTCTGTGTGTGCGTGTTCTGTGTGTGTGTGTCTGTGTGTGTGTCTGTGTGTGTCTCTCTGTGAGTGTGTGTCTGTCTGTGTGTGTGTCTGTGTGTGTGTCTGTCTGTGTGCATGTGGCTGTGTGGGTGTGTATCTGTGTGTGTCTGTGTGTGTGTGTCTGTCTCTGTGCATGTGTCTGTTTGGGTGTGTCTGTGCATGTGTCTGTGTGTGTGTGTGTGTGTCTGTGTCTGTGTGTGTCTGTCGGTGTGTGTGTGCCTGTGTGTGTGTCTGGCTGTGTGTGTGTGTCTGTATGTGTGTCTGCCTGTGTGTGCGTCTGTGTGTGTGCGTCTCTGTGCGTGTGTCTGTGTGTGTGTCTGTCTGCATGTGTCTGTGTGTGTGTCTGTGTGTGTATCTGTGTGTGTCTGTGTGTGTGTGTCTGTCTCTGTGCATGTGTCTGTGTGTGTGTCTTTGTGTGTGTCGGTGTGTCTGTGTTTGTGGGTCTGTCTGTGTGTGTCTCTGTGTGTGTGTCTGTTTGTGTGTGTCTGTGTGTGTGTCTGTCTGTGTGCGTGTGTCTGTGTGTGTGTCTCTGTGTGTGTCTCTGTGTTTGTCTCTGTGTGTGTCTGTCGGGGTGTGTGTGTCTGTGTGTGTGTCTGTGTATGTCTGTCTGTGTGTGTGTCTGTGTGTGTCTGTCGGTGAGTCTGTGTCTGTGTGCGTGTCTGTGAGTGTGTCTGTCTCTGTGTGTGTATCTGTCTGTGTGTCTCTGTGTGTGTCTGTCTGTGTGGGTGTGTCTGTCTGTGTGTGTGTCTGTGTGTGTGTCTGTGTGTGTGTCTGTGTGTGTGTATCTGTCTGTGTGTGTGTCTGTGTGTGTGTCTGTCTGTGTGCATGTGTCTGTATGTGTGTCTGTCTGTCTGTGTGTCTGTGTGTGTGTCTGTGTGTGTGTTTGTTTGTCTGTGTGTGTGTCTCTCTGTGTGTGTCTGTGTGTGTCTGTCTGTGTGCATGTGTTTGTGTGTGTGTCTGTCTGTGTGTGTGTGTCGGTTTGTGTCTGTGAGTGTGTCTGTGTGTGTGTTTGTGTGTCTGTGTGTGTGTCTGTCTGTGTGTCTGTGTCTGTGTGTGTGTCTGTGTGTGTGTCTGCGTGTGTGTGTCTGTGTGTCTGTCTGTGTGTGTGTGTCTGTCTGTGTGTGTGTCTGTGTGTGTGTGTCTGTGTGTGTGTCTGTGTGTGTGTCTGTGTGTGTGTGTCTGTGTGTGTGTCTGTGTGTGTGTCTGTCTGTGTGTGTCTGTCTGTGTGTGTCTGTGTGTGTGTCTGTGTGCATGTGTCTGTGTGTGTGTCTGTGTGTGTGTCTGTGTGTCTGTGTGTGTGTGTCTGTCTGTGTGTGTCTGTGTGTGTGTCTGTGTGTGTGTCTGTGTGTGTGTGTCTTTGTGTGTGTCTGTGTGTGTGTGTCTGTCTGTGTGTGTGTCTGTGTGTGTGTCTTGGTGTGTGTCTGTGTGCATGTGTCTGTGTGTGTGTCTGTGTTTGTGTCTGCGTGTGTGTGTCTGTGTGTCTGTCTGTTTGTGTGTGTCTGTATGTGCGCGTGTGTCTGTGTGTGTGTCTGTGTGTGTGTCTGTGTGTGTGTCTGTGTGTCTGTGTCTGTGTGTGTGTCTGTCTGTGTGTGTGTGTCTGTGTGTGTGTGTCTGTGTGTCTGTGTCTATGTGTGTGTCTGTCTGTGTATGTGTCTGTGTGTGTCTGTGTGTGTCTGTCAGTGTGTGTGTGTCTGTGTGTGTGTCTGTCTGTGTGTGTCTGTCTGTGTGTGTGTCTGTGTGTGTGTCTGTGTGTCTGTGTGTGTGTGTCTGTCTGTGTGTGTGTCTGTGTGTGTGTCTGTGTGTGTGTGTCTTTGTGTGTGTCTGTGTGTGTGTGTCTGTCTGTGTGTGTGTGTCTGTGTGTGTGTCTTGGTGTGTGTCTGTGTGCATGTGTCTGTGTGTGTGTCTGTGTTTGTGTCTGCGTGTGTGTGTCTGTGTGTCTGTCTGTTTGTGTGTGTCTGTATGTGCGCGTGTGTCTGTGTGTGTGTCTGTGTGTGTGTCTGTGTGTGTGTCTGTGTGTCTGTGTCTGTGTGTGTGTCTGTCTGTGTGTGTGGGTCTGTGTGTGTGTCTGTCTGTGTCTGTGTGTGTGTCTGTCTGTGTATGTGTCTGTGTGTGTGTCTGTGTGTGTCTGTCAGTGTGTGTGTGTCTGTTTGTGTGTCTGTCTGTGTGTGTCTGTGTGTGTCTGTCTGTGTGTGTCTGTGTGTGTGTCTCTGTGTGTGTCTGTGTGTGTGTGTCTGTGTGTGTGTCTTTGTGCGTGTGTCTGTGTGTGTGTCTGTGTGCGTGTGTCTGTGTGTGTGTCTGTATGTGTGTGTCTGTGTGTGTCTGTGTGAGTGTCTGTGTGCGTGTGTCTGGTGAGTCTGTGTCTGTGTGCGTGTCTGTG
>NC_137289.1:120630000-120632500 GCF_054371585.1 Giraffa tippelskirchi | reverse complement strand
TCTGTGTGTGTGTGTCCGTCTGTGTGTGTGTCTGTGTGTGTGTCTGTGTGCCTGTGTCTGTGTGTGTGTCTGTGTGTGTGTCTGTGTGTCTGTGTGTGTGTGTCCGTCTGTGTGTGTGTCTGTGTGTGTGTCTGTGTGCGTCTCTGTGTGTGTGTCTTTGTGTGTGTTTGTGTGTGTGTGTCTGTGTGTGTGTCTGTGTGCGTGTGTCTGTGTGTGTGTCTGTCTGTGTAGGTCTGTCTGTGTGTGTGTCTGCGTGTGTGTCTGCGTGTGTGTCTGTCTGTGTGTGTGTGTTTGTCACTGTGTGTGTGCCTGTGTGTGTGTCTGTGTGTGTGTCTGCGTGTGTGTGTCTGTGTGTGTGTCTGTGTGTGTGTCTTTTTTGTGTGTGTCTGTGTGTGTCTGTGTGTGTGTCTGTGTGTCTGTGTGTGTGTGTCCGTCTGTGTGTGTGTCTGTGTGTGTGTCTGTGTGCCTGTGTCTGTGTGTGTGTCTGTGTGCGTCTCTGTGTGTGTGTCTTTGTGTGTGTCAGTGTGTGTGTGTCTGTGTGTGTGTCTGTGTGCGTGTGTCTGTGTGTGTGTCTGTCTGTGTAGGTCTGTCTGTGTGTGTGTCTGTGTGTGTCTGTCGGTCTGTGTGTGTGTATCTGTATGTGTGTGTGTCTGTGTGTGTGTCTGTCTGTGTGCATGTGTCTGTCTCTGTGTATGTGTGTGTGTGTGTGTGTCTGTGTGTGTGTGTCTGTCTGTGTGTGTGTGTCTTTTGTGTCTGTGACTGTGTCTGTTTGTGTGTGTCTCTCTGTGTGTCTGTGTGCATGTGTCTGTGTGTGTGTCTGTGTGTATGTCTGTGTGTGTGTGTCTGTGTGTGTGTCTGTCTGTGTGTGTGTGTCTGTCTGTGTGTGTGTATCTGTCTGTGTGTGTGTCTGTGTGTGTGTGTCTGTCTGTGTGTGTGTATCTGTGTGTGTGTCTGTCTGTGTGTGTCTGTGTGCGTGTGTCTGTGTGTGTGTGTATCTGTGTGTGTGTCTCTGTCTGGGTGTGTGTATCTGTGTCTGTGTGTGTGTCTGTGTGTGTGTCTGTGTGTGTGTCTGTGTGTCTGTGTGTGTGTCTGTGTGTGTGTCTGTGTGTGTCTGTCTGTGTGTGTGTCTGTGTGTGTGTGTCTGTCTGTGTGTGTGTCTGTGTGTGTGTCTGTGTGTGTGTGTCTGTGTGTGTCTGAGTGTGTGTCTGTGTGTGTGTCGGAGTGTGTGTCTGTGTGCATGTGTCTGTGTGTGTGTGTCTGTGTGTGTGTGTCTCTGTGCATGTGTCTGTGGGTGAGTGTCTGTGTGTGTCTGTCGGTGTGTGTGTGTCTGTGTTGTGTCTGTCTGTGTGTGTCTGTCTGTTTGTGTGTCTGTGTGTGTGTCTGTTTGTGTGTCTGTCTGTGTGTGTCTGTCTGTGTGTCTCTGTGTGTGTGTCTGTGTGTGTGTCTGTGTGTGTGTCTTTGTGCGGGTGTCTGTGTATGTGTCTGTGTGCGTGTGTCTGTGTGTCTGTCTGTGTGTGTGTGTGTGTCTGTGTGTGTGTGTCTTTGTGTCTATCTGTGTGCGTTTGTCTGTGTGTGTGTGTGTGTGTGTGTGTGTGTCTGTGTGCGTGTGTCTGTGTTCGTGTGTCTGTGTGTGTGTCTGTGTGTGTCTGTGTCTGTGTGTGTGTCTCTGTGTGTGTCTTTGTGCGTGTGTCTGTGTATGTGTCTCTTTGCGTATGTCTGTGTGTGTGTCTGTGTGTGTCTCTGTGTGTGTCTGTCTGTGTGTCTGTGTCTGTGTGCGTGTCTGTCTGTGTGTGTGTCTGTGTGTGTGTCTTTGTGCGTGTGTCTGTGTGTGTGTCTGTGTGTGTGTCTCTGTGTTTGTGTCTGTGTGTGTCTGTCAGTGTGTGTGTGTGTCTGTGTGTGTCTCTGTCTGTGTGTGTCTGTCTGTGTGTGTGTCTGTGTGTGTGTCTGTCTGTGTGTGTGTCTGTGTGTGTGTCTGTGTGCGTGTGTCTGTGTGTGTCTGTGTGTGTGTCTGTGAACGTGTGTCTGTGTGTGTCTGTCTGTGTGTGTGTCTGTGTGTGTCTGTGTGTGTGTCTGTCTGTGTGTGTGTGTCTGTGTGTTTGTCTGTGTGTGTCTGTCTGTGTGTCTGTGTCCGTGTGTCTTTCTGTCTGTGTGTGTGTCTGTGTGTGTGTCTGTGTGTGTGTCTGTGTGTGTGTCTGTGTGTGTGTCTGTCTGTGTGCGTGTGTCTGTGTGTGTGTCTGTGTGTGTGTCTCTGTGTTTGTCTCTGTGTGTGTCTGTCGGGGTGTGTGTGTCTGTGTGTGTGTCTGTCTGTGTATGTCTGTGTGTGTGTCTGTGTGTGTCTGTCGGTGAGTCTGTGTCTGTGTGCGTGTCTGTGAGTGTGTCTGTCTCTGTGTGTGTATCTGTCTGTGTGTGTGACTGTCTGTGTGTGTCTGTGTGTGTGTCTGTTTGTGTGTCTGTCTGTGTGCGTGTCTGTGTCTGTCTGTGTGTGTGTATCTGTGTGTGT
>NC_137289.1:120617500-120625000 GCF_054371585.1 Giraffa tippelskirchi | reverse complement strand
TGTCTGCATGTGTGTGTCTGTGTGTCTGTCTGTGTGTGTGTGTCTGTGTGTGTTTCTCTGTATTTGTGTCTGTGTGTGTCTGTCAGTGTGTGTGTGTGTCTGTGTGTGTGTCTGTCTGTGTATGTCTGTCTGTGTGTGTGTCTGTGTGTGTCTGTCTGTCTGTGTGTGTGTATCTGTCTGTGTGTGTGTGTCTGTCTGTGTGTCTGTGTCTGTGTGTCTGTCTGTGTGTGTGTCTGTCTGCGTGTGTGTGTCTGTGTGTCTGTCTGTGTGTGTGTGTCTGTGTGTATGTGTCTGTGTGTGTGTCTGTGTGTGTGTGTCTGTGTGTGTGTCTGTGTGTGTCTGTTGGTGTGTGTGTGTCTGTGTGTGTGTCTGTGCGTGTCTGTCGGTGTGTGTGTGTCTGTGTGTGTGTCTGTGTGTGTGTCTGTGTGTGTGTGTCTGTGTGTGTGTCTGTGTATGTGTGTTTCTGTCTGTGTGTGTGTCTTTGTGCGTGTGTCTGTGTATGTGTCTGTTTGCGTGTGTCTGTGTGTGTGTCTGTGTGTGTGTCTGTGTGCGTGTCTGTCTGTGTGTGTGTCTGTGTGTGTGTCTTTGTGCGTGTGTCTGTGTATGTGTCTGTGTGCGTGTGTCTGTGTGTGTGTCTGTGTCCGTGTGTCTGTGTGTGTCTGTCTGTGTGCGTGTGTCTGTGTGTGTGTCGAGGTGTGTTTTTCTCTCTGTGTGCGTGTGTCTGTGTGTGCGTGTCTGTGTGTGTGTGTCTGTGTGTGTGTCTGTGTGCATGTGTCTGTGCGTGTGTCTGTGTCTGTGTTTCTGTGTGTGTGTCTGTGTCTGTCTGTCTGTCTGTGTGTGTGTATCTCTCTGGGTGTGTGTATCTGTGTCAGTGTGTGTGTCTGTGTGCATGTGTCTGTGTGTGTGTCTGTGTGTGTGTCTGTGTTTGTGTCTGTGTGTGTGTCTGTGTGTGTGCGTCTGTGTGTTTGTGTCTCTGTGTGTGTCTGTGTGTGTGTGTCTGTGTGTGTGTCTGCGTGTGTGTGTCTGTGTGTCTGTCTGTGTGTGTGTGTGTGTGTCTGTGTGTGTGTGTCTTTGTGTGTATCTGTGTGCGTTTGTCTGTGTGTTTGTGTGTGTGTGTGTGTGTGTCTGTGTGCGTGTGTCTGTGTTCGTGTGTCTGTATGTGTGTCTGTGTGTGTCTGTGTCTGTGTGTGTGTCTGTCTGTGTGTGTGTCTCTGTGTGTGTCTTTGTGCGTGTGTCTGTGTATGTGTCTCTTTGCGTATGTCTGTGTGTGTGTCTGTGTGTGTCTCTGTGTGTGTCTGTCTGTGTGTCTGTGTCTGTGTGCGTGTCTGTCTGTGTGTGTGTCTGTGTGTGTGTCTTTGTGCGTGTGTCTGTGTGTGTGTCTGTGTGTGTGTCTCTGTGTTTGTGTCTGTGTGTGTCTGTCAGTGTGTGTGTGTGTCTGTGTGTGTCTCTGTCTGTGTGTGTCTGTCTGTGTGTGTGTCTGTGTGTGTGTCTGTCTGTGTGTGTGTCTGTGTGTGTGTCTGTGTGCGTGTGTCTGTGTGTGTCTGTGTGTGTGTCTGTGAACGTGTGTCTGTGTGTGTCTGTCTGTGTGTGTGTCTGTGTGTGTCTGTGTGTGTGTCTGTCTGTGTGTGTGTGTCCGTGTGTTTGTCTGTGTGTGTCTGTCTGTGTGTCTGTGTCTGTGTGTCTTTCTGTCTGTGTGTGTGTCTGTGTGTGTGTCTGTGTGTGTGTCTGTGTGTGTGTCTGTCTGTGTGCGTGTGTCTGTGTGTGTGTCTCTGTGTGTGTCTCTGTGTTTGTCTCTGTGTGTGTCTGTCGGGGTGTGTGTGTCTGTGTGTGTGTCTGTCTGTGTATGTCTCTGTGTGTGTCTGTGTGTGTCTGTCGGTGAGTCTGTGTCTGTGTGCGTGTCTGTGAGTGTGTCTGTCTCTGTGTGTGTATCTGTCTGTGTGTGTGACTGTCTGTGTGTGTCTGTGTGTGTGTCTGTGTGTGTGTCTGTCTGTGTGCGTGTCTGTGTGTGTGTCTGTCTGTGTGTGTGTATCTGTGTGTGTGTCTCTGTGTGTGTCTGTCTGTGTGGGTGTGTCTGTCTGTGTGTGTGTCTGTGTGTGTGTCTGTGTGTGTGTCTGTGTGTGTGTATCTGTCTGTGTGTGTGTCTGTGTGTGTGTCTGTCTGTGTGCATGTGTCTGTATGTGTGTCTGTCTGTCTGTGTGTCTGTGTGTGTGTCTGTGTGTGTGTTTGTTTGTCTGTGTGTGTGTCTCTCTGTGTGTGTCTGTGTGTGTCTGTCTGTGTGCATGTGTTTGTGTGTGTGTCTGTCTGTGTGTGTGTGTCGGTTTGTGTCTGTGAGTGTGTCTGTGTGTGTGTTTGTGTGTCTGTGTGTGTGTCTGTCTGTGTGTCTGTGTCTGTGTGTGTGTCTGTGTGTGTGTCTGTGTCTGTGCATGTGTCTGTGTGTGTGTTTGTGTGTCTCTGTGTGCGTATGTCTGTGTGTCTGTGTCTGTGTGCGTGTCTGTGTGTGTGTCTGTCTGTGTGTGTGTATCTGTCTGTGTGTGTGACTGTCTGTGTGTGTCTGTGTGTGTGTCTGTGTGTGTCTCTTTGTGTGTCTTTGTGTGTGTCTGTGTGTGTGTGTCTGTCTGTGTGTGTGTATCTGTGTGTGTGTCTGTCTGTGTGTGTCTGTGTGCGTGTGTCTGTGTGTGTGTGTGTGTCTGTGTATGTGTCTGTGTGTGTGTCTGTGTGTGTCTGTTGGTGTGTGTGTGTCTGTGTGTGTGTCTGTGCGTGTCTGTCGGTGTGTGTGTGTCTGTGTGTGTGTCTGTGTGTGTGTCTGTGTGTGTGTGTCTGTGTGTGTGTCTGTGTATGTGTGTTTCTGTCTGTGTGTGTGTCTTTGTGCGTGTGTCTGTGTATGTTTCTGTTTGCGTGTGTCTGTGTGTGTGTCTGTGTGTGTGTCTGTGTGCGTGTCTGTCTGTGTGTGTGTCTGTGTGTGTGTCTTTTTGCGTGTGTCTGTGTATGTGTCTGTGTGCGTGTGTCTGTGTGTGTGTCTGTGTCCGTGTGTCTGTGTGTGTCTGTCTGTGTGCGTGTGTCTGTGTGTGTGTCGAGGTGTGTTTTTCTCTCTGTGTGCGTGTGTCTGTGAGTGCGTGTCTGTGTGTGTGTGTGTCTGTGTGTGTGTCTGTGTGCATGTGTCTGTGCGTGTGTCTGTGTGTGTGTTTCTGTGTGTGTGTCTGTGTGTGTCTGTCTGTCTGTGTGTGTGTATCTCTCTGGGTGTGTGTATCTGTGTCAGTGTGTGTGTCTGTGTGCATGTGTCTGTGTGTGTGTCTGTGTGTGTGTCTGTGTTTGTGTCTGTGTGTGTGTCTGTGTGTGTGTCTGTGTGTGTGCGTCTGTGTGTTTGTGTCTCTGTGTGTGTCTGTGTGTGTGTGTCTGTGTGTGTGTCTGCGTGTGTGTGTCTGTGTGTCTGTCTGTGTGTGTGTGTGTGTCTGTGTGTGTGTGTCTTTGTGTCTATCTGTGTGCGTTTGTCTGTGTGTTTGTGTGTGTGTGTGTGTGTGTGTCTGTGTGCGTGTGTCTGTGTTCGTGTGTCTGTGTGTGTGTCTGTGTGTGTCAGTGTCTGTGTGTGTGTCTGTCTGTGTGTGTGTCTCTGTGTGTGTCTTTGTGCGTGTGTCTGTGTATGTGTCTCTTTGCGTATGTCTGTGTGTGTGTCTGTGTGTGTCTCTGTGTGTGTCTGTCTGTGTGTCTGTGTCTGTGTGCGTGTCTGTCTGTGTGTGTGTCTGTGTGTGTGTCTTTGTGCGTGTGTCTGTGTGTGTGTCTGTGTGTGTGTCTGTGTTTGTGTCTGTGTGTGTGTCTGTGTGCGTGTGTCTGTGTGTGTCTGTGTGTGTGTCTGTGTGTGTGTCTGTCTGTGTGTGTGTCTGTGTGTGTGTGTCTGTGTGTGTGTCTGTGTGTGTGTCTGTGTGTGTGTGTCTTTGTGTGTCTGTGTGTGTGTCTATGTGTCTGTGTGTGTGTATCTGTCTGTGTGTGTGTATCTTTGTGTGTGTCTCTGTCTGGCTGTGTGTATCTGTGTCTGTGTGTCTGTCTGTGTGCATGTGTCTGTGTGTGTGTGTCTGTGTGTGTGTCTCTGTGTGTCTGTTGGTGTGTGTGTGTCTGTGTGTGTGTCTATCTGTGTGTGTCTGTCTGTGTGTGTGTCTGTGTGTGTGTCTGTCTGTGTGCATGTGTCTGTGTGTGTTTGTCTGTGTGTGTGTCTGTGTGTGTGTCTGTTTGTGTGTGTGTGTCTGTCTCTGTGTGTGTCTGTGTGTGTGTGTCTGTGTGTGTGTGTCTGTCTGTGTGTGTGTATCTGTGTGTGTGTCTCTGTCTGGGTGTGTGTATCTGTGTCTGTGTGTGTGTCTGTGTGTGTGTCTGTGTGTCTGTGTGTGTGTTTGTGTGTGTCTGTGTGTGTCTTTGTGCGTGTGTCTGTGTATGTGTCTGTGTGCGTGTGTCTGTGTGTGTGTCTGTGTGTGTGTCTGTGTGTGTTTCTGTGTGTCTGTCTGTGTGTCTGTGTGTGTGTCTGTGTGTGTGTGTCTGTGTGTGTGTCTCTGTGTTTGTCTCTGTGTGTGTCTGTCGGTGTGTGTGTGTCTGTGTGTGTGTCTGTCTGTGTATGTCTGTCTGTGTGTGTGTCTGTGTGTGTCTGTCGGTGAGTCTGTGTCTGTGTGCGTGTCTGTGAGTGTGTCTGTCTCTGTGTGTGTATATGTCTGTGTGTGTGACTGTCTGTGTGTGTCTGTGTGTGTGTCTGTGTGTGTGTCTGTCTGTGTGCGTGTCTGTGTGTGTGTCTGTCTGTGTGTGTGTATCTGTCTGTGTGTCTCTGTGTGTGTCTGTCTGTGTGGGTGTGTCTGTCTGTGTGTGTGTCTGTGTGTGTGTCTGTGTGTGTGTCTGTGTGTGTGTATCTGTCTGTGTGTGTGTCTGTGTGTGTGTCTGTCTGTGTGCATGTGTCTGTATGTGTGTCTGTCTGTCTGTGTGTCTGTGTGTGTGTGTCTGTGTGTGTGTCTGTGTGTGTGTTTGTGTGTCTGTGTGTGTGTCTGTCTGTGTGGGTGTATCTGTCTGTGTGTGTGTCTGTGTGTGTGTCTGTCTGTGTGCATGTGTCTGTGTCTGTGTATGTGTGTGTGCCTGTGTGTGTGTGTCTCTCTGTGTGTGTGTGTCTGTTTGTGTCTGTGAGTGTGTCTGTTTGTGTCTGTCTGTCTGTGTGTCTGTGTGCATGTGTCTGTGTTTGTGTCTGTGTGTGTGTCTGTGTGTGTGTCTGCATGTGTGTCTGTGTGTGTTTCTGTCTGTGTGTGTGTGTCTGTCACTGTGTGTGTGTCTGTGTGTGTGTGTCTGTGTGTGTGTCTGTGTGCATGTGTCTGTGTGTGTGTCTGTGTGTGTGTGTCTGTGTGTGTTTCTCTGTGTTTGTGTCTGTGTGTGTCTGTCGGTGTGTGTGTGTGTCTGTGTGTGTGTCTGTCTGTGTATGGCTGTCTCTGTGTGTGTCTGTGTGTGTCTGTCTGTGTGTGTGTATCTGTCTGTGTGTGTGTGTCTGTCTGTGTGTCTGTGTCTGTGTCTGTGTCTGTCTGTGTGTGTGTCTGTGTGTGTGTCTGTGTGCGTGTCTGTGTGTGTCTGTCTGTGTGTGTGTTGTGTGTGTGTCTTTGTGCGTGTGTCTGTGTATGTGTCTGTGTGCGTGTGTCTGCGTGTGTGTCTGTGTCCGTGTGTCTGTGTGTGTCTGTCTGTGTGCGTGTGTCTGTGTGTGTGTCGAGGTGTGTTTTTCTCTCTGTGTGCGTGTTTCTGTGTGTGCGTGTCTGTGTGTGTGTGTCTGTGTGTGTGTCTGTGTGCAAGTGTCTGTGTGTGTGTCTGTGTGTGTGTGTCTGTGTGTGTGTCTGTGTGTGTCTGTCTGTCTGTGTGTGTGTATCTGTCTGTGTGTGTGTGTCTGTCTGTGTGTCTGTGTCTGTGTGTGTGTCTGTCTGTGTGTGTGTCTGTCTGCGTGTGTGTGTCTGTGTGTCTGTCTGTGTGTGTGTGTCTGTGTGTATGTGTCTGTGTGTGTGTCTGTGTGTGTGTGTCTGTGTGTGTGTCTGTGTGTGTCTGTTGGTGTGTGTGTGTCTGTGTGTGTGTCTGTGCGTGTCTGTCGGTGTGTGTGTGTCTGTGTGTGTGTCTGTGTGTGTGTCTGTGTGTGTGTGTCTGTGTGTGTGTCTGTGTATGTGTGTTTCTGTCTGTGTGTGTGTCTTTGTGCGTGTGTCTGTGTATGTGTCTGTTTGCGTGTGTCTGTGTGTGTGTCTGTGTGTGTGTCTGTGTGCGTGTCTGTCTGTGTGTGTGTCTGTGTGTGTGTCTTTTTGCGTGTGTCTGTGTATGTGTCTGTGTGCGTGTGTCTGTGTGTGTGTCTGTGTCCGTGTGTCTGTGTGTGTCTGTCTGTGTGCGTGTGTCTGTGTGTGTGTCGAGGTGTGTTTTTCTCTCTGTGTGCGTGTGTCTGTGTGTGCGTGTCTGTGTGTGTGTGTGTCTGTGTGTGTGTCTGTGTGCATGTGTCTGTGCGTGTGTCTGTGTGTGTGTTTCTGTGTGTGTGTCTGTGTGTGTCTGTCTGTCTGTGTGTGTGTATCTCTCTGGGTGTGTGTATCTGTGTCAGTGTGTGTGTCTGTGTGCATGTGTCTGTGTGTGTGTCTGTGTGTGTGTCTGTGTTTGTGTCTGTGTGTGTGTCTGTGTGTGTGTCTGTGTGTGTGCGTCTGTGTGTTTGTGTCTCTGTGTGTGTCTGTGTGTGTGTGTCTGTGTGTGTGTCTGCGTGTGTGTGTCTGTGTGTCTGTCTGTGTGTGTGTGTGTGTCTGTGTGTGTGTGTCTTTGTGTCTATCTGTGTGCGTTTGTCTGTGTGTTTGTGTGTGTGTGTGTGTGTGTGTCTGTGTGCGTGTGTCTGTGTTCGTGTGTCTGTGTGTGTGTCTGTGTGTGTCAGTGTCTGTGTGTGTGTCTGTCTGTGTGTGTGTCTCTGTGTGTGTCTTTGTGCGTGTGTCTGTGTATGTGTCTCTTTGCGTATGTCTGTGTGTGTGTCTGTGTGTGTCTCTGTGTGTGTCTGTCTGTGTGTCTGTGTCTGTGTGCGTGTCTGTCTGTGTGTGTGTCTGTGTGTGTGTCTTTGTGCGTGTGTCTGTGTGTGTGTCTGTGTGTGTGTCTGTGTTTGTGTCTGTGTGTGTGTCTGTGTGCGTGTGTCTGTGTGTGTCTGTGTGTGTGTCTGTGTGTGTGTCTGTCTGTGTGTGTGTCTGTGTGTGTGTGTCTGTGTGTGTGTCTGTGTGTGTGTCTGTGTGTGTGTGTCTTTGTGTGTCTGTGTGTGTGTCTATGTGTCTGTGTGTGTGTATCTGTCTGTGTGTGTGTATCTTTGTGTGTGTCTCTGTCTGGCTGTGTGTATCTGTGTCTGTGTGTCTCTCTGTGTGCATGTGTCTGTGTGTGTGTGTCTGTGTGTGTGTCTCTGTGTGTCTGTTGGTGTGTGTGTGTCTGTGTGTGTGTCTATCTGTGTGTGTCTGTCTGTGTGTGTGTCTGTGTGTGTGTCTGTCTGTGTGCATGTGT
>NC_137289.1:120610000-120612500 GCF_054371585.1 Giraffa tippelskirchi | reverse complement strand
CTGTCTGTGTGTGTGTCTGTGTGTGTGTCTGTGTGTGTCTGTGTGTGTCTGTGTGTGTCTCTGTGTGTGTGTGTCTATCTGTGTGTCTGTGTCTGTGTGTGTCTCTGTCTGTGTATGTGTCTGTGTGTGTGTGTCTGTGTGTGTGTCTGTCTGTGTGTGTGTCTGTGTGTGTGTCTTTGTGCGTGTGTCTGTGTATGTGTCTGTTTGCGTGTGTCTGTGTGTGTGTCTGTGTGTGTGTCTGTGTGTGTTTCTGTGTGTGTCTGTCTGTGTGTCTGTGTCTGTGTGCATGTCTGTCTGTGTGTGTGTCTGTGTGTGTGTCTTTGTGCGTGTGTCTGTGTGTGTGTCTGTGTGCGTGTGTCTGTGTGTGTGTGTCTGTGTGTGTCTGTCTGTGTGTGTGTGTCTGTGTGTGTCTCTTTGTTTGTGTCTGTGTGTGTCTGTCGGTGTGTGTGTGTGTCTGTGTGTGTGTCTGTCTGTGTATGTCTGTCTGTGTGTGTCTGTGTATGTGTATCTGTCTGTGTGTGTGTCTGTGTGTGTGTCTGTCTGTGTGCATGTGTCTGTGTCTGTGTATGTGTGTGTGTGTGTGTCTGTGTGTGTGTGTCTGTCTGTGTGTGTGTGTCTGTTTGTGTCTGTGAGTGTGTCTGTTTGTGTCTGTCTGTCTGTGTGTCTGTGTGCATGTGTCTGTGTGTGTGTCTGTGTGTGTGTCTGTGTGTGTGTCTGCGTGTGTTTCTGTGTGTGTGTCTGTCTGTGTGTGTGTGTTTGTCACTGTGTGTGTGTCTTTGTGTGTGTGTCTGTGTGTCTGTGTGCGTGTGTCTGTGTGTGTGTCTGTTTGTGTGTCTGTGTGTGTGTCTGCGTGTGTGTGTCTGTGTGTCTGTGTGTGTGTGTCTGTCTGTGTGTGTGTCTGTGTGTGTGTCTGTGTGTGTGTCTGAGTGTGTGTCTGTGTGCGTGTGTCTGTGTGTGTGTCTGTCTGTGTGTGTCTGTGTGTGTGTCTGAGTGTGTGTCTGTGTGCATGTGTCTGTGTGCGTGTGTCTCTGTGTGTGTGTCTGTGTGTTTGTCTGTGTGCATGTGTCTGTGTGTGTGTCTGTGTGTGTGTCTGTGTGTCTGTGTGTGTGTCTGTCTGTGTGTGTGTCTGTGTGTGTGTCTGTGTGTGTGTCTGTGTGCATGTGTCTGTGTGTGTGTCTGTGTTTGTGTCTGTGTGTGTGTGTCTGTGTGTGTGTCTGTGTGTGTGTGTCTGTGTGTGTGACTGCGTGTGTGTGTCTGTGTGTGTGTCTGTGTGTGTGTCTGTGTGTGTGCGTCTGTGTGTGTGTGTCTGTGTGTGTGTCTGTGTGTGTGTCTGTGTGTGTGTCTGCGTGTGTGTGTCTGTGTGTCTGTCTGTGTGTGTGTGTGTGTCTGTGTGTGTCTGTCGGTGTGTGTGTGTCTGTGTGTGTGTCTGTGTGTGTCTGTCGGTGTGTGTGTGTCTGTGTGGGTGTCTGTGTGTGTGTCTGTGTGTGTCTGTGTATGTGTGTGTTTCTGTCTGTGTGTGTGTCTGTGTGTGTGTCTTTGTGCATGTCTGTGTCTGTGTGACTGTGTGTCTGTGTGCGTGTGCCTTTGTGTGTATCTGTGTGCGTTTCTCTGTGTGTTTGTCTGTGTGTGTGTGTCTGTGTGTCTGTGTGCGTGTGTCTGTGTTCGTGTGTCTGTGTGTGTGCCTGTGTGTGTTTTGTGTGTCTGTGTCTGTGTGTGTGTCTGTCTGTGTATGTGTCTGTGTGTGTGTGTGTGTGTGTGTGTCTGTCTGTGTGTCTGTGTCTGTGTGTGTGTCTGTCTGTGTGTGTGTCTGTGTGTGTGTCTTTGTGCATGTGTCTGTGTATGTGTCTGTGTGCGTGTGTCTGTGTGTGTGTCTTGGTGTGTGTCTGTGTGCATGTGTCTGTGTGTGTGTCTGTGTTTGTGTCTGCGTGTGTGTGTCTGTGTGTCTGTCTGTTTGTGTGTGTCTGTATGTGCGCGTGTGTCTGTGTGTGTGTCTGTGTGTGTGTCTGTGTGTGTGTCTGTGTGTCTGTGTCTGTGTGTGTGTCTGTCTGTGTGTGTGGGTCTGTGTGTGTGTCTGTCTGTGTCTGTGTGTGTGTCTGTCTGTGTATGTGTCTGTGTGTGTGTCTGTGTGTGTCTGTCAGTGTGTGTGTGTCTGTTTGTGTGTCTGTCTGTGTGTGTCTGTGTGTGTCTGTCTGTGTGTGTCTGTGTGTGTGTCTCTGTGTGTGTCTGTGTGTGTGTGTCTGTGTGTGTGTCTTTGTGCGTGTGTCTGTGTGTGTGTCTGTGTGCGTGTGTCTGTGTGTGTGTCTGTATGTGTGTGTCTGTGTGTGTCTGTGTGAGTGTCTGTGTGCGTGTGTCTGGTGAGTCTGTGTCTGTGTGCGTGTCTGTGAGTGTGTCTGTCTCTGTGTGTGTATCTGTCTGTGTGTGTGACTGTCTGTGTGTGTCTGTGTGTGTGTCTGTTTGTGTGTCTGTCTGTGTGCGTGTCTGTGTCTGTCTGTGTGTGTGT
>NC_137289.1:120595000-120600000 GCF_054371585.1 Giraffa tippelskirchi | reverse complement strand
TGTCTGTGTGTGTGTCTGTGTGTGTGTATCTGTCTGTGTGTGTGTCTGTGTGTGTGTCTGTCTGTGTGCATGTGTCTGTATGTGTGTCTGTCTGTCTGTGTGTCTGTGTGTGTGTCTGTGTGTGTGTTTGTTTGTCTGTGTGTGTGTCTCTCTGTGTGTGTCTGTGTGTGTCTGTCTGTGTGCATGTGTTTGTGTGTGTGTCTGTCTGTGTGTGTGTGTCGGTTTGTGTCTGTGAGTGTGTCTGTGTGTGTGTTTGTGTGTCTGTGTGTGTGTCTGTCTGTGTGTCTGTGTCTGTGTGTGTGTCTGTGTGTGTGTCTGTGTCTGTGCATGTGTCTGTGTGTGTGTTTGTGTGTCTCTGTGTGCGTATGTCTGTGTGTCTGTGTCTGTGTGCGTGTCTGTGTGTGTGTCTGTCTGTGTGTGTGTGTCTGTCTCTGTGTGTCTGTCTGTGTGTGTGTCTGTGTGTGTGTCTTTGTGTGCGCCTGTGTGTGTGTCTGTGTGTGTCTGTCTGTGTGTCTGTGTCTGTGTGTGTGTCTGTCTCTGTGTGTGTCTGTGTGTGTGTCTTTGTGCGTGTGTCTGTGTATGTGTCTGTGTGCGTGTGTCTGTGTGTGTCTGTCTGTGTGCGTGTGTCTGTGTGCGTGTGTCTGTGTGTTTCGAGGTATGTGTTTCTGTCTGTATGCGTGTGTCTGTGTGTGTGTGTCTGTGTGCGTGTGTCTGTGTGTGTCTGTCTGTGTGCGTGTATCTGTGTGCGTGTGTCTGTGTGTGTCTCGAGGTGTGTGTTTCTCTCTGTGTGCGTGTGTCTGTGTGTGTCTGTCTGTGTGTCTGTGTCTGTGTGTGTGTGTCTGTGTTTGTGTCTGTGTGTGTGTCTGTGTGTGTGTCTGCGTGTGTTTCTGTGTGTGTTTCTGTCTGTGTGTGTGTGTCTGTCACTGTGTGTGTGTCTGTGTGTGTGTGTCTGTGTGTGTGTCTGTGTGCATGTGTCTGTGTGTGTCTGTGTGTGTGTGTCTGTGTGTGTTTCTCTGTGTTTGTGTCTGTGTGTGTCTGTCGGTGTGTGTGTGTGTCTGTGTGTGTGTCTGTCTGTGTATGTCTGTCTGTGTGTGTGTCTGTGTGTGTCTGTCTGTCTGTGTGTGTGTATCTGTCTGTGTGTGTGTCTGTCTGTGTGTCTGTGTCTGTGTGTGTGTCTGTCTGTGTGTGTGCCTGTGTGTGTGTCTGTGTGCGTGTCTGTGTGTGTCTGTCTGTGTGTGTGTCTGTGTGTGTGTCTTTGTGCGTGTGTCTGTGTATGTGTCTGTGTGCGTGTGTCTGTGTGTGTGTCTGTGTCCGTGTGTCTGTGTGTGTCTGTCTGTGTGCGTGTGTCTGTGTGTGTGTCGAGGTGTGTTTTTCTCTCTGTGTGCGTGTGTCTGTGTGTGCGTGTCTGGGGGTGTGTGTCTGTGTGTGTGTCTGTGTGCATGTGTCTGTGTGTGTGTCTGTGTGTGTGTGTCTGTGTGTGTGTCTGTGTGTGTCTGTCTGTCTGTCTGTGTGTATCTCTCTGGGTGTGTGTATCTGTGTCAGTGTGTGTGTCTGTGTGCATGTCTCTGTGTGTGTGTCTGTGTGTGTGTCTGCGTGTGTGTCTGCGTGTGTGTCTGTCTGTGTGTGTGTGTTTGTCACTGTGTGTGTGCCTGTGTGTGTGTCTGTGTGTGTGTCTGCGTGTGTGTGTCTGTGTGTGTGTCTGTGTGTGTGTCTTTTTTGTGTGTGTCTGTGTGTGTGTCTGTGTGTGTGTCTGTGTGTGTGTGTCTGTGTGTGTGTGTCTGTGTGTGTGTGTGTCTGTGTGTGTGTCTGTGTGCCTGTGTCTGTGTGTGTGTCTGTGTGTGTGTCTGTGTGTCTGTGTGTGTGTGTCCGTCTGTGTGTGTGTCTCTGTGTGTGTCTGTGTGCGTCTCTGTGTGTGTGTCTTTTTGTGTGTCTGTGTGTGTGTGTCTGTCTGTGTGTGTGTCTGTGTGTGTGTCTGTGTGCGTGTGTCTGTGTGTGTGTCTGAGTGTGTGTCTGTGTGTGTGTCTGTGTGTGTGTGTCTGTGTGTGTTTCTGTGTGCGTGTGTCTGTGTGTGTGTCTGAGTGTGTGTCTGTGTGTGTGTCTGAGTGTGTGTCTGTGTGCATGTGTCTGTGTGCGTGTATCTGTGTGTGTGTCTGTGTGTGTGTCTCTGTGTGTCTGTCGGTGTTTGTGTGTCTGTCTGTGTGTCTGCGTGTGTGTCTGTGTGTGTCTGTGTGTGTGTGTCTGTGTGTGTGTGTCTGTCTGTGTGTTTGTATCTGTCTGTGTGTGTGTCTGTGTGTGTGTCTGTCTCTGTGCATGTGTCTCTGTGTGTGTCTGTCTGTGTGTGTGTGTCTGTCTGTTTGTGTGTCTGTGTGTGTGTCTGTTTGTGTGTCTGTCTGTGTGTGTCTGTCTGTGTGTGTGTCTGTGTGTGTGTCTGTCTGTGTGTGTCTGTGTGTGTGTCTATGTGTCTGTGTGTGTGTATCTGTCTGTGTCTGTGTATCTGTGTGTGTGTCTCTGTCTGGCTGTGTGTATCTGTGTCTGTGTGTCTGTCTGTGTGTGTGTGTGTCTGTGTGTGTGTCTCTGTGTGTCTGTTGGTGTGTGTGTGTCTGTGTGTGTGTCTATCTGTGTGTGTCTGTCTGTGTGTGTGTCTGTGTGTGTGTCTGTCTGTGTGCATGTGTCTGTGTGTGTTTGAGTGTGTGTCTGTGTGTCTTTCTGTGTGTGTGTCTGTGTGTGTGTCTGTGTGTGTGTTTGTGTGTGTGTCTGTGTGTGTGTCTGTTTGTGTGTGTGTTTCTGTCTCTGTGTGTGTCTCTGTGTGTGTGTCTGTGTGTGTGTGTCTGTCTGTGTGTGTGTATCTGTGTGTGTGTCTCTGTCTGGGTGTGTGTATCTGTGTCTGTGTGTGTGTCTGTGTGTGTGTCTGTGTGTCTGTGTGTGTGTCTGTGTGTGTCTGTGTGTGTGTCTGTGTGTGTGTGTCTGTGTGTGTCTGTGTGTGTGTGTCTGTATGTGCGTGTGTCTGTGTGTGTGTCTGAGTGTGTGTCTGTGTGTGTGTCGGAGTGTGTGTCTGTGTGCATGTGTCTGTGTGTGTGTGTCTGTGTGTGTGTGTCTGTGTGTGTGCCTGTGTGTGTCTGTCGGTGTGTGTGTGTCTGTGTGTGTGTCTGTGTGCATGTGTCTGTGTGTGAGTGTCTGTGTGTGTGTCTGTGTCTGTGTCTGTGTGTGTCTGTCGGTGTGTGTGTGTCTGTGTTGTGTCTGTCTGTGTGTGTCTGTCTGTTTGTGTGTCTGTGTGTGTGTCTGTCTGTGTGTGTCTGTCTGTGTGTCTGTCTGTGTGTGTCTGTCTGTGTGTCTGTCTGTGTGTGTCTGTCTGTTTGTGTGTCTGTGTGTGTGTCTGTGTGTGTATCTGTGTGTGTCTGTGTGTGTGTGTCTGTCTCTGTGCATGTGTCTGTGTGTGTGTCTGTGTGTGTGTTTGTCTGTGTGTGCGTCTGTGTGTGTGCGTCTCTGTGCGTGTGTCTGTGTGTGTGTCTGTGTGTGTATCTGTGTGTGTCTGTGTGTGGGTGTCTGTCTCTGTGCATGTGTCTGTGTGTGTGTCTGTGTGTGTGTCGGTGTGTCTGTGTTTGTGGGTCTGTCTGTGTGTGTCTCTGTGTGTGTCTGTGTGTGTGTCTGTGTGTGTGTGTCTCTGTGTGTGTCTGTGTGTGTGTGTCTATCTGTGTGTCTATGTCTGTGTGTTTGTCTGTCTGTGTGTGTGTCTCTGTGTGTGTCTCTGTGTGTGTGTCTGTTTGTGTGTTTGTGTGTGTGTGTCTGTGTGTGTGTGTGTCTGTCTGTGTGTGTGTCTGTGTGTGTGTCTCTGTGTGTGTCTGTGTGTGTATCTGTGTGTGTGTCTGTGTGTGTGTGTGTGCGTGTGTGTGTCTGTGTGTGTGTCTGTGTGTGTGTGTCTGTGTGTGTCTGTCTGTGTGTGTGTCTGTGTGTGTGTCTGTGTGTGTGTCTTTGTGCGTGTGTCTGTGTATGTGTCTGTGTGCGTGTGTCTGTGTGTGTGTCTTTGTGCGTGTGTCTGTGTGTGTCTGTCTGTGTGCGTGTGTCTGTGTGCGTGTGTCTGTGTGTGTGTCTGTGTTTGTGTCTGCGTGTATGTGTCTTGTTTGTGTCTATGTGTGTGTGTCTGTGTGTCTGTCTGTGTGTGTGTCTGTTTGTGTCTGTGAGTGTGTCTGTGTGTGTGTTTGTGTGTCTGTGTGTGTGTCTGTCTGTGTGTCTGTGTCTGTGTGTGTGTCTGTGTGTGTGTCTGTGTCTGTGCATGTGTCTGTGTGTGTGTTTGTGTGTCTCTGTGTGCGTATGTCTGTGTGTCTGTGTCTGTGTGCATGTCTGTGTGTGTGTCTGTCTGTGTGTGTGTATCTGTCTGTGTGTGTGACTGTCTGTGTGTGTCTGTGTGTGTGTCTGTGTGTGTGTCTGTGTGTGTCTCTGTGTGTGTGTCTTTGTGTGTGTCTGTGTGTGTGTGTCTGTCTGTGTGTGTGTCTGTGTGTGTGTCTGTGTGCGTGTGTCTGTGTGTGTGTCAGAGTGTGTGTCTGTTTGTGTGTATGTGTGTGTGTCTGTGTGTGTGTCTGTGTGTGTCTGTCTGTGTGTCTGTGTCTGTGTGTGTGTCTGTCTGTGTGTGTCTCTCTGTGTGTGTGTCTGTGTGTGTGTCTGTTTGTGTGTCTGTCTCTGTGTGTCTGTCTGTGTGTGTGTCTGTGTGTGTGTCTTTGTGTGTGTCTGTGTGTGTGTCTGTGTGTGTGTGTGTCTGTCTGTGTGTCTGTGTCTGTGTGTGTGTCTGTCTGTGTGTGTGTCTGTGTGTGTGTCTTTGTGCGTGTGTCTGTGTATGTGTCTGTGTGCGTGTGTCTGTGTGTGTGTGTGTCTGTGTGCGTGTGTCTGTGTGTGTGTCTATGTGTGTGTCTGTCTGTGTGTGTGTGTCTGTCACTGTGTGTGTGTCTGTGTGTGTGTGTCTGTGTGTGTGTCTGTGTGCATGTGTCTGTGTGTGTGTCTGTGTGTGT
>NC_137289.1:120577500-120587500 GCF_054371585.1 Giraffa tippelskirchi | reverse complement strand
CTGTGTGTGTCTGTGTGTGTGTGTCTGTGTGTGTGTGTCTGTCTGTGTGTGTGTATCTGTCTGTGTGTGTGTCTGTGTGTGTGTCTGTCTCTGTGCATGTGTCTCTGTGTGTGTCTGTCTGTGTGTGTGTGTCTGTCTGTTTGTGTGTCTGTGTGTGTGTCTGTTTGTGTGTCTGTCTGTGTGTGTCTGTCTGTGTGTGTGTCTGTGTGTGTGTCTGTGTGTGTGTGTCTTTGTGTGTCTGTCTGTGTGTGTCTGTGTGTGTCTCTATGTGTCTGTGTGTGTGTATCTGTCTGTGTGTGTGTATCTGTGTGTGTGTCTCTGTCTGGCTGTGTGTATCTGTGTCTGTGTGTCTGTTGGTGTGTGTGTGTCTGTGTGTGTGTCTATCTGTGTGTGTGTGTCTGTGTGTGTGTCTGTGTGTGTGTCTGTCTGTGTGTGTGTCTGTGTGTTTGTCTGTGTGTGTGCATGAGTCTGTGTCTGTGTATGTGTGTGTGCCTGTGTGTGTGTGTCTGTCTGTGTGTGTGTGTCTGTTTGTGTCTGTGAGTGTGTCTGTTTGTGTCTGTCTGTCTGTGTGTCTGTGTGCATGTGTCTGTGTTTGTGTCTGTGTGTGTGTCTGTGTGTGTGTCTGCGTGTGTGTCTGTGTGTGTTTCTGTCTGTGTGTGTGTGTCTGTCACTGTGTGTGTGTCTGTGTGTGTGTCTGTGTGTGTGTTGTGTGCATGTGTCTGTGTGTGTGTCTGTGTGTGTTTCTGTGTGTGTGTCTGCATGTGTGTGTCTGTGTGTCTGTCTGTGTGTGTGTGTCTGTGTGTGTTTCTCTGTATTTGTGTCTGTGTGTGTCTGTCAGTGTGTGTGTGTGTCTGTGTGTGTGTCTGTCTGTGTATGTCTGTCTGTGTGTGTGTCTGTGTGTGTCTGTCTGTCTGTGTGTGTGTATCTGTCTGTGTGTGTGTGTCTGTCTGTGTGTCTGTGTCTGTGTGTCTGTCTGTGTGTGTGTCTGTCTGCGTGTGTGTGTCTGTGTGTCTGTCTGTGTGTGTGTGTCTGTGTGTATGTGTCTGTGTGTGTGTCTGTGTGTGTGTGTCTGTGTGTGTGTCTGTGTGTGTCTGTTGGTGTGTGTGTGTCTGTGTGTGTGTCTGTGCGTGTCTGTCGGTGTGTGTGTGTCTGTGTGTGTGTCTGTGTGTGTGTCTGTGTGTGTGTGTCTGTGTGTGTGTCTGTGTATGTGTGTTTCTGTCTGTGTGTGTGTCTTTGTGCGTGTGTCTGTGTATGTGTCTGTTTGCGTGTGTCTGTGTGTGTGTCTGTGTGTGTGTCTGTGTGCGTGTCTGTCTGTGTGTGTGTCTGTGTGTGTGTCTTTGTGCGTGTGTCTGTGTATGTGTCTGTGTGCGTGTGTCTGTGTGTGTGTCTATGTCCGTGTGTCTGTGTGTGTCTGTCTGTGTGCGTGTGTCTGTGTGTGTGTCGAGGTGTGTTTTTCTCTCTGTGTGCGTGTGTCTGTGTGTGCGTGTCTGTGTGTGTGTGTCTGTGTGTGTGTCTGTGTGCATGTGTCTGTGCGTGTGTCTGTGTCTGTGTTTCTGTGTGTGTGTCTGTGTCTGTCTGTCTGTCTGTGTGTGTGTATCTCTCTGGGTGTGTGTATCTGTGTCAGTGTGTGTGTCTGTGTGCATGTGTCTGTGTGTGTGTCTGTGTGTGTGTCTGTGTTTGTGTCTGTGTGTGTGTCTGTGTGTGTGCGTCTGTGTGTTTGTGTCTCTGTGTGTGTCTGTGTGTGTGTGTCTGTGTGTGTGTCTGCGTGTGTGTGTCTGTGTGTCTGTCTGTGTGTGTGTGTGTGTGTCTGTGTGTGTGTGTCTTTGTGTCTATCTGTGTGCGTTTGTCTGTGTGTTTGTGTGTGTGTGTGTGTGTGTCTGTGTGCGTGTGTCTGTGTTCGTGTGTCTGTATGTGTGTCTGTGTGTGTCTGTGTCTGTGTGTGTGTCTGTCTGTGTGTGTGTCTCTGTGTGTGTCTTTGTGCGTGTGTCTGTGTATGTGTCTCTTTGCGTATGTCTGTGTGTGTGTCTGTGTGTGTCTCTGTGTGTGTCTGTCTGTGTGTCTGTGTCTGTGTGCGTGTCTGTCTGTGTGTGTGTCTGTGTGTGTGTCTTTGTGCGTGTGTCTGTGTGTGTGTCTGTGTGTGTGTCTCTGTGTTTGTGTCTGTGTGTGTCTGTCAGTGTGTGTGTGTGTCTGTGTGTGTCTCTGTCTGTGTGTGTCTGTCTGTGTGTGTGTCTGTGTGTGTGTCTGTCTGTGTGTGTGTCTGTGTGTGTGTCTGTGTGCGTGTGTCTGTGTGTGTCTGTGTGTGTGTCTGTGAACGTGTGTCTGTGTGTGTCTGTCTGTGTGTGTGTCTGTGTGTGTCTGTGTGTGTGTCTGTCTGTGTGTGTGTGTCCGTGTGTTTGTCTGTGTGTGTCTGTCTGTGTGTCTGTGTCTGTGTGTCTTTCTGTCTGTGTGTGTGTCTGTGTGTGTGTCTGTGTGTGTGTCTGTGTGTGTGTCTGTCTGTGTGCGTGTGTCTGTGTGTGTGTCTCTGTGTGTGTCTCTGTGTTTGTCTCTGTGTGTGTCTGTCGGGGTGTGTGTGTCTGTGTGTGTGTCTGTCTGTGTATGTCTCTGTGTGTGTCTGTGTGTGTCTGTCGGTGAGTCTGTGTCTGTGTGCGTGTCTGTGAGTGTGTCTGTCTCTGTGTGTGTATCTGTCTGTGTGTGTGACTGTCTGTGTGTGTCTGTGTGTGTGTCTGTGTGTGTGTCTGTCTGTGTGCGTGTCTGTGTGTGTGTCTGTCTGTGTGTGTGTATCTGTGTGTGTGTCTCTGTGTGTGTCTGTCTGTGTGGGTGTGTCTGTCTGTGTGTGTGTCTGTGTGTGTGTCTGTGTGTGTGTCTGTGTGTGTGTATCTGTCTGTGTGTGTGTCTGTGTGTGTGTCTGTCTGTGTGCATGTGTCTGTATGTGTGTCTGTCTGTCTGTGTGTCTGTGTGTGTGTCTGTGTGTGTGTTTGTTTGTCTGTGTGTGTGTCTCTCTGTGTGTGTCTGTGTGTGTCTGTCTGTGTGCATGTGTTTGTGTGTGTGTCTGTCTGTGTGTGTGTGTCGGTTTGTGTCTGTGAGTGTGTCTGTGTGTGTGTTTGTGTGTCTGTGTGTGTGTCTGTCTGTGTGTCTGTGTCTGTGTGTGTGTCTGTGTGTGTGTCTGTGTCTGTGCATGTGTCTGTGTGTGTGTTTGTGTGTCTCTGTGTGCGTATGTCTGTGTGTCTGTGTCTGTGTGCGTGTCTGTGTGTGTGTCTGTCTGTGTGTGTGTATCTGTCTGTGTGTGTGACTGTCTGTGTGTGTCTGTGTGTGTGTCTGTGTGTGTCTCTTTGTGTGTCTTTGTGTGTGTCTGTGTGTGTGTGTCTGTCTGTGTGTGTGTATCTGTGTGTGTGTCTGTCTGTGTGTGTCTGTGTGCGTGTGTCTGTGTGTGTGTGTGTGTCTGTGTATGTGTCTGTGTGTGTGTCTGTGTGTGTCTGTTGGTGTGTGTGTGTCTGTGTGTGTGTCTGTGCGTGTCTGTCGGTGTGTGTGTGTCTGTGTGTGTGTCTGTGTGTGTGTCTGTGTGTGTGTGTCTGTGTGTGTGTCTGTGTATGTGTGTTTCTGTCTGTGTGTGTGTCTTTGTGCGTGTGTCTGTGTATGTTTCTGTTTGCGTGTGTCTGTGTGTGTGTCTGTGTGTGTGTCTGTGTGCGTGTCTGTCTGTGTGTGTGTCTGTGTGTGTGTCTTTTTGCGTGTGTCTGTGTATGTGTCTGTGTGCGTGTGTCTGTGTGTGTGTCTGTGTCCGTGTGTCTGTGTGTGTCTGTCTGTGTGCGTGTGTCTGTGTGTGTGTCGAGGTGTGTTTTTCTCTCTGTGTGCGTGTGTCTGTGAGTGCGTGTCTGTGTGTGTGTGTGTCTGTGTGTGTGTCTGTGTGCATGTGTCTGTGCGTGTGTCTGTGTGTGTGTTTCTGTGTGTGTGTCTGTGTGTGTCTGTCTGTCTGTGTGTGTGTATCTCTCTGGGTGTGTGTATCTGTGTCAGTGTGTGTGTCTGTGTGCATGTGTCTGTGTGTGTGTCTGTGTGTGTGTCTGTGTTTGTGTCTGTGTGTGTGTCTGTGTGTGTGTCTGTGTGTGTGCGTCTGTGTGTTTGTGTCTCTGTGTGTGTCTGTGTGTGTGTGTCTGTGTGTGTGTCTGCGTGTGTGTGTCTGTGTGTCTGTCTGTGTGTGTGTGTGTGTCTGTGTGTGTGTGTCTTTGTGTCTATCTGTGTGCGTTTGTCTGTGTGTTTGTGTGTGTGTGTGTGTGTGTGTCTGTGTGCGTGTGTCTGTGTTCGTGTGTCTGTGTGTGTGTCTGTGTGTGTCAGTGTCTGTGTGTGTGTCTGTCTGTGTGTGTGTCTCTGTGTGTGTCTTTGTGCGTGTGTCTGTGTATGTGTCTCTTTGCGTATGTCTGTGTGTGTGTCTGTGTGTGTCTCTGTGTGTGTCTGTCTGTGTGTCTGTGTCTGTGTGCGTGTCTGTCTGTGTGTGTGTCTGTGTGTGTGTCTTTGTGCGTGTGTCTGTGTGTGTGTCTGTGTGTGTGTCTGTGTTTGTGTCTGTGTGTGTGTCTGTGTGCGTGTGTCTGTGTGTGTCTGTGTGTGTGTCTGTGTGTGTGTCTGTCTGTGTGTGTGTCTGTGTGTGTGTGTCTGTGTGTGTGTCTGTGTGTGTGTCTGTGTGTGTGTGTCTTTGTGTGTCTGTGTGTGTGTCTATGTGTCTGTGTGTGTGTATCTGTCTGTGTGTGTGTATCTTTGTGTGTGTCTCTGTCTGGCTGTGTGTATCTGTGTCTGTGTGTCTGTCTGTGTGCATGTGTCTGTGTGTGTGTGTCTGTGTGTGTGTCTCTGTGTGTCTGTTGGTGTGTGTGTGTCTGTGTGTGTGTCTATCTGTGTGTGTCTGTCTGTGTGTGTGTCTGTGTGTGTGTCTGTCTGTGTGCATGTGTCTGTGTGTGTTTGTCTGTGTGTGTGTCTGTGTGTGTGTCTGTTTGTGTGTGTGTGTCTGTCTCTGTGTGTGTCTGTGTGTGTGTGTCTGTGTGTGTGTGTCTGTCTGTGTGTGTGTATCTGTGTGTGTGTCTCTGTCTGGGTGTGTGTATCTGTGTCTGTGTGTGTGTCTGTGTGTGTGTCTGTGTGTCTGTGTGTGTGTTTGTGTGTGTCTGTGTGTGTCTTTGTGCGTGTGTCTGTGTATGTGTCTGTGTGCGTGTGTCTGTGTGTGTGTCTGTGTGTGTGTCTGTGTGTGTTTCTGTGTGTCTGTCTGTGTGTCTGTGTGTGTGTCTGTGTGTGTGTGTCTGTGTGTGTGTCTCTGTGTTTGTCTCTGTGTGTGTCTGTCGGTGTGTGTGTGTCTGTGTGTGTGTCTGTCTGTGTATGTCTGTCTGTGTGTGTGTCTGTGTGTGTCTGTCGGTGAGTCTGTGTCTGTGTGCGTGTCTGTGAGTGTGTCTGTCTCTGTGTGTGTATATGTCTGTGTGTGTGACTGTCTGTGTGTGTCTGTGTGTGTGTCTGTGTGTGTGTCTGTCTGTGTGCGTGTCTGTGTGTGTGTCTGTCTGTGTGTGTGTATCTGTCTGTGTGTCTCTGTGTGTGTCTGTCTGTGTGGGTGTGTCTGTCTGTGTGTGTGTCTGTGTGTGTGTCTGTGTGTGTGTCTGTGTGTGTGTATCTGTCTGTGTGTGTGTCTGTGTGTGTGTCTGTCTGTGTGCATGTGTCTGTATGTGTGTCTGTCTGTCTGTGTGTCTGTGTGTGTGTGTCTGTGTGTGTGTCTGTGTGTGTGTTTGTGTGTCTGTGTGTGTGTCTGTCTGTGTGGGTGTATCTGTCTGTGTGTGTGTCTGTGTGTGTGTCTGTCTGTGTGCATGTGTCTGTGTCTGTGTATGTGTGTGTGCCTGTGTGTGTGTGTCTCTCTGTGTGTGTGTGTCTGTTTGTGTCTGTGAGTGTGTCTGTTTGTGTCTGTCTGTCTGTGTGTCTGTGTGCATGTGTCTGTGTTTGTGTCTGTGTGTGTGTCTGTGTGTGTGTCTGCATGTGTGTCTGTGTGTGTTTCTGTCTGTGTGTGTGTGTCTGTCACTGTGTGTGTGTCTGTGTGTGTGTGTCTGTGTGTGTGTCTGTGTGCATGTGTCTGTGTGTGTGTCTGTGTGTGTGTGTCTGTGTGTGTTTCTCTGTGTTTGTGTCTGTGTGTGTCTGTCGGTGTGTGTGTGTGTCTGTGTGTGTGTCTGTCTGTGTATGGCTGTCTCTGTGTGTGTCTGTGTGTGTCTGTCTGTGTGTGTGTATCTGTCTGTGTGTGTGTGTCTGTCTGTGTGTCTGTGTCTGTGTCTGTGTCTGTCTGTGTGTGTGTCTGTGTGTGTGTCTGTGTGCGTGTCTGTGTGTGTCTGTCTGTGTGTGTGTTGTGTGTGTGTCTTTGTGCGTGTGTCTGTGTATGTGTCTGTGTGCGTGTGTCTGCGTGTGTGTCTGTGTCCGTGTGTCTGTGTGTGTCTGTCTGTGTGCGTGTGTCTGTGTGTGTGTCGAGGTGTGTTTTTCTCTCTGTGTGCGTGTTTCTGTGTGTGCGTGTCTGTGTGTGTGTGTCTGTGTGTGTGTCTGTGTGCAAGTGTCTGTGTGTGTGTCTGTGTGTGTGTGTCTGTGTGTGTGTCTGTGTGTGTCTGTCTGTCTGTGTGTGTGTATCTGTCTGTGTGTGTGTGTCTGTCTGTGTGTCTGTGTCTGTGTGTGTGTCTGTCTGTGTGTGTGTCTGTCTGCGTGTGTGTGTCTGTGTGTCTGTCTGTGTGTGTGTGTCTGTGTGTATGTGTCTGTGTGTGTGTCTGTGTGTGTGTGTCTGTGTGTGTGTCTGTGTGTGTCTGTTGGTGTGTGTGTGTCTGTGTGTGTGTCTGTGCGTGTCTGTCGGTGTGTGTGTGTCTGTGTGTGTGTCTGTGTGTGTGTCTGTGTGTGTGTGTCTGTGTGTGTGTCTGTGTATGTGTGTTTCTGTCTGTGTGTGTGTCTTTGTGCGTGTGTCTGTGTATGTGTCTGTTTGCGTGTGTCTGTGTGTGTGTCTGTGTGTGTGTCTGTGTGCGTGTCTGTCTGTGTGTGTGTCTGTGTGTGTGTCTTTTTGCGTGTGTCTGTGTATGTGTCTGTGTGCGTGTGTCTGTGTGTGTGTCTGTGTCCGTGTGTCTGTGTGTGTCTGTCTGTGTGCGTGTGTCTGTGTGTGTGTCGAGGTGTGTTTTTCTCTCTGTGTGCGTGTGTCTGTGTGTGCGTGTCTGTGTGTGTGTGTGTCTGTGTGTGTGTCTGTGTGCATGTGTCTGTGCGTGTGTCTGTGTGTGTGTTTCTGTGTGTGTGTCTGTGTGTGTCTGTCTGTCTGTGTGTGTGTATCTCTCTGGGTGTGTGTATCTGTGTCAGTGTGTGTGTCTGTGTGCATGTGTCTGTGTGTGTGTCTGTGTGTGTGTCTGTGTTTGTGTCTGTGTGTGTGTCTGTGTGTGTGTCTGTGTGTGTGCGTCTGTGTGTTTGTGTCTCTGTGTGTGTCTGTGTGTGTGTGTCTGTGTGTGTGTCTGCGTGTGTGTGTCTGTGTGTCTGTCTGTGTGTGTGTGTGTGTCTGTGTGTGTGTGTCTTTGTGTCTATCTGTGTGCGTTTGTCTGTGTGTTTGTGTGTGTGTGTGTGTGTGTGTCTGTGTGCGTGTGTCTGTGTTCGTGTGTCTGTGTGTGTGTCTGTGTGTGTCAGTGTCTGTGTGTGTGTCTGTCTGTGTGTGTGTCTCTGTGTGTGTCTTTGTGCGTGTGTCTGTGTATGTGTCTCTTTGCGTATGTCTGTGTGTGTGTCTGTGTGTGTCTCTGTGTGTGTCTGTCTGTGTGTCTGTGTCTGTGTGCGTGTCTGTCTGTGTGTGTGTCTGTGTGTGTGTCTTTGTGCGTGTGTCTGTGTGTGTGTCTGTGTGTGTGTCTGTGTTTGTGTCTGTGTGTGTGTCTGTGTGCGTGTGTCTGTGTGTGTCTGTGTGTGTGTCTGTGTGTGTGTCTGTCTGTGTGTGTGTCTGTGTGTGTGTGTCTGTGTGTGTGTCTGTGTGTGTGTCTGTGTGTGTGTGTCTTTGTGTGTCTGTGTGTGTGTCTATGTGTCTGTGTGTGTGTATCTGTCTGTGTGTGTGTATCTTTGTGTGTGTCTCTGTCTGGCTGTGTGTATCTGTGTCTGTGTGTCTCTCTGTGTGCATGTGTCTGTGTGTGTGTGTCTGTGTGTGTGTCTCTGTGTGTCTGTTGGTGTGTGTGTGTCTGTGTGTGTGTCTATCTGTGTGTGTCTGTCTGTGTGTGTGTCTGTGTGTGTGTCTGTCTGTGTGCATGTGTCTGTGTGTGTTTGTCTGTGTGTGTGTCTGTGTGTGTGTCTGTTTGTGTGTGTGTGTCTGTCTCTGTGTGTGTCTGTGTGTGTGTGTCTGTGTGTGTGTGTCTGTCTGTGTGTGTGTATCTGTGTGTGTGTCTCTGTCTGGGTGTGTGTATCTGTGTCTGTGTGTGTGTCTGTGTGTGTGTCTGTGTGTGTGTCTGTGTGTCTGTGTGTGTGTTTGTGTGTGTCTGTGTGTGTCTTTGTGCGTGTGTCTGTGTATGTGTCTGTGTGCGTGTGTCTGTGTGTGTGTCTGTGTGTGTGTCTGTGTGTGTTTCTGTGTGTCTGTCTGTGTGTCTGTGTGTGTGTCTGTCTGTGTGTGTGTCTGTCTCTGTGTTTGTGTCTGCGTGTGTGTGTCTGTGTGTGTGTGTCTGTGTGTGTCTGTGTGTGTGTGTGTCTGTGTGTGTGTCTCTGTGTTTGTGTCTGTGTGTGTCTGTCGGTGTGTGTGTGTGTCTGTGTGTGTGTCTGTGTGTGTGTCTGTGTGTGCCTGTGTGTGTGTCTGTGTGTGTGTGTCTATCTGTGTGTCTGTGTCTGTGTGTGTGTCTGTCTGTGTATGTGTCTGTGTGTGTGTCTGTGTGTGTGTGTTTGTGTGTGTCTGTCTGTGTGTCTGTGTCTGTGTGTGTGTCTGTCTGTGTGTGTGTCTCTGTGTGTGTCTTTGTGCGTGTGTCTGTGTATGTGTCTCTTTGCGTGTGTCTGTGTGTGTGTCTGTGTGTGTGTCTGTGTGTGTTTCTGTGTGTGTCTGTCTGTGTGTCTGTGTCTGTCTGCGTGTCTGTCTGTGTGTGTGTCTGTGTGTGTGTCTCTGTGCGTGTGTCTGTGTGTGTGTCTGTGTGTGTGTCTCTGTGTTTGTGTCTGTGTGTGTCTGTCGGTGTGTGTGTGTGTCTGTGTGTGTCTGTCTGTGTATGTCTGTCTGTGTGTGTGTCTGTGTGTGTGTATCTGTCTGTGTGTGTGTCTGTGTGTGTGTCTGTCTGTGTGCATGTGTCTGTGTCTGTGTATGTGTGTGTGCCTGTGTGTGTGTGTCTGTCTGTGTGTGTGTGTCTGTTTGTGTCTGTGAGTGTGTCTGTTTGTGTCTGTCTGTCTGTGTGTCTGTGTGCGTGTCTGTGTGTGTGTCTGCGTGTGTGTCTGTGTGTGTTTCTGTCTCTGTGTGTGTGTCTGTCACTGTGTTTGTGTCTGTGTGTGTGTGTCTGTGTGTGTGTCTGTGTGCATGTGTCTGTGTGTGTGTCTGTGTGTGTGTGTCTGTGTGTGTTTCTCTGTGTTTGTGTCTGTGTGTGTCTGTCGGTGTGTGTGTGTGTCTGTGTGTGTGTCTGTCTGTGTGTGTGTCTGTGTGTGTGTCTGTGTGCGTGTGTCTGTGTGTGTGTCTGAGTGTGTGTCTGTGTGTGTGTCGGAGTGTGTGTCTGTGTGCATGTGTCTGTGTGTGTGTGTCTGTGTGTGTGTGTCTCTGTGCATGTGTCTTTGGGTGAGTGTCTGTGTGTGTCTGTCGGTGTGTGTGTGTCTGTGTCGTGTCTGTCTGTGTGTGTCTGTCTGTTTGTGTGTCTGTGTGTGTGTCTGTTGGTGTGTCTGTCTGTGTGTGTCTGTCTGTGTGTGTCTGTGTGTGTGTCTGTGTGTGTGTCTGTGTGTGTGTCTTTGTGCGTGTGTCTGTGTATGTGTCTGTGTGCGTGTGTCTGTGTGCGTGTGTCTGTGTGCGTGTGTCTGTGTGTGTCTGTCTGTGTGCGTGTGTCTC
>NC_137289.1:120560000-120572500 GCF_054371585.1 Giraffa tippelskirchi | reverse complement strand
TGTGTGTGTGTGTCTGTCTGTGTGTCTGTGTCTGTGTGTGTGTCTGTCTGTGTGTGTGTCTGTGTGTGTGTCTTTGTGCATGTGTCTGTGTATGTGTCTGTGTGCGTGTGTCTGTGTGTGTGTCTGTGTGTGTTTGTGTGTGTTTCTGTGTGTCTGTCTGTGTGTCTGTGTGTGTGTCTGTCTGTGTGTGTCTGTCTCTGTGTTTGTGTCTGCGTGTGTCTGTCTGTGTGTCTGTGTCTGTGTGCGTGTCTGTCTGTGTGTGTGTCTGTGTGTGTGTCTGTGTGTGTGTCTGTGTGTGTGTCTGTCTGTGTGCATGTGTCTGTGTGTGTGTGTCTGTGTGTGTGTCTCTGTGTTTGTCTCTGTGTGTGTCTGTCGGTGTGTGTGTGTCTGTGTGTGTGTCTGTCTGTGTATATCTGTCTGTGTGTGTGTCTGTGTGTGTCTGTCGGTGAGTCTGTGTCTGTGTCCGTGTCTGTGTGTGTGTCTCTCTGTGTGTATTTGTCTGTGTGTGTGACTGTCTGTGTGTGTCAGTGTGTGTGTCTGTGTGTGTGTCTGTCTGTGTGCGTGTCTGTGTGTGTGTCTGTCTGTGTGTGTGTATCTGTGTGTGTGTCTCTGTGTGTGTCTGTCTGTGTGTGTGTCTGTCTGTGTGTGTGTCTGTGTGTGTGTCTGTGTGTGTGTCTGTGTGTGTGTATCTGTCTGTGTGTGTGTCTGTGTGTGTGTCTGTCTGTGTGCATGTGTCTGTATGTGTGTCTGTCTGTCTCTGTGTCTGTGTGTGTGTGTCTGTCTGTGTGTCTGTGTGTGTGTTTGTGTGTCCGTGTGTGTGTCTGTCTGTGTGTGTCTGTCTGTGTGCAAGTGTTTGTGTGTGTGTCTGTCTGTGTGTGTGTCTGTTTGTGTCTGTGAGTGTGTCTGTGTGTGTGTTTGTGTGTCTGTGTGTGTGTCTGTCTGTGTGTCTGTGTCTGTGTGTGTGTCTGTGTTTGTGTCTGTGTCTGTGCATGTGTCTGTGTGTGAGTCTGTGTGTGTGTCTGTCTGTGTGCATGTGTCTGTGTGTGTGTGTCTGTGTGTGTGTCTCTGTGTTTGTCTCTGTGTGTGTCTGTCGGTGTATGTCTGTCTGTGTGTGTGTCTGTGTGTGTCTGTCGGTGAGTCTGTGTCTGTGTGCGTGTCAGTGTGTGTGTCTGTCTCTGTGTGTGTATTTGTCTGTGTGTGTGACTGTCTGTGTGTGTCTGTGTGTGTGTCTGTGTGTGTGTCTGCGTGTGTGTATCTGTGTGTGTGTCTCTGTGTGTGTCTGTCTGTGTGTGTGTGTCTGTCTGTGTGTGTGTCTGTGTGTGTGTCTGTGTGTGTGTCTGTGTGTGTGTATCTGTCTGTGTGTGTGTCTGTGTGTGTGTCTGTCTGTGTGCATGTGTCTGTATGTGTGTCTGTCTGTCTGTGTTTCTGTGTGTGTGTGTCTGTGTGTGTGTCTGTGTGTGTGTTTGTGTGTCTGTGTGTGTGTCTGTCTGTGTGTTTCTGTGTGTGTCTGTCTGTGTGCATGTGTTTGTGTGTGTGTCTGTCTGTGTGTGTGTCTGTTTGTGTCTGTGAGTGTGTCTGTGTGTGTGTTTGTGTGTCTGTGTGTGTGTCTGTCTGTGTGTCTGTGTCTGTGTGTGTGTCTGTGTGTGTGTCTGTGTCTGTGCATGTGTCTGTGTGTGTGTTTGTGTGTCTCTGTGTGCGTATGTCTGTGTGTCTGTGTCTGTGTGCGTGTCTGTGTGTGTGTCTGTCTGTGTGTGTGTATCTGTCTGTGTGTGTGACTGTCTGTGTGTGTCTGTGTGTGTGTCTGTGTGTGTGTCTGTGTGTGTCTCTGTGTGTGTGTCTTTGTGTGTGTCTGTGTGTGTGTGTCTGTCTGTGTGTGTGTCTGTGTGTGTGTCTGTGTGCGTGTGTCTGTGTGTGTGTCTGAGTGTGTGTCTGTGTGTGTGTATGTGTGTGTGTCTGTGTGTGTGTCTGTGTGTGTCTGTCTGTGTGTCTGTGTCTGTGTGTGTGTCTGTCTGTGTGTGTCTGTCTGTGTGTGTGTCTGTGTGTGTCTGTTTGTGTGTCTGTCTCTGTGTGTCTGTCTGTGTGTGTGTCTGTGTGTGTGTCTTTGTGTGTGTCTGTGTGTGTGTGTGTGCGTGTGTGTGTCTGTGTGTGTGTCTGTGTGTGTGTGTCTGTGTGTGTCTGTCTGTGTGTCTGTCTGTGTGTGTGTCTGTGTGTGTGTCTTTGTGCGTGTGTCTGTGTATGTGTCTGTGTGCGTGTGTCTGTGTGTGTGTCTTTGTGCGTGTGTCTGTGTGTGTCTGTCTGTGTGCGTGTGTCTGTGTGCGTGTGTCTGTGTGTGTGTCTGTGTGTGTGTTTCTGTCTGTGTGCGTGTGTCTGTGTGCGTGTGTCTGTGTGTGTGTGTCTGTGTGTGTGTGTCTGTGTGTGTCTGTGTGCATGTGTCTGTGTGTATGTCTGTGTGTGTGTGTCTGTGTGTGTGTCTGTGTGTGTCTGTCTGTCTGTGTGTGTGTATCTCTCTGGGTGTGTGTATCTGTGTCTGTGTGTCTGTCTGTGTGCATGTGTCTGTGTGTGTGTCTGTGTTTGTGTCTGCGTGTGTGTGTCTTGTGTGTGTCTATGTGTGTGTGTCTGTGTGTGTGTCTGTGTGTGTGTCTGTGTGTGTGTCTGTGTGTGTGTGTCTCTGTGTGTGTCTGCGTGTGTGTGTCTGTGTGTCTGTCTGTGTGTGTGTGTCTGTGTGTATGTGTCTGTGTGTGTGTCTGTGTGCGTGTGTCTGTGTGTGTGTCTGTGTGTGTGTCTGTCTGTGTATCTGTCTGTGTGCGCGTCTGTGTGTGTGTCTGTGTGTGTGTGTCTGACTGTGTGTGTGGCTGTCTGTGTGTGTGTGTCTGTATGTGTGTCTGTCTGTGTGCATGTGTCTGTGTGCGTGTGTCTGTGTGTGTGTCTGTGTGTGTGTCTGTGTGTGTGTGTCTGTGTGTGTGTCTGTGTGCGTGTGTCTGTGTGTGTGTCTGAGTGTTTGTCTGTGTGTGTGTCTGAGTGTGTGTCTGTGTGCATGTGTCTGTGTGCGTGTGTCTGTGTGTGTGTCTCTGTGTGTCTGTCGGTGTGTGTGTGTCTGTCTGTGTGTCTGCGTGTGTGTCTGTGTGTGTCTGTGTGTGTGTGTCTGTCTGTGTGTGTGTATCTGTCTGTGTGTGTGTCTGTGTGTGTGTCTGTCTCTGTGCATGTGTCTCTGTGTGTGTCTGTCTGTGTGTGTGTCTGTCTGTTTGTGTGTCTGTGTGTGTGTCTGTTTGTGTGTCTGTCTGTGTGTGTCTGTCTGTGTGTGTGTCTGTGTGTGTGTCTGTGTGTGTGTGTCTTTGTGTGTCTGTCTGTGTGTGTCTGTGTGTGTCTATGTGTCTGTGTGTGTGTATCTGTCTGTGTGTGTGTATCTGTGTGTGTGTCTCTGTCTGCTTGTGTGTATCTGTGTCTGTCTGTGTGTGTGTGTCTGTGTGTGTGTCTCTGTGTGTCTGTGTGTGTGTCTATCTGTGTGTGTGTGTCTGTGTGTGTGTCTGTGTGTGTGTCTGTCTGTGTGTGTGTCTGTGTGTTTGTCTGTGTGTGTGCATGAGTCTGTGTCTGTGTATGTGTGTGTGCCTGTGTGTGTGTGTCTGTCTGTGTGTGTGTGTCTGTTTGTGTCTGTGAGTGTGTCTGTTTGTGTCTGTCTGTCTGTGTGTCTGTGTGCATGTGTCTGTGTTTGTGTCTGTGTGTGTGTCTGTGTGTGTGTCTGCGTGTGTGTCTGTGTGTGTTTCTGTCTGTGTGTGTGTCTGTCACTGTGTGTGTGTCTGTGTGTGTGTCTGTGTGTGTGTCTCTGTGTTTGTCTCTGTGTGTGTCTGTCGGTGTGTGTGTGTCTGTGTGTGTGTCTGTCTGTGTATGTCTGTCTGTGTGTGTGTCTGTGTGTGTCTGTCGGTGAGTCTGTGTCTGTGTGCGTGTCTGTGAGTGTGTCTGTCTCTGTGTGTGTATATGTCTGTGTGTGTGACTGTCTGTGTGTGTCTGTGTGTGTGTCTGTGTGTGTGTCTGTCTGTGTGCGTGTCTGTGTGTGTGTCTGTCTGTGTGTGTGTATCTGTCTGTGTGTCTCTGTGTGTGTCTGTCTGTGTGGGTGTGTCTGTCTGTGTGTGTGTCTGTGTGTGTGTCTGTGTGTGTGTCTGTGTGTGTGTATCTGTCTGTGTGTGTGTCTGTGTGTGTGTCTGTCTGTGTGCATGTGTCTGTATGTGTGTCTGTCTGTCTGTGTGTCTGTGTGTGTGTGTCTGTGTGTGTGTCTGTGTGTGTGTTTGTGTGTCTGTGTGTGTGTCTGTCTGTGTGGGTGTATCTGTCTGTGTGTGTGTCTGTGTGTGTGTCTGTCTGTGTGCATGTGTCTGTGTCTGTGTATGTGTGTGTGCCTGTGTGTGTGTGTCTGTCTGTGTGTGTGTGTCTGTTTGTGTCTGTGAGTGTGTCTGTTTGTGTCTGTCTGTCTGTGTGTCTGTGTGCATGTGTCTGTGTTTGTGTCTGTGTGTGTGTCTGTGTGTGTGTCTGCGTGTGTGTCTGTGTGTGTTTCTGTCTGTGTGTGTGTGTCTGTCACTGTGTGTGTGTCTGTGTGTGTGTCTGTGTGTGTGTTGTGTGCATGTGTCTGTGTGTGTGTCTGTGTGTGTGTCTGCATGTGTGTGTCTGTGTGTCTGTCTGTGTGTGTGTGTCTGTGTGTGTTTCTCTGTATTTGTGTCTGTGTGTGTCTGTCAGTGTGTGTGTGTGTCTGTGTGTGTGTCTGTCTGTGTATGTCTGTCTGTGTGTGTGTCTGTGTGTGTCTGTCTGTCTGTGTGTGTGTATCTGTCTGTGTGTGTGTGTCTGTCTGTGTGTCTGTGTCTGTGTGTGTGTCTGTCTGTGTGTGTGTCTGTCTGCGTGTGTGTGTCTGTGTGTCTGTCTGTGTGTGTGTGTCTGTGTGTATGTGTCTGTGTGTGTGTCTGTGTGTGTGTGTCTGTGTGTGTGTCTGTGTGTGTCTGTTGGTGTGTGTGTGTCTGTGTGTGTGTCTGTGCGTGTCTGTCGGTGTGTGTGTGTCTGTGTGTGTGTCTGTGTGTGTGTCTGTGTGTGTGTGTCTGTGTGTGTGTCTGTGTATGTGTGTTTCTGTCTGTGTGTGTGTCTTTGTGCGTGTGTCTGTGTATGTGTCTGTTTGCGTGTGTCTGTGTGTGTGTCTGTGTGTGTGTCTGTGTGCGTGTCTGTCTGTGTGTGTGTCTGTATGTGTGTCTTTGTGCGTGTGTCTGTGTATGTGTCTGTGTGCGTGTGTCTGTGTGTGTGTCTGTGTCCGTGTGTCTGTGTGTGTCTGTCTGTGTGCGTGTGTCTGTGTGTGTGTCGAGGTGTGTTTTTCTCTCTGTGTGCGTGTGTCTGTGTGTGCGTGTCTGTGTGTGTGTGTCTGTGTGTGTGTCTGTGTGCATGTGTCTGTGCGTGTGTCTGTGTCTGTGTTTCTGTGTGTGTGTCTGTGTCTGTCTGTCTGTCTGTGTGTGTGTATCTCTCTGGGTGTGTGTATCTGTGTCAGTGTGTGTGTCTGTGTGCATGTGTCTGTGTGTGTGTCTGTGTGTGTGTCTGTGTTTGTGTCTGTGTGTGTGTCTGTGTGTGTGCGTCTGTGTGTTTGTGTCTCTGTGTGTGTCTGTGTGTGTGTGTCTGTGTGTGTGTCTGCGTGTGTGTGTCTGTGTGTCTGTCTGTGTGTGTGTGTGTGTGTCTGTGTGTGTGTGTCTTTGTGTCTATCTGTGTGCGTTTGTCTGTGTGTTTGTGTGTGTGTGTGTGTGTGTCTGTGTGCGTGTGTCTGTGTTCGTGTGTCTGTATGTGTGTCTGTGTGTGTCTGTGTCTGTGTGTGTGTCTGTCTGTGTGTGTGTCTCTGTGTGTGTCTTTGTGCGTGTGTCTGTGTATGTGTCTCTTTGCGTATGTCTGTGTGTGTGTCTGTGTGTGTCTCTGTGTGTGTCTGTCTGTGTGTCTGTGTCTGTGTGCGTGTCTGTCTGTGTGTGTGTCTGTGTGTGTGTCTTTGTGCGTGTGTCTGTGTGTGTCTCTGTGTGTGTGTCTCTGTGTTTGTGTCTGTGTGTGTCTGTCAGTGTGTGTGTGTGTCTGTGTGTGTCTCTGTCTGTGTGTGTCTGTCTGTGTGTGTGTCTGTGTGTGTGTCTGTCTGTGTGTGTGTCTGTGTGTGTGTCTGTGTGCGTGTGTCTGTGTGTGTCTGTGTGTGTGTCTGTGAACGTGTGTCTGTGTGTGTCTGTCTGTGTGTGTGTCTGTGTGTGTCTGTGTGTGTGTCTGTCTGTGTGTGTGTGTCTGTGTGTTTGTCTGTGTGTGTCTGTCTGTGTGTCTGTGTCTGTGTGTCTTTCTGTCTGTGTGTGTGTCTGTGTGTGTGTCTGTGTGTGTGTCTGTGTGTGTGTCTGTCTGTGTGCGTGTGTCTGTGTGTGTGTCTCTGTGTGTGTCTCTGTGTTTGTCTCTGTGTGTGTCTGTCGGGGTGTGTGTGTCTGTGTGTGTGTCTGTCTGTGTATGTCTGTGTGTGTGTCTGTGTGTGTCTGTCGGTGAGTCTGTGTCTGTGTGCGTGTCTGTGAGTGTGTCTGTCTCTGTGTGTGTATCTGTCTGTGTGTGTGACTGTCTGTGTGTGTCTGTGTGTGTGTCTGTGTGTGTGTCTGTCTGTGTGCGTGTCTGTGTGTGTGTCTGTCTGTGTGTGTGTATCTGTGTGTGTGTCTCTGTGTGTGTCTGTCTGTGTGGGTGTGTCTGTCTGTGTGTGTGTCTGTGTGTGTGTCTGTGTGTGTGTCTGTGTGTGTGTATCTGTCTGTGTGTGTGTCTGTGTGTGTGTCTGTCTGTGTGCATGTGTCTGTATGTGTGTCTGTCTGTCTGTGTGTCTGTGTGTGTGTCTGTGTGTGTGTTTGTTTGTCTGTGTGTGTGTCTCTCTGTGTGTGTCTGTGTGTGTCTGTCTGTGTGCATGTGTTTGTGTGTGTGTCTGTCTGTGTGTGTGTGTCGGTTTGTGTCTGTGAGTGTGTCTGTGTGTGTGTTTGTGTGTCTGTGTGTGTGTCTGTCTGTGTGTCTGTGTCTGTGTGTGTGTCTGTGTGTGTGTCTGTGTCTGTGCATGTGTCTGTGTGTGTGTTTGTGTGTCTCTGTGTGCGTATGTCTGTGTGTCTGTGTCTGTGTGCGTGTCTGTGTGTGTGTCTGTCTGTGTGTGTGTATCTGTCTGTGTGTGTGACTGTCTGTGTGTGTCTGTGTGTGTGTCTGTGTGTGTCTCTTTGTGTGTCTTTGTGTGTGTCTGTGTGTGTGTGTCTGTCTGTGTGTGTGTATCTGTGTGTGTGTCTGTCTGTGTGTGTCTGTGTGCGTGTGTCTGTGTGTGTGTGTGTGTCTGTGTATGTGTCTGTGTGTGTGTCTGTGTGTGTCTGTTGGTGTGTGTGTGTCTGTGTGTGTGTCTGTGCGTGTCTGTCGGTGTGTGTGTGTCTGTGTGTGTGTCTGTGTGTGTGTCTGTGTGTGTGTGTCTGTGTGTGTGTCTGTGTATGTGTGTTTCTGTCTGTGTGTGTGTCTTTGTGCGTGTGTCTGTGTATGTTTCTGTTTGCGTGTGTCTGTGTGTGTGTCTGTGTGTGTGTCTGTGTGCGTGTCTGTCTGTGTGTGTGTCTGTGTGTGTGTCTTTTTGCGTGTGTCTGTGTATGTGTCTGTGTGCGTGTGTCTGTGTGTGTGTCTGTGTCCGTGTGTCTGTGTGTGTCTGTCTGTGTGCGTGTGTCTGTGTGTGTGTCGAGGTGTGTTTTTCTCTCTGTGTGCGTGTGTCTGTGAGTGCGTGTCTGTGTGTGTGTGTGTCTGTGTGTGTGTCTGTGTGCATGTGTCTGTGCGTGTGTCTGTGTGTGTGTTTCTGTGTGTGTGTCTGTGTGTGTCTGTCTGTCTGTGTGTGTGTATCTCTCTGGGTGTGTGTATCTGTGTCAGTGTGTGTGTCTGTGTGCATGTGTCTGTGTGTGTGTCTGTGTGTGTGTCTGTGTTTGTGTCTGTGTGTGTGTCTGTGTGTGTGTCTGTGTGTGTGCGTCTGTGTGTTTGTGTCTCTGTGTGTGTCTGTGTGTGTGTGTCTGTGTGTGTGTCTGCGTGTGTGTGTCTGTGTGTCTGTCTGTGTGTGTGTGTGTGTCTGTGTGTGTGTGTCTTTGTGTCTATCTGTGTGCGTTTGTCTGTGTGTTTGTGTGTGTGTGTGTGTGTGTGTCTGTGTGCGTGTGTCTGTGTTCGTGTGTCTGTGTGTGTGTCTGTGTGTGTCAGTGTCTGTGTGTGTGTCTGTCTGTGTGTGTGTCTCTGTGTGTGTCTTTGTGCGTGTGTCTGTGTATGTGTCTCTTTGCGTATGTCTGTGTGTGTGTCTGTGTGTGTCTCTGTGTGTGTCTGTCTGTGTGTCTGTGTCTGTGTGCGTGTCTGTCTGTGTGTGTGTCTGTGTGTGTGTCTTTGTGCGTGTGTCTGTGTGTGTGTCTGTGTGTGTGTATGTGTTTGTGTCTGTGTGTGTGTCTGTGTGCGTGTGTCTGTGTGTGTCTGTGTGTGTGTCTGTGTGTGTGTCTGTGTGTGTGTGTCTGTGTGTGTGTCTGTGTGTGTGTCTGTGTGTGTGTGTCTTTGTGTGTCTGTGTGTGTGTCTATGTGTCTGTGTGTGTGTATCTGTCTGTGTGTGTGTATCTTTGTGTGTGTCTCTGTCTGGCTGTGTGTATCTGTGTCTGTGTGTCTGTCTGTGTGCATGTGTCTGTGTGTGTGTGTCTGTGTGTGAGTCTCTGTGTGTCTGTTGGTGTGTGTGTGTCTGTGTGTGTGTCTATCTGTGTGTGTCTGTCTGTGTGTGTGTCTGTGTGTGTGTCTGTCTGTGTGCATGTGTCTGTGTGTGTTTGTCTGTGTGTGTGTCTGTGTGTGTGTCTGTTTGTGTGTGTGTGTCTGTCTCTGTGTGTGTCTGTGTGTGTGTGTCTGTGTGTGTGTGTCTGTCTGTGTGTGTGTATCTGTGTGTGTGTCTCTGTCTGGGTGTGTGTATCTGTGTCTGTGTGTGTGTCTGTGTGTGTGTCTGTGTGTGTGTCTGTGTGTCTGTGTGTGTGTTTGTGTGTGTCTGTGTGTGTCTTTGTGCGTGTGTCTGTGTATGTGTCTGTGTGCGTGTGTCTGTGTGTGTGTCTGTGTGTGTGTCTGTGTGTGTTTCTGTGTGTCTGTCTGTGTGTCTGTGTGTGTGTCTGTGTGTGTGTGTCTGTGTGTGTGTCTCAGTGTTTGTCTCTGTGTGTGTCTGTCGGTGTGTGTGTGTCTGTGTGTGTGTCTGTCTGTGTATGTCTGTCTGTGTGTGTGTCTGTGTGTGTCTGTCGGTGAGTCTGTGTCTGTGTGCGTGTCTGTGAGTGTGTCTGTCTCTGTGTGTGTATATGTCTGTGTGTGTGACTGTCTGTGTGTGTCTGTGTGTGTGTCTGTGTGTGTGTCTGTCTGTGTGCGTGTCTGTGTGTGTGTCTGTCTGTGTGTGTGTATCTGTCTGTGTGTCTCTGTGTGTGTCTGTCTGTGTGGGTGTGTCTGTCTGTGTGTGTGTCTGTGTGTGTGTCTGTGTGTGTGTCTGTGTGTGTGTATCTGTCTGTGTGTGTGTCTGTGTGTGTGTCTGTCTGTGTGCATGTGTCTGTATGTGTGTCTGTCTGTCTGTGTGTCTGTGTGTGTGTGTCTGTGTGTGTGTCTGTGTGTGTGTTTGTGTGTCTGTGTGTGTGTCTGTCTGTGTGGGTGTATCTGTCTGTGTGTGTGTCTGTGTGTGTGTCTGTCTGTGTGCATGTGTCTGTGTCTGTGTATGTGTGTGTGCCTGTGTGTGTGTGTCTGTCTGTGTGTGTGTGTCTGTTTGTGTCTGTGAGTGTGTCTGTTTGTGTCTGTCTGTCTGTGTGTCTGTGTGCATGTGTCTGTGTTTGTGTCTGTGTGTGTGTCTGTGTGTGTGTCTGCATGTGTGTCTGTGTGTGTTTCTGTCTGTGTGTGTGTGTCTGTCACTGTGTGTGTGTCTGTGTGTGTGTGTCTGTGTGTGTGTCTGTGTGCAAGTGTCTGTGTGTGTGTCTGTGTGTGTGTGTCTGTGTGTGTTTCTCTGTGTTTGTGTCTGTGTGTGTCTGTCGGTGTGTGTGTGTGTCTGTGTGTGTGTCTGTCTGTGTATGGCTGTCTCTGTGTGTGTCTGTGTGTGTCTGTCTGTGTGTGTGTATCTGTCTGTGTGTGTGTGTCTGTCTGTGTGTCTGTGTCTGTGTCTGTGTCTGTCTGTGTGTGTGTCTGTGTGTGTGTCTGTGTGCGTGTCTGTGTGTGTCTGTCTGTGTGTGTGTTGTGTGTGTGTCTTTGTGCGTGTGTCTGTGTATGTGTCTGTGTGCGTGTGTCTGCGTGTGTGTCTGTGTCCGTGTGTCTGTGTGTGTCTGTCTGTGTGCGTGTGTCTGTGTGTGTGTCGAGGTGTGTTTTTCTCTCTGTGTGCGTGTTTCTGTGTGTGCGTGTCTGTGTGTGTGTGTCTGTGTGTGTGTCTGTGTGCAAGTGTCTGTGTGTGTGTCTGTGTGTGTGTGTCTGTGTGTGTGTCTGTGTGTGTCTGTCTGTCTGTGTGTGTGTATCTGTCTGTGTGTGTGTGTCTGTCTGTGTGTCTGTGTCTGTGTGTGTGTCTGTCTGTGTGTGTGTCTGTCTGCGTGTGTGTGTCTGTGTGTCTGTCTGTGTGTGTGTGTCTGTGTGTATGTGTCTGTGTGTGTGTCTGTGTGTGTGTGTCTGTGTGTGTGTCTGTGTGTGTCTGTTGGTGTGTGTGTGTCTGTGTGTGTGTCTGTGCGTGTCTGTCGGTGTGTGTGTGTCTGTGTGTGTGTCTGTGTGTGTGTCTGTGTGTGTGTGTCTGTGTGTGTGTCTGTGTATGTGTGTTTCTGTCTGTGTGTGTGTCTTTGTGCGTGTGTCTGTGTATGTGTCTGTTTGCGTGTGTCTGTGTGTGTGTCTGTGTGTGTGTCTGTGTGCGTGTCTGTCTGTGTGTGTGTCTGTGTGTGTGTCTTTTTGCGTGTGTCTGTGTATGTGTCTGTGTGCGTGTGTCTGTGTGTGTGTCTGTGTCCGTGTGTCTGTGTGTGTCTGTCTGTGTGCGTGTGTCTGTGTGTGTGTCGAGGTGTGTTTTTCTCTCTGTGTGCGTGTGTCTGTGTGTGCGTGTCTGTGTGTGTGTGTGTCTGTGTGTGTGTCTGTGTGCATGTGTCTGTGCGTGTGTCTGTGTGTGTGTTTCTGTGTGTGTGTCTGTGTGTGTCTGTCTGTCTGTGTGTGTGTATCTCTCTGGGTGTGTGTATCTGTGTCAGTGTGTGTGTCTGTGTGCATGTGTCTGTGTGTGTGTCTGTGTGTGTGTCTGTGTTTGTGTCTGTGTGTGTGTCTGTGTGTGTGTCTGTGTGTGTGCGTCTGTGTGTTTGTGTCTCTGTGTGTGTCTGTGTGTGTGTGTCTGTGTGTGTGTCTGCGTGTGTGTGTCTGTGTGTCTGTCTGTGTGTGTGTGTGTCTGTGTGTGTGTGTCTTTGTGTCTATCTGTGTGCGTTTGTCTGTGTGTTTGTGTGTGTGTGTGTGTGTGTCTGTGTGCGTGTGTCTGTGTTCGTGTGTCTGTGTGTGTGTCTGTGTGTGTCAGTGTCTGTGTGTGTGTCTGTCTGTGTGTGTGTCTCTGTGTGTGTCTTTGTGCGTGTGTCTGTGTATGTGTCTCTTTGCGTATGTCTGTGTGTGTGTCTGTGTGTGTCTCTGTGTGTGTCTGTCTGTGTGTCTGTGTCTGTGTGCGTGTCTGTCTGTGTGTGTGTCTGTGTGTGTGTCTTTGTGCGTGTGTCTGTGTGTGTGTCTGTGTGTGTGTCTGTGTTTGTGTCTGTGTGTGTGTCTGTGTGCGTGTGTCTGTGTGTGTCTGTGTGTGTGTCTGTGTGTGTGTCTGTCTGTGTGTGTGTCTGTGTGTGTGTGTCTGTGTGTGTGTCTGTGTGTGTGTCTGTGTGTGTGTGTCTTTGTGTGTCTGTGTGTGTGTCTATGTGTCTGTGTGTGTGTATCTGTCTGTGTGTGTGTATCTTTGTGTGTGTCTCTGTCTGGCTGTGTGTATCTGTGTCTGTGTGTCTGTCTGTGTGCATGTGTCTGTGTGTGTGTGTCTGTGTGTGTGTCTCTGTGTGTCTGTTGGTGTGTGTGTGTCTGTGTGTGTGTCTATCTGTGTGTGTCTGTCTGTGTGTGTGTCTGTGTGTGTGTCTGTCTGTGTGCATGTGTCTGTGTGTGTTTGTCTGTGTGTGTGTCTGTGTGTGTGTCTGTTTGTGTGTGTGTGTCTGTCTCTGTGTGTGTCTGTGTGTGTGTGTCTGTGTGTGTGTGTCTGTCTGTGTGTGTGTATCTGTGTGTGTGTCTCTGTCTGGGTGTGTGTATCTGTGTCTGTGTGTGTGTCTGTGTGTGTGTCTGTGTGTGTGTCTGTGTGTCTGTGTGTGTGTTTGTGTGTGTCTGTGTGTGTCTTTGTGCGTGTGTCTGTGTATGTGTCTGTGTGCGTGTGTCTGTGTGTGTGTCTGTGTGTGTGTCTGTGTGTGTTTCTGTGTGTCTGTCTGTGTGTCTGTGTGTGTGTCTGTCTGTGTGTGTGTCTGTCTCTGTGT
>NC_137289.1:120547500-120555000 GCF_054371585.1 Giraffa tippelskirchi | reverse complement strand
GTGTGTGTCTTTGTGCGTGTGTCTGTGTGTGTGTCTGTGTGCGTGTGTCTGTGTGTGTGTGTCTGTGTGTGTCTGTCTGTGTGTGTGTGTCTGTGTGTGTCTCTTTGTTTGTGTCTGTGTGTGTCTGTCGGTGTGTGTGTGTGTCTGTGTGTGTGTCTGTCTGTGTATGTCTGTCTGTGTGTGTCTGTGTATGTGTATCTGTCTGTGTGTGTGTCTGTGTGTGTGTCTGTCTGTGTGCATGTGTCTGTGTCTGTGTATGTGTGTGTGTGTGTGTCTGTGTGTGTGTGTCTGTCTGTGTGTGTGTGTCTGTTTGTGTCTGTGAGTGTGTCTGTTTGTGTCTGTCTGTCTGTGTGTCTGTGTGCATGTGTCTGTGTGTGTGTCTGTGTGTGTGTCTGTGTGTGTGTCTGCGTGTGTTTCTGTGTGTGTGTCTGTCTGTGTGTGTGTGTTTGTCTTTGTGTGTGTGTCTGTGTGTCTGTGTGCGTGTGTCTGTGTGTGTGTCTGTGTGTGTGTCTGTGTGTGTGTCTGCGTGTGTGTGTCTGTGTGTCTGTGTGTGTGTGTCTGTCTGTGTGTGTGTCTGTGTGTGTGTCTGTGTGTGTGTCTGAGTGTGTGTCTGTGTGCGTGTGTCTGTGTGTGTGTCTGTCTGTGTGTGTCTGTGTGTGTGTCTGAGTGTGTGTCTGTGTGCATGTGTCTGTGTGCGTGTGTCTCTGTGTGTGTGTCTGTGTGTTTGTCTGTGTGCATGTGTCTGTGTGTGTGTCTGTGTGTGTGTCTGTGTGTCTGTGTGTGTGTCTGTCTGTGTGTGTGTCTGTGTGTGTGTCTGTGTGTGTGTCTGTGTGCGTGTGTCTGTGTGTGTGTCTGTGTTTGTGTCTGTGTGTGTGTGTCTGTGTGTGTGTCTGTGTGTGTGTGTCTGTGTGTGTGACTGCGTGTGTGTGTCTGTGTGTGTGTCTGTGTGTGTGTCTGTGTGTGTGCGTCTGTGTGTGTGTCTGTGTGTGTGTCTGTGTGTGTGTCTGCGTGTGTGTGTCTGTGTGTCTGTCTGTGTGTGTGTGTGTGTCTGTGTGTGTCTGTCGGTGTGTGTGTGTCTGTGTGTGTGTCTGTGTGTGTCTGTCGGTGTGTGTGTGTCTGTGTGGGTGTCTGTGTGTGTGTCTGTGTGTGTCTGTGTATGTGTGTGTTTCTGTCTGTGTGTGTGTCTGTGTGTGTGTCTTTGTGCATGTCTGTGTCTGTGTGACTGTGTGTCTGTGTGCGTGTGCCTTTGTGTGTATCTGTGTGCGTTTCTCTGTGTGTTTGTCTGTGTGTGTGTGTCTGTGTGTCTGTGTGCGTGTGTCTGTGTTCGTGTGTCTGTGTGTGTGCCTGTGTGTGTTTTGTGTGTCTGTGTCTGTGTGTGTGTCTGTCTGTGTATGTGTCTGTGTGTGTGTGTGTGTGTGTGTCTGTCTGTGTGTCTGTGTCTGTGTGTGTGTCTGTCTGTGTGTGTGTCTGTGTGTGTGTCTTTGTGCATGTGTCTGTGTATGTGTCTGTGTGCGTGTGTCTGTGTGTGTGTCTGTGTGTGTCTGTGTGTGTTTCTGTGTGTCTGTCTGTGTGTCTGTGTGTGTGTCTGTCTGTGTGTGTCTGTCTCTGTGTTTGTGTCTGCGTGTGTCTGTCTGTGTGTCTGTGTCTGTGTGCGTGTCTGTCTGTGTGTGTGTCTGTGTGTGTGTCTGTGTGTGTGTCTGTGTGTGTGTCTGTCTGTGTGCATGTGTCTGTGTGTGTGTGTCTGTGTGTGTGTCTCTGTGTTTGTCTCTGTGTGTGTCTGTCGGTGTGTGTGTGTCTGTGTGTGTGTCTGTCTGTGTATGTCTGTCTGTGTGTGTGTCTGTGTGTGTCTGTCGGTGAGTCTGTGTCTGTGTCCGTGTCTGTGTGTGTGTCTCTCTGTGTGTATTTGTCTGTGTGTGTGACTGTCTGTGTGTGTCAGTGTGTGTGTCTGTGTGTGTGTCTGTCTGTGTGCGTGTCTGTGTGTGTGTCTGTCTGTGTGTGTGTATCTGTGTGTGTGTCTCTGTGTGTGTCTGTCTGTGTGTGTGTCTGTCTGTGTGTGTGTCTGTGTGTGTGTCTGTGTGTGTGTCTGTGTGTGTGTATCTGTCTGTGTGTGTGTCTGTGTGTGTGTCTGTCTGTGTGCATGTGTCTGTATGTGTGTCTGTCTGTCTCTGTGTCTGTGTGTGTGTGTCTGTCTGTGTGTCTGTGTGTGTGTTTGTGTGTCTGTGTGTGTGTCTGTCTGTGTGTGTCTGTCTGTGTGCAAGTGTTTGTGTGTGTGTCTGTCTGTGTGTGTGTCTGTTTGTGTCTGTGAGTGTGTCTGTGTGTGTGTTTGTGTGTCTGTGTGTGTGTCTGTCTGTGTGTCTGTGTCTGTGTGTGTGTCTGCATGTGTCTGTGTGTGTGTGTCTGTGTGTGTGTCTCTGTGTTTGTCTCTGTGTGTGTCTGTCGGTGTGTGTGTGTCTGTGTGTGTGTCTGTCTGTGTATGTCTGTCTGTGTGTGTGTCTGTGTGTGTCTGTCGGTGAGTCTGTGTCTGTGTGCGTATCAGTGTGTGTGTCTGTCTCTGTGTGTGTATTTGTCTGTGTGTGTGACTGTCTGTGTGTGTCTGTGTGTGTGTCTGTCTGTGTGCGTGTCTGTGTGTGTGTCTGCGTGTGTGTATCTGTGTGTGTGTCTCTGTGTGTGTCTGTCTGTGTGTGTGTGTCTGTCTGTGTGTGTGTCTGTGTGTGTGTCTGTGTGTGTGTCTGTGTGTGTGTATCTGTCTGTGTGTGTGTCTGTGTGTGTGTCTGTCTGTGTGCATGTGTCTGTATGTGTGTCTGTCTGTCTGTGTGTCTGTGTGTGTGTGTCTGTGTGTGTGTCTGTGTGTGTGTTTGTGTGTCTGTGTGTGTGTCTGTCTGTGTGTTTCTGTGTGTGTCTGTCTGTGTGCATGTGTTTGTGTGTGTGTCTGTCTGTGTGTGTGTCTGTTTGTGTCTGTGAGTGTGTCTGTGTGTGTGTTTGTGTGTCTGTGTGTGTGTCTGTCTGTGTGTCTGTGTCTGTGTGTGTGTCTGTGTGTGTGTCTGTGTCTGTGCATGTGTCTGTGTGTGTGTTTGTGTGTCTCTGTGTGCGTATGTCTGTGTGTCTGTGTCTGTGTGCGTGTCTGTGTGTGTGTCTGTCTGTGTGTGTGTATCTGTCTGTGTGTGTGACTGTCTGTGTGTGTCTGTGTGTGTGTCTGTGTGTGTGTCTGTGTGTGTCTCTGTGTGTGTGTCTTTGTGTGTGTCTGTGTGTGTGTGTCTGTCTGTGTGTGTGTCTGTGTGTGTGTCTGTGTGCGTGTGTCTGTGTGTGTGTCTGAGTGTGTGTCTGTGTGTGTGTATGTGTGTGTGTCTGTGTGTGTGTCTGTGTGTGTCTGTCTGTGTGTCTGTGTCTGTGTGTGTGTCTGTCTGTGTGTGTCTGTCTGTGTGTGTGTCTGTGTGTGTCTGTTTGTGTGTCTGTCTCTGTGTGTCTGTCTGTGTGTGTGTCTGTGTGTGTGTCTTTGTGTGTGTCTGTGTGTGTGTGTGTGCGTGTGTGTGTCTGTGTGTGTGTCTGTGTGTGTGTGTCTGTGTGTGTCTGTCTGTGTGTCTGTCTGTGTGTGTGTCTGTGTGTGTGTCTTTGTGCGTGTGTCTGTGTATGTGTCTGTGTGCGTGTGTCTGTGTGTGTGTCTTTGTGCGTGTGTCTGTGTGTGTCTGTCTGTGTGCGTGTGTCTGTGTGCGTGTGTCTGTGTGTGTGTCTGTGTGTGTGTTTCTGTCTGTGTGCGTGTGTCTGTGTGCGTGTGTCTGTGTGTGTGTGTCTGTGTGTGTGTGTCTGTGTGTGTCTGTGTGCATGTGTCTGTGTGTATGTCTGTGTGTGTGTGTCTGTGTGTGTGTCTGTGTGTGTCTGTCTGTCTGTGTGTGTGTATCTCTCTGGGTGTGTGTATCTGTGTCTGTGTGTCTGTCTGTGTGCATGTGTCTGTGTGTGTGTCTGTGTTTGTGTCTGCGTGTGTGTGTCTTGTGTGTGTCTATGTGTGTGTGTCTGTGTGTGTGTCTGTGTGTGTGTCTGTGTGTGTGTCTGTGTGTGTGTGTCTCTGTGTGTGTCTGCGTGTGTGTGTCTGTGTGTCTGTCTGTGTGTGTGTGTCTGTGTGTATGTGTCTGTGTGTGTGTCTGTGTGCGTGTGTCTGTGTGTGTGTCTGTGTGTGTGTCTGTGTGTGTATCTGTCTGTGTGCGCGTCTGTGTGTGTGTCTGTGTGTGTGTGTCTGACTGTGTGTGTGGCTGTCTGTGTGTGTGTGTCTGTATGTGTGTCTGTCTGTGTGCATGTGTCTGTGTGCGTGTGTCTGTGTGTGTGTCTGTGTGTGTGTCTGTGTGTGTGTGTCTGTGTGTGTGTCTGTGTGCGTGTGTCTGTGTGTGTGTCTGAGTGTTTGTCTGTGTGTGTGTCTGAGTGTGTGTCTGTGTGCATGTGTCTGTGTGCGTGTGTCTGTGTGTGTGTCTCTGTGTGTCTGTCGGTGTGTGTGTGTCTGTCTGTGTGTCTGCGTGTGTGTCTGTGTGTGTCTGTGTGTGTGTGTCTGTGTGTGTGTGTCTGTCTGTGTGTGTGTATCTGTCTGTGTGTGTGTCTGTGTGTGTGTCTGTCTCTGTGCATGTGTCTCTGTGTGTGTCTGTCTGTGTGTGTGTCTGTCTGTTTGTGTGTCTGTGTGTGTGTCTGTTTGTGTGTCTGTCTGTGTGTGTCTGTCTGTGTGTGTGTCTGTGTGTGTGTCTGTGTGTGTGTGTCTTTGTGTGTCTGTCTGTGTGTGTCTGTGTGTGTCTATGTGTCTGTGTGTGTGTATCTGTCTGTGTGTGTGTATCTGTGTGTGTGTCTCTGTCTGGCTGTGTGTATCTGTGTCTGTCTGTGTGTGTGTGTCTGTGTGTGTGTCTCTGTGTGTCTGTGTGTGTGTCTATCTGTGTGTGTGTGTCTGTGTGTGTGTCTGTGTGTGTGTCTGTCTGTGTGTGTGTCTGTGTGTTTGTCTGTGTGTGTGCATGAGTCTGTGTCTGTGTATGTGTGTGTGCCTGTGTGTGTGTGTCTGTCTGTGTGTGTGTGTCTGTTTGTGTCTGTGAGTGTGTCTGTTTGTGTCTGTCTGTCTGTGTGTCTGTGTGCATGTGTCTGTGTTTGTGTCTGTGTGTGTGTCTGTGTGTGTGTCTGCGTGTGTGTCTGTGTGTGTTTCTGTCTGTGTGTGTGTGTCTGTCACTGTGTGTGTGTCTGTGTGTGTGTCTGTGTGTGTGTCTCTGTGTTTGTCTCTGTGTGTGTCTGTCGGTGTGTGTGTGTCTGTGTGTGTGTCTGTCTGTGTATGTCTGTCTGTGTGTGTGTCTGTGTGTGTCTGTCGGTGAGTCTGTGTCTGTGTGCGTGTCTGTGAGTGTGTCTGTCTCTCTGTGTGTATATGTCTGTGTGTGTGACTGTCTGTGTGTGTCTGTGTGTGTGTCTGTGTGTGTGTCTGTCTGTGTGCGTGTCTGTGTGTGTGTCTGTCTGTGTGTGTGTATCTGTCTGTGTGTCTCTGTGTGTGTCTGTCTGTGTGGGTGTGTCTGTCTGTGTGTGTGTCTGTGTGTGTGTCTGTGTGTGTGTCTGTGTGTGTGTATCTGTCTGTGTGTGTGTCTGTGTGTGTGTCTGTCTGTGTGCATGTGTCTGTATGTGTGTCTGTCTGTCTGTGTGTCTGTGTGTGTGTGTCTGTGTGTGTGTCTGTGTGTGTGTTTGTGTGTCTGTGTGTGTGTCTGTCTGTGTGGGTGTATCTGTCTGTGTGTGTGTCTGTGTGTGTGTCTGTCTGTGTGCATGTGTGTGTGTCTGTGTCCGTGTGTCTGTGTGTGTCTGTCTGTGTGCGTGTGTCTGTGTGTGTGTCGAGGTGTGTTTTTCTCTCTGTGTGCGTGTGTCTGTGTGTGCGTGTCTGTGTGTGTGTGTGTCTGTGTGTGTGTCTGTGTGCATGTGTCTGTGCGTGTGTCTGTGTGTGTGTTTCTGTGTGTGTGTCTGTGTGTGTCTGTCTGTCTGTGTGTGTGTATCTCTCTGGGTGTGTGTATCTGTGTCAGTGTGTGTGTCTGTGTGCATGTGTCTGTGTGTGTGTCTGTGTGTGTGTCTGTGTTTGTGTCTGTGTGTGTTTCTGTGTGTGTGTCTGTGTGTGTGCGTCTGTGTGTTTGTGTCTCTGTGTGTGTCTGTGTGTGTGTGTCTGTGTGTGTGTCTGCGTGTGTGTGTCTGTGTGTCTGTCTGTGTGTGTGTGTGTGTCTGTGTGTGTGTGTCTTTGTGTCTATCTGTGTGCGTTTGTCTGTGTGTTTGTGTGTGTGTGTGTGTGTGTGTCTGTGTGCGTGTGTCTGTGTTCGTGTGTCTGTGTGTGTGTCTGTGTGTGTCAGTGTCTGTGTGTGTGTCTGTCTGTGTGTGTGTCTCTGTGTGTGTCTTTGTGCGTGTGTCTGTGTATGTGTCTCTTTGCGTATGTCTGTGTGTGTGTCTGTGTGTGTCTCTGTGTGTGTCTGTCTGTGTGTCTGTGTCTGTGTGCGTGTCTGTCTGTGTGTGTGTCTGTGTGTGTGTCTTTGTGCGTGTGTCTGTGTGTGTGTCTGTGTGTGTGTCTGTGTTTGTGTCTGTGTGTGTGTCTGTGTGCGTGTGTCTGTGTGTGTCTGTGTGTGTGTCTGTGTGTGTGTCTGTCTGTGTGTGTGTCTGTGTGTGTGTGTCTGTGTGTGTGTCTGTGTGTGTGTCTGTGTGTGTGTGTCTTTGTGTGTCTGTGTGTGTGTCTATGTGTCTGTGTGTGTGTATCTGTCTGTGTGTGTGTATCTTTGTGTGTGTCTCTGTCTGGCTGTGTGTATCTGTGTCTGTGTGTCTGTCTGTGTGCATGTGTCTGTGTGTGTGTGTCTGTGTGTGTGTCTCTGTGTGTCTGTTGGTGTGTGTGTGTCTGTCTCTGTGTGTGTCTGTGTGTGTGTGTCTGTGTGTGTGTGTCTGTCTGTGTGTGTGTATCTGTGTGTGTGTCTCTGTCTGGGTGTGTGTATCTGTGTCTGTGTGTGTGTCTGTGTGTGTGTCTGTGTGTGTGTCTGTGTGTCTGTGTGTGTGTTTGTGTGTGTCTGTGTGTGTCTTTGTGCGTGTGTCTGTGTATGTGTCTGTGTGCGTGTGTCTGTGTGTGTGTCTGTGTGTGTGTCTGTGTGTGTTTCTGTGTGTCTGTCTGTGTGTCTATCTGTGTGTGTCTGTCTGTGTGTGTGTCTGTGTGTGTGTCTGTCTGTGTGCATGTGTCTGTGTGTGTTTGTCTGTGTGTGTGTCTGTGTGTGTGTCTGTTTGTGTGTGTGTGTCTGTCTCTGTGTGTGTCTGTGTGTGTGTGTCTGTGTGTGTGTGTCTGTCTGTGTGTGTGTATCTGTGTGTGTGTCTCTGTCTGGGTGTGTGTATCTGTGTCTGTGTGTGTGTCTGTGTGTGTGTCTGTGTGTGTGTCTGTGTGTCTGTGTGTGTGTTTGTGTGTGTCTGTGTGTGTCTTTGTGCGTGTGTCTGTGTATGTGTCTGTGTGCGTGTGTCTGTGTGTGTGTCTGTGTGTGTGTCTGT
>NC_137289.1:120530000-120535000 GCF_054371585.1 Giraffa tippelskirchi | reverse complement strand
GTGTCTGTGTGTGTGTCTGTGTGTGTGTGTCTGTGTGTTTGTGTCTGTGTGTGTGTCTGTGTGCGTGTTTCTGTGTGTGTCTGTGTGTGTGTCTGTGTGTGTTTCTGTGTGTGTGTCTGTCTGTGTGTGTGTCTGTGTGTGTGTCTGTGTGTGTGTGTCTGTGTGTGTGTCTGTCTGTGTGTGTGTCTGTGTGTGTGTCTGTGTGTGTGTCTTTGTGCGTGTGTCTGTGTGTGTGTCTGTGTGTGTTTCTGTGTGTCTGTCTGTGTGTCTGTGTGTGTGTCTGTGTGTGTGTCTGTCTCTGTGTTTGTGTCTGCGTGTGTGTGTCTGTGTGTGTCTGTCTGTGTGTGTGTGTCTGTGTGTGTGTCTCTGTGTTTGTGTCTGTGTGTGTCTGTCGGTGTGTGTGTGTGTCTGTGTGTGTGTCTGTGTGTGTGTCTGTGTGTGTCTGTGTGTGTGTCTGTGTGTGTGTGTCTATCTGTGTGTCTGTGTCTGTGTGTGTGTCTGTCTGTGTATGTGTCTGTGTGTGTGTCTGTGTGTGTGTGTCTGTCTGTGTGTGTGTCTGTGTGTGTGTCTGTGTGCATGTGTCTGTGTCTGTGTCTGTGTGTGTGTGTCTGTGTGTTTGTGTCTGTGTGTGTGTCTGTGTGCGTGTTTCTGTGTGTGTCTGTGTGTGTGTCTGTCTGTGTGCATGTGTCGGTGTGTGTGTGTCTGTGTGTGTGTCTGTGTATGTCTGTCTGTGTGTGTGTCTGTGTGTGTCTGTCGGTGAGTCTGTGTCTGTGTGCGTGTCTGTGAGTGTGTCTGTCTCTGTGTGTGTATCTGTCTGTGTGTGTGACTGTCTGTGTGTGTCTGTGTGTGTGTCTGTGTGTGTGTCTGTGTGCGTGTCTGTGTGTGTGTCTGTCTGTGTGTGTGTATCTGTGTGTGTGTCTCTGTGTGTGTCTGTCTGTGTGGGTGTGTCTGTCTGTGTGTGTGTCTGTGTGTGTGTCTGTGTGTGTGTCTGTGTGTGTGTATCTGTCTGTGTGTGTGTCTGTTTGTGTGTCTGTCTGTGTGCATGTGTCTGTATGTGTGTCTGTCTGTCTGTGTGTCTGTGTGTGTGTGTCTGTGTGTGTGTGTCTGTGTGTGTGTCTGTCTGTGTGTGTGTGTCTGTCTGTGTGTGTGTATCTGTCTGTGTGTGTGTCTGTGTGTGTGTGTCTGTCTGTGTGTGTGTATCTGTGTGTGTGTCTGTCTGTGTGTGTCTGTGTGCGTGTGTCTGTGTGTGTGTGTCTGTCTGTGTGTGTGTATCTGTGTGTGTGTCTCTGTCTGGGTGTGTGTATCTGTGTCTGTGTGTGTGTCTGTGTGTGTGTCTGTGTGTGTGTCTGTGTGTCTGTGTGTGTGTCTGTGTGTGTGTCTGTGTGTGTCTGTCTGTGTGTGTGTCTGTGTGTGTTTGTCTGTCTGTGTGTGTGTCTGTGTGTGTGTCTGTGTGCGTGTGTCTGTGTGTGTGTCTGAGGGTGTGTCTGTGTGTGTGTCGGAGTGTGTGTCTGTGTGCATGTGTCCGTGTGTGTGTGTCTGTGTGTGTGTGTCTCTGTGCATGTGTCTGTGGGTGAGTGTCTGTGTGTGTCTGTCGGTGTGTGTGTGTCTGTGTTGTGTCTGTCTGTGTGTGTCTGTCTGTTTGTGTGTCTGTGTGTGTGTCTGTTTGTGTGTCTGTCTGTGTGTGTCTGTGTGCGTGTGTCTGTGTGTGTGTGTCTGTCTGTGTGTGTGTATCTGTGTGTGTGTCTCTGTCTGGGTGTGTGTATCTGTGTCTGTGTGTGTGTCTGTGTGTGTGTCTGTGTGTGTGTCTGTGTGTCTGTGTGTGTGTCTGTGTGTGTGTCTGTGTGTGTCTGTCTGTGTGTGTGTCTGTGTGTGTTTGTCTGTCTGTGTGTGTGTCTGTGTGTGTGTCTGTGTGCGTGTGTCTGTGTGTGTGTCTGAGGGTGTGTCTGTGTGTGTGTCGGAGTGTGTGTCTGTGTGCATGTGTCCGTGTGTGTGTGTCTGTGTGTGTGTGTCTCTGTGCATGTGTCTGTGGGTGAGTGTCTGTGTGTGTCTGTCGGTGTGTGTGTGTCTGTGTTGTGTCTGTCTGTGTGTGTCTGTCTGTTTGTGTGTCTGTGTGTGTGTCTGTTTGTGTGTCTGTCTGTGTGTGTCTGTCTGTGTGTGTCTGTGTGTGTGTCTGTGTGTGTGTCTTTGTGCGTGTGTCTGTGTATGTGTCTGTGTGCGTGTGTCTGTGTGTGTGTGTCTGTGTGCGTGTGTCTGTGTGTGTCTGTCTGTGTGCGTGTGTCTGTGTGTGTGTCGAGGTGTGTGTTTCTCTGTGTGCGTGTGTCTGTGTGTGCGTGTCTGTGTGTGTGTGTCTGTGTGTGTGTCTGTGTGCATGTTTCTGTGTGTGTCTCTGTGTGTCTGTGTGTGTGTGTCTGTCTGTGTGTGTGTCTGTGTGTGTGTCTGTGTGTGTGTCTGTGTGTGTGTCTGCGTGTGTGTGTCTGTGTATCTGTCTGTGTGTGTGTGTCTGTCTGTGTGTGTGTCTGTGTGTGTGTGTCTGTGTGTGTGTCTGTGTGTGTGTCTGTGTGTGTGTGTCTGTGTGTGTGTCTGTGTGTGTGTCTGTCTGTGTGTGTGTGTCTGTGTGTGTGTGTCTTTGTGTGTGTCTGTGTGCATGTGTCTGTGTGTGTGTCTGTGTGTGTGTCTGTGTGTCTGTGTGTGTGTGTCTGTCTGTGTGTGTGTCTGTGTGTGTGTCTGTGTGTGTGTGTCTTTGTGTGTGTCTGTGTGTGTGTGTCTGTCTGTGTGTGTGTGTCTGTGTGTGTGTCTTGGTGTGTGTCTGTGTGCATGTGTCTGTGTGTGTGTCTGTGTTTGTGTCTGCGTGTGTGTGTCTGTGTGTCTGTCTGTTGGTGTGTGTCTGTATGTGCGCGTGTGTCTGTGTGTGTGTCTGTGTGTGTGTCTGTGTGTCTGTGTGTCTGTGTCTGTGTGTGTGTCTGTCTGTGTGTGTGTGTCTGTGTGTGTGTCTGTGTGTCTGTGTCTGTGTGTGTGTCTGTCTGTGTGTGTGTCTGTGTGTGTGTCTGTGTGTGTGTCTGTGTGTGTGTGTCTGTGTGTGTGTCTGTCTGTGTGTGTGTCTGTGTGTGTGTCTGTGTGTGTGTGTCTTTGTGTGTCTGTCTGTGTGTGTCTGTGTGTGTGTCTATGTGTCTGTGTGTGTGTATCTGTCTGTGTGTGTGTATCTGTGTGTGTGTCTCTGTCTGGCTGTGTGTATCTGTGTCTGTGTGTCTGTCTGTGTGCATGTGTCTGTGTGTGTGTGTCTGTGTGTGTGTCTCTGTGTGTCTGTTGGTGTGTGTGTGTCTGTGTGTCTTTCTGTGTGTGTGTCTGTGTGTGTGTGTCTGTGTGTGTGTCTGTTTGTGTGTGTGTGTCTGTCTCTGTGTGTGTCTGTGTGTGTGTGTCTGTCTGTGTGTGTGTATCTGTGTGTGTGTCTCTGTCTGGGTGTGTGTATCTGTGTCTGTGTGTGTGTCTGTGTGTGTGTCTGTGTGTGTGTCTGTGTGTCTGTGTGTGTGTCTGTGTGTGTCTGTGTGTGTGTCTGTGTGTGTGTGTCGGTGTGTGTCTGTGTGTGTGTCTGTCTGTGTGTGTGTCTGTGTGTGTGTCTGTGTGCGTGTGTCTGTGTGTGTCTGAGTGTGTGTCTGTGTGTGTGTCGGAGTGTGTGTCTGTGTGCATGTGTCTGTGTGTGTGTGTCTGTGTGTGTCTGTGTGTGTGTCTGTGTGTGTCTGTCGGTGTGTGTGTGTCTGTGTGTGTGTCTGTGTGCATGTGTCTGTGTGTGAGTGTCTGTGTGTGTGTCTGTGTCTGTGTCTGTGTGTGTCTGTCGGTGTGTGTGTGTCTGTGTTGTGTCTGTCTGTGTGTGTCTGTCTGTTTGTGTGTCTGTGTGTGTGTCTGTCTGTGTGTGTCTGTCTGTGTGTCTGTCTGTGTGTGTCTGTCTGTGTGTCTGTCTGTGTGTGTCTGTCTGTTTGTGTGTGTGTGTGTGTCTGTTTGTGTGTCTGTCTCTGTGTGTCTGTCTGTGTGTGTCTGTGTGTGTGTCTGTGTGTGTGTCTGTCTGTGTGCATGTGTCTGTGTGTGTGTGTCTCTGTGTGTGTGTCTGTGTGTGTGTCTGTGTGTGTCTGTCGGTGTGTGTGTGTCTGTGTGTGTGTCTGTGCGTGTGTGTCTGTGTGTGTGTGTCTGTGTGTGTGTGTCTGTGTGTGTGTCTGTGTGTGTGTCTGTTTGTGTGTCTTTGTCTGTCTCTCTGTGTGTCTGTGTGTGTGTGTCTGTGTGTGTGTGTCTGTCTGTGTGTGTGTATCTGTGTGTGTGTCTCTGTCTGGTTGTGTGTATCTGTGTCTGTGTGTGTGTCTGTGTGTGTGTCTGTGTGTGTCTGTCTGTCTGTCTGTGTGTATCTCTCTGGGTGTGTGTATCTGTGTCAGTGTGTGTGTCTGTGTGCATGTGTCTGTGTGTGTGTCTGTGTTTGTGTCTGTGTGTGTGTGTCTGTGTGTGTGTCTGTGTGTGTGTGTCTGTGTGTGTGTCTGCGTGTGTGTGTCTGTGTGTGTGTCTGTGTGTGTGTCTGTGTGTGTGTCTGTGTGTGTGTGTCTGTGTGTGTGTCTGCGTGTGTGTGTCTGTGTCTGTGTGTGTGTGTGTGTCTGTGTGTGTGTGTGTCTGTGTGTGTGTTTGTCTGTGTGCATGTGTCTGTGTGTGTGTCTGTGTGTGTGTCTGTGTGTGTGTCTGTGTGTGTCTGTCAGTGTGTGTGTGTCTGTGTGTGTGTCTGTGTGTGTCTGTCGGTGTGTGTGTGTCTGTGTGTGTGTCTGTGTGTGTGTCTGTGTGTGTCTGTGTATGTGTGTGTTTCTGTCTGTGTGTGTGTCTGTGTGTGTGTCTTTGTGCGTGTCTGTGTCTGTGTGACTGTGTGTCTGTGTGCGTGTGTCTTTGTGTGTATCTGTGTGCGTTTGTCTGTGTGTTTGTCTGTGTGTGTGTGTCTGTGTGTCTGTGTGCGTGTGTCTGTGTTCGTGTGTCTG
>NC_137289.1:120520000-120525000 GCF_054371585.1 Giraffa tippelskirchi | reverse complement strand
TGTGTGTGTGTCTGTGTGTGTGTCTGTGTGTGTCTGTCTGTGTGCATGTGTCTGTGTGTGTGTGTCTGTGTGTGTCTCTGTGTTTGTCTCTGTGTTTGTCTGTCGGTGTGTGTGTGTCTGTGTGTGTGTCTGTCTGTGTATGTCTGTCTGTGTGTGTGTCTGTGTGTGTCTGTCGGTGAGTCTGTGTCTGTGTGCGTGTCTGTGAGTGTGTCTGTCTCTGTGTGTGTATCTGTCTGTGTGTGTGACTGTCTGTGTGTGTCTGTGTGTGTGTCTGTCTGTGTGCGTGTCTGTGTGTGTGTCTGTCTGTGTGTGTGTATCTGTGTGTGTGTCTCTGTGTGTGTCTGTCTGTGTGGGTGTGTCTGTCTGTGTGTGTGTCTGTGTGTGTGTCTGAGTGTGTCTGTGTGTGTGTATCTGTCTGTGTGTGTGTCTGTGTGTGTGTCTGTCTGTGTGCATGTGTCTGTATGTGTGTCTGTCTGTCTGTGTGTCTGTGTGTGTGTGTCTGTGTCTGTGTCTGTGTGTGTGTTTGTGTGTCTGTGTGTGTGTCTGTCTGTGTGGGTGTGTCTGTCTGTGTGTGTGTCTGTGTGTGTGTCTGTGTGTGTGTCTGTGTGTGTGTATCTGTCTGTGTGTGTGTCTGTGTGTGTGTCTGTGTGTGTGTCTGTGTGTCTGTGTGTGTGTCTGTGTGTGTCGGTCTCTGTGTGTGTCTGTGTGTGTGTGTCTGTCTGTGTGTGTGTCTGTGTGTGTGTCTGTGTGCGTGTGTCTGTGTGTGTGTCTGAGTGTGTGTCTGTGTGTGTGTCGGAGTGTGTGTCTGTGTGCATGTGTCTGTGTGTGTGTCTGTGTGTGTGTGTCTGTGTGTGTGTCTGTGTGTGTCTGTCTGTCTGTCTGTGTGTATCTCTCTGGGTGTGTGTATCTGTGTCAGTGTGTGTGTCTGTGTGCATGTGTCTGTGTGTGTCTGTGTTTGTGTCTGTGTGTGTGTGTCTGTGTGTGTGTGTCTGTGTGTGTGTCTGCGTGTGTGTGTCTGTGTGTGTGTCTGTGTGTGTGTGTCTGTGTGTGTGCGTCTGTGTGTGTGTCTGTGTGTGTGTCTGTGTGTGTGTCTGTGTGTGTGTCTGCGTGTGTGTGTCTGTGTGTGTGTCTGTGTGTGTGTGTGTGTTTGTGTGTGTGTGTGTCTGTGTGTGTTTGTCTGTGTGCATGTGTCTGTGTGTGTGTCTGTGTGTGTGTGTCTGTGTGTGTGTCTGTGTGTGTCTGTCAGTGTGTGTGTGTCTGTGTGTGTGTCTGTGTGTGTCTGTCGGTGTGTGTGTGTCTGTGTGTGTGTCTGTGTGTGTCTGTGTATGTGTGTGTTTCTGTCTGTGTGTGTGTCTGTGTGTGTGTCTTTGGGCGTGTCTGTGTCTGTGTGACTGTGTGTCTGTGTGCGTGTGTCTTTGTGTGTATCTGTGCGCGTGTGTCTGTGTGTGTGTCTGTGTGTGTGTCTGTGTGTCTGTGTCTGTGTGTGTGTCTGTCTGTGTGTGTGTGTCTGTGTGTGTGTCTGTGTGTCTGTGTCTGTGTGTGTGTCTGTATGTGTCTGTGTGTGTGTCTGTGTGTGTCTGTCAGTGTGTGTGTGTCTGTGTGTGTGTCTGTCTGTGTGTGTCTGTCTGTGTGTGTCTCTGTGTGTGTGTCTGTTTGTGTGTCTGTCTGTGTGTGTCTGTGTGTGTGTGTGTCTGTCTGTGTGTGTGTCTGTGTGTGTGTCTGTGTGTGTCTGTGTGTGTGTCTGTCTGTGTGTGTGTCTGTCTCTGTGTTTGTGTCTGCGTGTGTGTGTCTGTGTGTGTCTGTGTGTGTGTGTGTGTCTGTGTGTGTGTCTCTGTGTTTGTGTCTGTGTGTGTCTGTCGGTGTGTGTGTGTGTCTGTGTGTGTGTGTCTGTGTGTGTGTCTGTGTGTGTCTGTGTGTGTGTCTGTGTGTGTGTGTCTGTGTGTGTGTCTGTCTGTGTGTGTGTGTCTGTCTGTGTGTGTGTCGGAGTGTGTGTCTGTGTGCATGTGTCTGTGTGTGTGTGTCTGTGTGTGTCTGTGTGTGTGTCTGTGTGTGTCTGTCGGTGTGTGTGTGTCTGTGTGTGTGTCTGTGTGCATGTGTCTGTGTGTGAGTGTCTGTGTGTGTGTCTGTGTCTGTGTCTGTGTGTGTCTGTCGGTGTGTGTGTGTCTGTGTTGTGTCTGTCTGTGTGTGTCTGTCTGTTTGTGTGTCTGTGTGTGTGTCTGTCTGTGTGTGTCTGTCTGTGTGTCTGTCTGTGTGTGTCTGTCTGTGTGTCTGTCTGTGTGTGTCTGTCTGTTTGTGTGTGTGTGTGTGTCTGTTTGTGTGTCTGTCTCTGTGTGTCTGTCTGTGTGTGTCTGTGTGTGTGTCTGTGTGTGTGTCTGTCTGTGTGCATGTGTCTGTGTGTGTGTGTCTCTGTGTGTGTGTCTGTGTGTGTGTCTGTGTGTGTCTGTCGGTGTGTGTGTGTCTGTGTGTGTGTCTGTGCGTGTGTGTCTGTGTGTGTGTGTCTGTGTGTGTGTGTCTGTGTGTGTGTCTGTGTGTGTGTCTGTTTGTGTGTCTTTGTCTGTCTCTCTGTGTGTCTGTGTGTGTGTGTCTGTGTGTGTGTGTCTGTCTGTGTGTGTGTATCTGTGTGTGTGTCTCTGTCTGGTTGTGTGTATCTGTGTCTGTGTGTGTGTCTGTGTGTGTGTCTGTGTGTGTCTGTCTGTCTGTCTGTGTGTATCTCTCTGGGTGTGTGTATCTGTGTCAGTGTGTGTGTCTGTGTGCATGTGTCTGTGTGTGTGTCTGTGTTTGTGTCTGTGTGTGTGTGTCTGTGTGTGTGTCTGTGTGTGTGTGTCTGTGTGTGTGTCTGCGTGTGTGTGTCTGTGTGTGTGTCTGTGTGTGTGTCTGTGTGTGTGTCTGTGTGTGTGTGTCTGTGTGTGTGTCTGCGTGTGTGTGTCTGTGTCTGTGTGTGTGTGTGTGTCTGTGTGTGTATGTGTCTGTGTGTGTGTTTGTCTGTGTGCATGTGTCTGTGTGTGTGTCTGTGTGTGTGTCTGTGTGTGTGTCTGTGTGTGTCTGTCAGTGTGTGTGTGTCTGTGTGTGTGTCTGTGTGTGTCTGTCGGTGTGTGTGTGTCTGTGTGTGTGTCTGTGTGTGTGTCTGTGTGTGTCTGTGTATGTGTGTGTTTCTGTCTGTGTGTGTGTCTGTGTGTGTGTCTTTGTGCGTGTCTGTGTCTGTGTGACTGTGTGTCTGTGTGCGTGTGTCTTTGTGTGTATCTGTGTGCGTTTGTCTGTGTGTTTGTCTGTGTGTGTGTGTCTGTGTGTCTGTGTGCGTGTGTCTGTGTTCGTGTGTCTGTGTGTGTGTCTGTGTGTGTTTTGTGTGTCTGTGTCTGTGTGTGTGTCTGTCTGTGTATGTGTCTGTGTGTGTGTCTGTGTGTGTGTGTCTGTGTGTGTCTGTCTGTGTGTCTTTGTCTGTGTGTGTGTCTGTCTGTGTGTGTGTCTGTGTGTGTGTCTTTGTGCGTGTGTCTGTGTGTGTGTCTGTGTGTGTTTCTGTGTGTCTGTGTGTGTGTCTGTGTGTGTGTCTGTCTCTGTGTTTGTGTCTGCGTGTGTGTGTCTGTGTGTGTGTGTCTGTGTGTGTCTGTCTGTGTGTGTGTGTCTGTGTGTGTGTCTCTGTGTTTGTGTCTGTGTGTGTCTGTCGGTGTGTGTGTGTGTCTGTGTGTGTGTCTGTGTGTGTGTCTGTGTGTGTCTGTGTGTGTGTCTGTGTGTGTGTGTCTATCTGTGTGTCTGTGTCTGTGTGTGTGTCTGTCTGTGTATGTGTCTGTGTGTGTGTCTGTGTGTGTGTGTCTGTCTGTGTGTGTGTCTGTGTGTGTGTCTGTTTGCATGTGTCTGTGTGTGTGTCTGTGTGTGTGTGTCTGTGTGTTTCTGTCTGTGTGTGTGTCTGTGTGCGTGTTTCTGTGTGTGTCTGTGTGTGTGTCTGTGTGTGTGTCTGTGTGTGTGTTTCTGTGTGTGTGTCTGTCTGTGTGTGTGTCTGTGTGTGTGTCTGTGTGTGTGTGTCTGTGTGTGTGTCTGTCTGTGTGTGTGTCTGTGTGTGTGTCTGTGTGTGTGTCTTTGTGCGTGTGTCTGTGTGTGTGTCTGTGTGTGTTTCTGTGTGTCTGTCTGTGTGTCTGTGTGTGTGTCTGTGTGTGTGTCTGTCTCTGTGTTTGTGTCTGCGTGTGTGTGTCTGTGTGTGTCTGTCTGTGTGCGTGTGTCTGTGTGTGTGTCTCTGTGTTTGTGTCTGTGTGTGTCTGTCGGTGTGTGTGTGTGTCTGTGTGTGTGTCTGTGTGTGTGTCTGTGTGTGTCTGTGTGTGTGTCTGTGTGTGTGTGTCTATCTGTGTGTCTGTGTCTGTGTGTGTGTCTGTCTGTGTATGTGTCTGTGTGTGTGTCTGTGTGTGTGTGTCTGTCTGTGTGTGTGTCTGTGTGTGTGTCTGTGTGCATGTGTCTGTGTGTGTGTCTGTGTGTGTGTGTCTGTGTGTTTGTGTCTGTGTGTGTGTCTGTGTGCGTGTTTCTGTGTGTGTCTGTGTGTGTGTCTGTCTGTGTGCATGTGTCGGTGTGTGTGTGTCTGTGTGTGTGTCTGTGTATGTCTGTCTGTGTGTGTGTCTGTGTGTGTCTGTCGGTGAGTCTGTGTCTGTGTGCGTGTCTGTGAGTGTGTCTGTCTCTGTGTGTGTATCTGTCTGTGTGTGTGACTGTCTGTGTGTGTCTGTGTGTGTGTCTGTGTGTGTGTCTGTGTGCGTGTCTGTGTGTGTGTCTGTCTGTGTGTGTGTATCTGTGTGTGTGTCTCTGTGTGTGTCTGTCTGTGTGGGTGTGTCTGTCTGTGTGTGTGTCTGTGTGTGTGTCTGTGTGTGTGTCTGTGTGTGTGTATCTGTCTGTGTGTGTGTCTGTGTGTGTGTCTGTCTGTGTGCATGTGTCTGTATGTGTGTCTGTCTGTCTGTGTGTCTGTGTGTGTGTGTCTGTGTGTGTGTGTCTGTGTGTGTGTCTGTCTGTGTGTGTGTGTCTGTCTG
>NC_137289.1:120505000-120517500 GCF_054371585.1 Giraffa tippelskirchi | reverse complement strand
GTGTGTGTCTGTCTGTGTGTGTGTCTGTCTCTGTGTTTGTGTCTGCGTGTGTGTGTCTGTGTGTGTGTCTGTGTGTGTCTGTGTGTGTGTGTGTGTCTGTGTGTGTGTCTCTGTGTTTGTGTCTGTGTGTGTCTGTCGGTGTGTGTGTGTGTCTGTGTGTGTGTCTGTGTGTGTGTCTGTGTGTGTCTGTGTGTGTGTCTGTGTGTGTGTCTGTGTGTGTGTGTCTGTGTGTGTGTCTCTCTGTGTGTGTGTGTCTGTCTGTGTGTGTGTATCTGTCTGTGTGTGTGTCTGTGTGTGTGTGTCTGTCTGTGTGTGTGTATCTGTGTGTGTGTCTGTCTGTGTGTGTCTGTGTGCGTGTGTCTGTGTGTGTGTGTGTCTGTGTGTGTGTATCTGTGTGTGTGTCTCTGTCTGCGTGTGTGTATCTGTGTCTGTGTGTGTGTCTGTGTGTGTGTCTGTGTGTGTGTCTGTGTGTCTGTGTGTGTGTCTGTGTGTGTGTCTGTGTGTGTCTGTCTGTGTGTGTGTCTGTGTGTGTTTGTCTGTCTGTGTGTGTGTCTGTGTGTGTGTCTGTGTGCGTGTGTCTGTGTGTGTGTCTGTGTGTGTCTCTGTGTGTGTCTGTCTGTGTGTCTGTGTCTGTGTGCGTGTCTGTCTGTGTGTGTGTCTGTGTGTGTGTCTTTGTGCGTGTGTCTGTGTGTGTGTCTGTGTGTGTGTCTCTGTGTTTGTGTCTGTGTGTGTCTGTCAGTGTGTGTGTGTGTCTGTGTGTGTCTCTGTCTGTGTGTGTCTGTCTGTGTGTGTGTCTGTGTGTGTGTCTGTCTGTGTGTGTGTCTGTGTGTGTGTCTGTGTGTGTGTGTCTGTGTGTGTCTGTGTGTGTGTCTGTGTGCGTGTGTCTGTGTGTGTGTCTGTGTGTGTCTGTCTGTGTGTGTGTCTGTGTGTGTCTGTGTGTGTGTCTGTCTGTGTGTGTGTGTCTGTGTGTGTGTCTGTGTGTGTCTGTCTGTGTGTCTGTGTCTGTGTGTATGTCTGTCTGTGTGTGTGTCTGTGTGTGTGTCTGTGTGTGTGTCTGTGTGTGTCTGTCTGTGTGCATGTGTCTGTGTGTGTGTGTCTGTGTGTGTCTCTGTGTTTGTCTCTGTGTTTGTCTGTCGGTGTGTGTGTGTCTGTGTGTGTGTCTGTCTGTGTATGTCTGTCTGTGTGTGTGTCTGTGTGTGTCTGTCGGTGAGTCTGTGTCTGTGTGCGTGTCTGTGAGTGTGTCTGTCTCTGTGTGTGTATCTGTCTGTGTGTGTGACTGTCTGTGTGTGTCTGTGTGTGTGTCTGTCTGTGTGCGTGTCTGTGTGTGTGTCTGTCTGTGTGTGTGTATCTGTGTGTGTGTCTCTGTGTGTGTCTGTCTGTGTGGGTGTGTCTGTCTGTGTGTGTGTCTGTGTGTGTGTCTGAGTGTGTCTGTGTGTGTGTATCTGTCTGTGTGTGTGTCTGTGTGTGTGTCTGTCTGTGTGCATGTGTCTGTATGTGTGTCTGTCTGTCTGTGTGTCTGTGTGTGTGTGTCTGTGTCTGTGTCTGTGTGTGTGTTTGTGTGTCTGTGTGTGTGTCTGTCTGTGTGGGTGTGTCTGTCTGTGTGTGTGTCTGTGTGTGTGTCTGTGTGTGTGTCTGTGTGTGTGTATCTGTCTGTGTGTGTGTCTGTGTGTGTGTCTGTGTGTGTGTCTGTGTGTCTGTGTGTGTGTCTGTGTGTATCGGTCTCTGTGTGTGTCTGTGTGTGTGTGTCTGTCTGTGTGTGTGTCTGTGTGTGTGTCTGTGTGCGTGTGTCTGTGTGTGTGTCTGAGTGTGTGTCTGTGTGTGTGTCGGAGTGTGTGTCTGTGTGCATGTGTCTGTGTGTGTGTCTGTGTGTGTGTGTCTGTGTGTGTGTCTTTGTGTGTCTGTCTGTCTGTCTGTGTGTATCTCTCTGGGTGTGTGTATCTGTGTCAGTGTGTGTGTCTGTGTGCATGTGTCTGTGTGTGTCTGTGTTTGTGTCTGTGTGTGTGTGTCTGTGTGTGTGTGTCTGTGTGTGTGTCTGCGTGTGTGTGTCTGTGTGTGTGTCTGTGTGTGTGTGTCTGTGTGTGTGCGTCTGTGTGTGTGTCTGTGTGTGTGTCTGTGTGTGTGTCTGTGTGTGTGTCTGCGTGTGTGTGTCTGTGTGTGTGTCTGTGTGTGTGTGTGTGTTTGTGTGTGTGTGTGTCTGTGTGTGTTTGTCTGTGTGCATGTGTCTGTGTGTGTGTCTGTGTGTGTGTGTCTGTGTGTGTGTCTGTGTGTGTCTGTCAGTGTGTGTGTGTCTGTGTGTGTGTCTGTGTGTGTCTGTCGGTGTGTGTGTGTCTGTGTGTGTGTCTGTGTGTGTCTGTGTATGTGTGTGTTTCTGTCTGTGTGTGTGTCTGTGTGTGTGTCTTTGGGCGTGTCTGTGTCTGTGTGACTGTGTGTCTGTGTGCGTGTGTCTTTGTGTGTATCTGTGCGCGTGTGTCTGTGTGTGTGTCTGTGTGTGTGTCTGTGTGTCTGTGTCTGTGTGTGTGTCTGTCTGTGTGTGTGTGTCTGTGTGTGTGTCTGTGTGTCTGTGTCTGTGTGTGTGTCTGTCTGTGTATGTGTCTGTGTGTGTGTCTGTGTGTGTCTGTCAGTGTGTGTGTGTCTGTGTGTGTGTCTGTCTGTGTGTGTCTGTCTGTGTGTGTCTCTGTGTGTGTGTCTGTTTGTGTGTCTGTCTGTGTGTGTCTGTGTGTGTGTGTGTCTGTCTGTGTGTGTGTCTGTGTGTGTGTCTGTGTGTGTCTGTGTGTGTGTCTGTCTGTGTGTGTGTCTGTCTCTGTGTTTGTGTCTGCGTGTGTGTGTCTGTGTGTGTCTGTGTGTGTGTGTGTGTCTGTGTGTGTGTCTCTGTGTTTGTGTCTGTGTGTGTCTGTCGGTGTGTGTGTGTGTCTGTGTGTGTGTCTGTGTGTGTGTCTGTGTGTGTCTGTGTGTGTGTCTGTGTGTGTGTGTCTGTGTGTGTGTCTGTCTGTGTGTGTGTGTCTGTCTGTGTGTGTGTATCTGTCTGTGTGTGTGTCTCTGTGTGTGTGTCTCTCTGTGTGTGTGTATCTGTGTGTGTCTGTCTGTGTGTGTCTGTGTGCGTGTGTCTGTGTGTGTGTGTCTGTCTGTGTGTGTGTATCTGTGTGTGTGTCTCTGTCTGGGTGTGTGTATCTCTGTCTGTGTGTGTGTCTGTGTGTGTGTCTGTGTGTGTGTCTGTGTGTCTGTGTGTGTGTCTGTGTGTGTGTCTGTGTGTGTCTGTCTGTGTGTGTGTCTGTATGTGTTTGTCTGTCTGTGTGTGTGTCTGTGTGTGTGTCTGTGTGCGTGTGTCTGTGTGTGTGTCTGAGGGTGTGTCTGTGTGTGTGTCGGAGTGTGTGTCTGTGTGCATGTGTCTGTGTGTGTGTGTCTGTGTGTGTGTGTCTCTGTGCATGTGTCTGTGGGTGAGTGACTGTGTGTGTCTGTCGGTGTGTGTGTGTCTGTGTTGTGTCTGTCTGTGTGTGTCTGTCTGTTTGTGTGTCTGTGTGTGTGTCTGTTTGTGTGTCTGTCTGTGTGTGTCTGTCTGTGTGTGTCTGTGTGTGTGTCTGTGTGTGTGTCTGTGTGTGTGTCTTTGTGCGTGTGTCTGTGTATGTGTCTGTGTGCGTGTGTCTGTGTGTGTGTGTCTGTGTGCGTGTGTCTGTGTGTGTCTGTCTGTGTGCGTGTGTCTGTGTGCGTGTGTCTGTGTGTGTGTCGAGGTGTGTGTTTCTCTCTGTGTGCGTGTGTCTGTGTGTGCGTGTCTGTGTGTGTGTGTCTGTGTGTGTGTCTGTGTGCATGTTTCTGTGTCTGTCTCTGTGTGTCTGTGTGTGTGTGTCTGTTTGTGTGTGTGTCTGTGTGTGTGTCTGTGTGTGTGTCTGCGTGTGTGTGTCTGTGTGTCTGTCTGTGTGTGTGTGTCTGTCTGTGTGTGTGTCTGTGTGTGTCTCTGTGTGTGTCTGTCTGTGTGTGTGTCTGTGTGTGTGTGTCTGTCTGCGTGTGTGTCTGTGTGTGTGTCTGTGTGTGTGTCTGTGTGCGTGTGTCTGTGTGTGTGTCTGAGTGTGTGTCTGTGTGTGTGTCGGAGTGTGTGTCTGTGTGCATGTGTCTGTGTGTGTGTCTGTGTGTGTGTGTCTCTGTGCATGTGTCTGTGGGTGAGTGTCTGTGTGTGTCTGTCGGTGTGTGTGTGTCTGTGTTGTGTCTGTCTGTGTGTGTCTGTCTGTTTGTGTGTCTGTGTGTGTGTCTGTTTGTGTGTCTCTCTGTGTGTGTCTGTCTGTGTGTGTCTGTGTGTGTGTCTGTGTGTGTGTCTGTGTGTGTTTCTTTGTGCGTGTGTCTGTGTATGTGTCTGTGTGCGTGTGTCTGTGTGTGTGTGTCTGTGTGCGTGTGTCTGTGTGTGTCTGTCTGTGTGCGTGTGTCTGTGTGCGTGTGTCTGTGTGTGTGTCGAGGTGTGTGTTTCTCTCTGTGTGCGTGTGTCTGTGTGTGCGTGTCTGTGTGTGTGTGTCTGTGTGTGTGTCTGTGTGCATGTTTCTGTGTGTGTCTCTGTGTGTCTGTGTGTGTGTGTCTGTCTGTGTGTGTGTCTGTGTGTGTGTCTGTGTGTGTGTCTGCGTGTGTGTGTCTGTGTGTCTGTCTGTGTGTGTGTGTGTGTCTGTGTGTGTGTCTGTGTGTGTGTGTCTGTGTGTGTGTCTGTGTGTGTGTGTCTGTGTGCATGTGTCTGTGTGTGTGTCTGTGTGTGTGTCTGTGTGTCTGTGTGTGTGTGTCTGTCTGTGTGTGTGTCTGTGTGTGTGTCTGTGTGTGTGTGTCTTTGTGTGTGTCTGTGTGTGTGTGTCTGTCTGTGTGTGTGTGTCTGTGTGTGTGTCTTGGTGTGTGTCTGTGTGCATGTGTCTGTGTGTGTGTCTGTGTTTGTGTCTGCGTGTGTGTGTCTGTGTGTCTGTCTGTTTGTGTGTGTCTGTATGTGCGCGTGTGTCTGTGTCTGTGTGTGTGTCTGTCTGTGTATGTGTCTGTGTGTGTGTCTGTGTGTGTCTGTCAGTGTGTGTGTGTCTGTGTGTGTGTCTGTCTGTGAGTGTCTGTCTGTGTGTGTCTCTGTGTGTGTGTCTGTTTGTGTGTCTGTCTGTGTGTGTCTGTCTTTGTGTGTGTCTGTGTGTGTGTCTCTGTGTGTGTCTGTGTGTGTGTGTCTGTGTGTGTGTCTTTGTGCGTGTGTCTGTGTGTGTGTCTGTGTGCGTGTGTCTGTGTGTGTGTCTGTATGTCTGTGTCTGTGTGTGTCTGTGTGAGTGTCTGTGTGCGTGTGTCTGTGTGTGTGTCTGTGTGTATCTGTCTGTGTGTGTGTCTGTGTGTTTGTCTGTGTGTGTGTCTGTGTGTGTCTGTCGGTGTGTGTGTGTCTGTGTGTGTGTCTGTCTGTCTGTGTGTGTCTGTGTGTGTGTCTGTGTGTGTGTGTCTGTGTGTCTGTGTCTGTGTGTGTGTCTGTCTGTGTGTGTGTCTGTGTGTGTGTCTGTGTGCGTGTTTCTGTGTGTGTCTGTGTGTGTGTCTGTGTGTGTGTCTGTCTGTGTGTGTGTCTGTGTGTGTGTGTCTGTGTGTGTGTCTGTCTGTGTGTGTGTCTGTGTGTGTGTCTGTGTGTGTGTGTCTTTGTGTGTCTGTCTGTGTGTGTCTGTGTGTGTGTCTGTCTGTGTGCATGTGTCTGTGTGTTTTTGTCTGTGTGTGTGTCTGTGTGTCTTTCTGTGTGTGTGTCTGTGTGTGTGTCTGTGTGTGTGTCTGTGTGTGTGTGTCTGTGTGTGTGTCTGTGTGTGTGTCTGTGTGTGTGTCTGTGTGTGTGTCTGTGTGTGTCTGTGTGTGTGTCTGTGTGTGTGTGTCTGTGTGTGTGTCTGTCTGTGTGTGTGTGTCTGTCTGTGTGTGTGTATCTGTCTGTGTGTGTGTCTCTGTGTGTGTGTCTCTCTGTGTGTGTGTATCTGTGTGTGTCTGTCTGTGTGTGTCTGTGTGCGTGTGTCTGTGTGTGTGTGTCTGTCTGTGTGTGTGTATCTGTGTGTGTGTCTCTGTCTGGGTGTGTGTATCTCTGTCTGTGTGTGTGTCTGTGTGTGTGTCTGTGTGTGTGTCTGTGTGTCTGTGTGTGTGTCTGTGTGTGTGTCTGTGTGTGTCTGTCTGTGTGTGTGTCTGTATGTGTTTGTCTGTCTGTGTGTGTGTCTGTGTGTGTGTCTGTGTGCGTGTGTCTGTGTGTGTGTCTGAGGGTGTGTCTGTGTGTGTGTCGGAGTGTGTGTCTGTGTGCATGTGTCTGTGTGTGTGTGTCTGTGTGTGTGTGTCTGTGTGCATGTGTCTGTGTGTGTGTCTGTGTGTGTGTCTGTGTGTCTGTGTGTGTGTGTCTGTCTGTGTGTGTGTCTGTGTGTGTGTCTGTGTGTGTGTGTCTTTGTGTGTGTCTGTGTGTGTGTGTCTGTCTGTGTGTGTGTGTCTGTGTGTGTGTCTTTGTGCGTGTGTCTGTGTGTGTGTCTGTGTGCGTGTGTCTGTGTGTGTGTGTCTGTGTGTGTGTGTCTGTGTGTGTGTGTCTGTGTGTTTGTCTCTGTGTTTGTGTCTGTGTGTTTCTGTCGGTGTGTGTGTGTGTCTGTGTGTGTGTCTGTCTGTGTAGGTCTGTCTGTGTGTGTGTCTGTGTGTGTCTGTCGGACTGTGTGTGTGTATCTGTATGTGTGTGTGTCTGTGTGTGTGTCTGTCTGTGTTCATGTGTCTGTGTCTGTGTATGTGTGTGTGTGTGTGTGTCTGTGTGTGTGTCTGTGTGCGTGTGTCTGTGTGTGTCTGTGTGTGTGTCTGTGTGTGTGTCTGTCTGTGTGTGTGTCTGTGTGTGTGTCTGTGTGTGTGTCTGTGTGTGTGTCTATGTGTCTGTGTGTGTGTATCTGTCTGTGTGTGTGTATCTGTGTGTGTGTCTCTGTCTGGCTGTGTGTATCTGTGTCTGTGTGTCTGTCTGTGTGTGTGTCTGTGTGTGTGTATCTGTCTGTGTGTGTGTCTGTCTGTGTGCATGTGTCTGTATGTGTGTCTGTCTGTCTGTGTGTCTGTGTGTGTGTGTCTGTCTGTGTGTCTGTGTGTGTGTGTCTGTGTGTGTGTCTGTGTGCATGTGTCTGTGTGTGTGTCTATCTGTGTGTGTCTGTCTGTGTGTGTGGCTGTGTGTGTGTCTGTCTGTGTGCATGTGTCTGTGTGTGTTTGTCTGTGTGTGTGTCTGTGTGTCTTTCTGTGTGTGTGTCTGTGTGTGTGTCTCTGTGTGTGTCTGTGTGTGTGTGTCTGTGTGTGTGTCTGTGTGTGTGTCTGTTTGTGTGTGTGTGTCTGTCTCTGTGTGTGTCTGTGTGTGTGTGTCTTTGTGCGTGTGTCTGTGTATGTGTCTGTGTGCGTGTGTCTGTGTGTGTGTCTGTGTGTGTGTCTGTGTGTGTTTCTGTGTGTCTGTCTGTGTGTCTGTGTGTGTGTCTGTCTGTGTGTGTGTGTCTGTCTGTGTGTGTGTGTCTGCGTGTGTGTGTCTGTGTGTGTGTGTCTGTGTGTGTGTGTCTGTGTGTGTGTCTGTGTGTGTGTCTGTGTGTGTCTGTGTGTGTGTCTGTGTGTGTGTCTGTGTGTGTGTGTCTATCTGTGTGTCTGTGTCTGTGTGTGTGTCTGTCTGTGTGCATGTGTCTGTGTGTGTATCTGTGTGTTTGTCTGTGTGACTGTGTGTGTGTCTGTCTGTGTGTGTGTTTCTGTCTGTGTGTGTGTTTCTGTCTGTGTGTGTGTGTCTGTGTGCGTGTGTCTGTGTGTGTGTCTGAGTGTGTGTCTGTGTGTGTGTCTGAGTGTGTGTCTGTGTGCATGTGTCTGTGTGCGTGTGTCTGTGTGTGTGTGTCTGTGTGTGTGTCTCCGTGTGTCTGTCGGTGTGTGTGTGTCTGTCTGTGTGTCTGCGTGTGTGTCTGTGTGTGTCTGTGTGTGTGTGTCTGTGTGTGTGTGTCTGTCTGTGTGTGTGTATCTGTCTGTGTGTGTGTCTGTGTGTGTGTCTGTCTCTGTGCATGTGTCTCTGTGTGTGTCTCTCTGTGTGTGTGTGTCTGTCTGTTTGTGTGTCTGTGTGTGTGTCTGTTTGTGTGTCTGTGTGTGTGTCTGTGTGTGTGTCTGTGTGTGTCTGTGTGTTTGTGTCTGTCTGTGTGTGTGTGTCTGTATGTGTGTCTGTCTGTGTGCATGTGCCTGTGTGCGTGTGTCTGTGTGTGTGTCTGTGTGTGTGTCTGTGTGTGTCTGTGTGTGTGTCTGTCTGTGTGCATGTGTCTGTCTGTGTGTGTGTGTGTGTGTGTGTCTGTGTGTGTGTGTCTGTCTGTGTGTGTGTATCTGTCTGTGTGTGCATCTGTGTGTGTGTGTCTCTGTGTGTGTGTGTCTGTGTGTGTGTCTGTGTGTGTGTCTGGGTGTGTCTGTCTGTCTGTGTGTATCTGTGTGTGTGAGTCTGTCTGTGTGTGTGTATCTGTGTGTGTGTGTGTCTGTCTGTGTGTGTATCTGAGTGTGTGAGTCTGTCTGTGTGTGTGTATCTGTGTGTGTGTGTGTCTGTCTGTGTGTGTGTGTCTGTGTGTGTGTCTGTGTGTGTGTCTGTGTGTGTGTTTCTCTCTGTGAGCGTGTGTCTGTGTGTGCGTGTTCAGTGTGTGTGTGTCTGTGTGTGTGTCTGTGTGTGTCTCTCTGTGAGTGTGTGTCTGTCTGTGTGTGTGTCTGTGTGTGTGTCTGTCTGTGTGCATGTGGCTGTGTGGGTGTGTATCTGTGTGTGTCTGTGTGTGTGTGTCTGTCTCTGTGCATGTGTCTGTTTGGGTGTGTCTGTGCATGTGTCTGTGTGTGTGTGTGTGTCTGTGTCTGTGTGTGTCTGTCGGTGTGTGTGTGCCTGTGTGTGTGTCTGTCTGTGTGTGTGTGTCTGTATGTGTGTCTGCCTGTGTGTGCGTCTGTGTGTGTGCGTCTCTGTGCGTGTGTCTGTGTGTGTGTCTGTGTGCATGTGTCTGTGTGTGTGTCTGTGTGTGTATCTGTGTGTGTCTGTGTGTGTGTGTCTGTCTCTGTGCATGTGTCTGTGTGTGTGTCTTTGTGTGTGTCGGTGTGTCTGTGTTTGTGGGTCTGTCTGTGTGTGTCTGTGTGTGTCTGTGTGTGTGTCTGTGTGTGTGTGTCTGTGTGTGTGTCTGTGTGTGTGTGTCTATCTGTGTGTCTGTGTCTGTGTGTGTGTCTGTCTGTGTGTGTGTTTGTCTGTGTGTCTCTGTGTGTGTGTCTGTTTGTGTGTCTGTGTGTGTGTGTCTGTGTGTGTGTGTGTCTGTCTGTGTGTGTGTCTGTGTGTGTGTCTCTGTGTGTGTCTGTGTGTGTGTCTGTTTGTGTGTCTGTGTGTGTGTGTGTGTCTGTGTGTGTGTCTGTGTGTGTGTCTGTGTGTGTCTGTCTGTGTGTCTGTCTATGTGTGTGTCTGTGTGTGTGTCTTTGTGCGTGTGTCTGTGTATGTGTCTGTGTGCGTGTGTCTGTGTGTGTGTCTTTGTGCGTGTGTCTGTGTGTGTCTGTCTGTGTGCGTGTGTCTGTTTGCGTGTGTCTGTGTGTGTGTCTGTGTGTGTGTTTCTGTCTGTGTGCGTGTGTCTGTGTGTGTGTGTCTGTGTGTGTGTGTCTGTGTGTGTGTGTCTGTTTGTGTGTCTGTGTGCATGTGTCTGTGTGTATGTCTGTGTGTGTGTGTCTGTGTGTGTGTCTGTGTGTGTCTGTCTGTCTGTGTGTGTGTATCTCTCTGGGTGTGTGTATCTGTGTCAGTGTGTGTGTCTGTGTACATGTGTCTGTGTGTGTGTCTGTGTGTGTGTCTGTGTGTGTGCATCTGTGTGTTTGTGTCTCTGTGTGTGTCTGTGTGTGTGTGTCTGTGTGTGTGTCTGCCTGTGTGTGTCTGTGTGTCTGTCTGTGTGTGTGTGTGTGTCTGTGTGTGTGTGTCTTTGTGTCTATCTGTGTGCGTTTGTCTGTGTGTTTGTCTGTGTGTGTGTCTGTGTGTCTGTGTGCGTGTGTCTGTGTTCGTCTGTCTGTGTGTGTGTATCTCTCTGGGTGTGTGTATCTGTGTCAGTGTGTGTGTCTGTGTGCATGTGTCTGTGCGTGTGTCTGTGTGTGTGTGTCTGTGTGTGTGTGTCTGTGTGTGTGTGTCTGTGTGTGTGTCTGTGTGCATGTGTCTGTGTGTGTGTCTTTGTGTGTGTGTCTGTGTGTGTGTCTGTGTGTGTCTGTCTGTCTGTGTGTGTGTATCTCTCTGGGTGTGTGTATCTGTGTCAGTGTGTGTGTCTGTGTGCATGTGTCTGTGTGTGTGTCTGTGTGTGTGTCTGTGTTTGTGTCTGTGTGTGTGTCGGTGTGTGTGTCTGTGTGTGTGTGTCTGTGTGTGTGTCTGTCTGTGTGTGTGTGTCTGTCTGTGTGTGTGTATCTGTCTGTGTGTGTGTCTGTGTGTGTGAGTCTGTCTGTGTGTGTGTATCTGTGTGTGTGTGTGTCTGTCTGTGTGTGTATCTCAGTGTGTGAGTCTGTCTGTGTGTGTGTATCTGTGTGTGTGTGTCTGTCTGTGTGTGTGTGTCTGTGTGTGTGTCTGTGTGTGTGTCTGTGTGTGTGTTTCTCTCTGTGAGCGTGTGTCTGTGTGTGCGTGTTCAGTGTGTGTGTGTCTGTGTGTGTGTCTGTGTGTGTCTCTCTGTGAGTGTGTGTCTGTCTGTGTGTGTGTCTGTGTGTGTGTCTGTCTGTGTGCATGTGGCTGTGTGGGTGTGTATCTGTGTGTGTCTGTGTGTGTGTGTCTGTCTCTGTGCATGTGTCTGTTTGGGTGTGTCTGTGCATGTGTCTGTGTGTGTGTGTGTGTCTGTGTCTGTGTGTGTCTGTCGGTGTGTGTGTGCCTGTGTGTGTGTCTGTCTGTGTGTGTGTGTCTGTATGTGTGTCTGCCTGTGTGTGCGTCTGTGTGTGTGCGTCTCTGTGCGTGTGTCTGTGTGTGTGTCTGTGTGCATGTGTCTGTGTGTGTGTCTGTGTGTGTATCTGTGTGTGTCTGTGTGTGTGTGTCTGTCTCTGTGCATGTGTCTGTGTGTGTGTCTTTGTGTGTGTCGGTGTGTCTGTGTTTGTGGGTCTGTCTGTGTGTGTCTGTGTGTGTCTGTGTGTGTGTCTGTGTGTGTGTGTCTGTGTGTGTGTCTGTGTGTGTGTGTCTATCTGTGTGTCTGTGTCTGTGTGTGTGTCTGTCTGTGTGTGTGTTTGTCTGTGTGTCTCTGTGTGTGTGTCTGTTTGTGTGTCTGTGTGTGTGTGTGTCTGTCTGTGTGTGTGTCTGTGTGTGTGTCTCTGTGTGTGTCTGTGTGTGTGTCTGTTTGTGTGTCTGTGTGTGTGTGTGTGTCTGTGTGTGTGTCTGTGTGTGTGTCTGTGTGTGTCTGTCTGTGTGTCTGTCTATGTGTGTGTCTGTGTGTGTGTCTTTGTGCGTGTGCCTGTGTATGTGTCTGTGTGCGTGTGTCTGTGTGTGTGTCTTTGTGCGTGTGTCTGTGTGTGTCTGTCTGTGTGCGTGTGTCTGTTTGCGTGTGTCTGTGTGTGTGTCTGTGTGTGTGTTTCTGTCTGTGTGCGTGTGTCTGTGTGTGTGTGTCTGTGTGTGTGTGTCTGTGTGTGTGTGTCTGTTTGTGTGTCTGTGTGCATGTGTCTGTGTGTATGTCTGTGTGTGTGTGTCTGTGTGTGTGTCTGTGTGTGTCTGTCTGTCTGTGTGTGTGTATCTCTCTGGGTGTGTGTATCTGTGTCAGTGTGTGTGTCTGTGTACATGTGTCTGTGTGTGTGTCTGTGTGTGTGTCTGTGTGTGTGCATCTGTGTGTTTGTGTCTCTGTGTGTGTCTGTGTGTGTGTGTCTGTGTGTGTGTCTGCCTGTGTGTGTCTGTGTGTCTGTCTGTGTGTGTGTGTGTGTCTGTGTGTGTGTGTCTTTGTGTCTATCTGTGTGCGTTTGTCTGTGTGTTTGTCTGTGTGTGTGTCTGTGTGTCTGTGTGCGTGTGTCTGTGTTCGTCTGTCTGTGTGTGTGTATCTCTCTGGGTGTGTGTATCTGTGTCAGTGTGTGTGTCTGTGTGCATGTGTCTGTGCGTGTGTCTGTGTGTGTGTGTCTGTGTGTGTGTGTCTGTGTGTGTGTGTCTGTGTGTGTGTCTGTGTGCATGTGTCTGTGTGTGTGTCTTTGTGTGTGTGTCTGTGTGTGTGTCTGTGTGTGTCTGTCTGTCTGTGTGTGTGTATCTCTCTGGGTGTGTGTATCTGTGTCAGTGTGTGTGTCTGTGTGCATGTGTCTGTGTGTGTGTCTGTGTGTGTGTCTGTGTTTGTGTCTGTGTGTGTGTCGGTGTGTGTGTCTGTGTGTGTGTGTCTGTGTGTGTGTCTGTCTGTGTGTGTGTGTCTGTCTGTGTGTGTGTATCTGTCTGTGTGTGTGTCTGTGTGTGTGTGTCTGTCTGTGTGTGAGTATCTGTGTGTGTGTCTGTCTGTGTGTGTCTGTGTGCGTGTGTCTGTGTGTGTGTGTCTGTCTGTGTGTGTGTATCTGGGTGTGTGTCTCTGTCTGGGTGTGTGTATCTGTGTCAGTGTGTGTGT
>NC_137289.1:120480000-120482500 GCF_054371585.1 Giraffa tippelskirchi | reverse complement strand
TCTGTGCATGTGTCTGTTTGGGTGTGTCTGTGCATGTGTCTGTGTGTGTGTGTGTGTGTCTGTGTCTGTGTGTGTCTGTCGGTGTGTGTGTGCCTGTGTGTGTGTCTGGCTGTGTGTGTGTGTCTGTATGTGTGTCTGCCTGTGTGTGCGTCTGTGTGTGTGCGTCTCTGTGCGTGTGTCTGTGTGTGTGTCTGTCTGCATGTGTCTGTGTGTGTGTCTGTGTGTGTATCTGTGTGTGTCTGTGTGTGTGTGTCTGTCTCTGTGCATGTGTCTGTGTGTGTGTCTTTGTGTGTGTCGGTGTGTCTGTGTTTGTGGGTCTGTCTGTGTGTGTCTCTGTGTGTGTGTCTGTTTGTGTGTGTCTGTGTGTGTGTCTGTCTGTGTGCGTGTGTCTGTGTGTGTGTCTCTGTGTGTGTCTCTGTGTTTGTCTCTGTGTGTGTCTGTCGGGGTGTGTGTGTCTGTGTGTGTGTCTGTGTATGTCTGTCTGTGTGTGTGTCTGTGTGTGTCTGTCGGTGAGTCTGTGTCTGTGTGCGTGTCTGTGAGTGTGTCTGTCTCTGTGTGTGTATCTGTCTGTGTGTCTCTGTGTGTGTCTGTCTGTGTGGGTGTGTCTGTCTGTGTGTGTGTCTGTGTGTGTGTCTGTGTGTGTGTCTGTGTGTGTGTATCTGTCTGTGTGTGTGTCTGTGTGTGTGTCTGTCTGTGTGCATGTGTCTGTATGTGTGTCTGTCTGTCTGTGTGTCTGTGTGTGTGTCTGTGTGTGTGTTTGTTTGTCTGTGTGTGTGTCTCTCTGTGTGTGTCTGTGTGTGTCTGTCTGTGTGCATGTGTTTGTGTGTGTGTCTGTCTGTGTGTGTGTGTCGGTTTGTGTCTGTGAGTGTGTCTGTGTGTGTGTTTGTGTGTCTGTGTGTGTGTCTGTCTGTGTGTCTGTGTCTGTGTGTGTGTCTGTGTGTGTGTCTGCGTGTGTGTGTCTGTGTGTCTGTCTGTGTGTGTGTGTCTGTCTGTGTGTGTGTCTGTGTGTGTGTGTCTGTGTGTGTGTCTGTGTGTGTGTCTGTGTGTGTGTGTCTGTGTGTGTGTCTGTGTGTGTGTCTGTCTGTGTGTGTCTGTCTGTGTGTGTCTGTGTGTGTGTCTGTGTGCATGTGTCTGTGTGTGTGTCTGTGTGTGTGTCTGTGTGTCTGTGTGTGTGTGTCTGTCTGTGTGTGTCTGTGTGTGTGTCTGTGTGTGTGTCTGTGTGTGTGTGTCTTTGTGTGTGTCTGTGTGTGTGTGTCTGTCTGTGTGTGTGTCTGTGTGTGTGTCTTGGTGTGTGTCTGTGTGCATGTGTCTGTGTGTGTGTCTGTGTTTGTGTCTGCGTGTGTGTGTCTGTGTGTCTGTCTGTTTGTGTGTGTCTGTATGTGCGCGTGTGTCTGTGTGTGTGTCTGTGTGTGTGTCTGTGTGTGTGTCTGTGTGTCTGTGTCTGTGTGTGTGTCTGTCTGTGTGTGTGTGTCTGTGTGTGTGTGTCTGTGTGTCTGTGTCTATGTGTGTGTCTGTCTGTGTATGTGTCTGTGTGTGTCTGTGTGTGTCTGTCAGTGTGTGTGTGTCTGTGTGTGTGTCTGTCTGTGTGTGTCTGTCTGTGTGTGTGTCTGTGTGTGTGTCTGTGTGTCTGTGTGTGTGTGTCTGTCTGTGTGTGTGTCTGTGTGTGTGTCTGTGTGTGTGTGTCTTTGTGTGTGTCTGTGTGTGTGTGTCTGTCTGTGTGTGTGTGTCTGTGTGTGTGTCTTGGTGTGTGTCTGTGTGCATGTGTCTGTGTGTGTGTCTGTGTTTGTGTCTGCGTGTGTGTGTCTGTGTGTCTGTCTGTTTGTGTGTGTCTGTATGTGCGCGTGTGTCTGTGTGTGTGTCTGTGTGTGTGTCTGTGTGTGTGTCTGTGTGTCTGTGTCTGTGTGTGTGTCTGTCTGTGTGTGTGGGTCTGTGTGTGTGTCTGTCTGTGTCTGTGTGTGTGTCTGTCTGTGTATGTGTCTGTGTGTGTGTCTGTGTGTGTCTGTCAGTGTGTGTGTGTCTGTTTGTGTGTCTGTCTGTGTGTGTCTGTGTGTGTCTGTCTGTGTGTGTCTGTGTGTGTGTCTCTGTGTGTGTCTGTGTGTGTGTGTCTGTGTGTGTGTCTTTGTGCGTGTGTCTGTGTGTGTGTCTGTGTGCGTGTGTCTGTGTGTGTGTCTGTATGTGTGTGTCTGTGTGTGTCTGTGTGAGTGTCTGTGTGCGTGTGTCTGGTGAGTCTGTGTCTGTGTGCGTGTCTGTGAGTGTGTCTGTCTCTGTGTGTGTATCTGTCTGTGTGTGTGACTGTCTGTGTGTGTCTGTGTGTGTGTCTGTTTGTGTGTCTGTCTGTGTGCGTGTCTGTGTCTGTCTGTGTGTGTGTATCTGTGTGTGTGTCTCTGTGTGTGTCTGTCTGTGTGGGTGTGTCTGTCTGTGTGTGTGTCTGTGTGTGTGTCTGTGTGTGTGTCTGTGTGTGTGTATCTGTCTGTGTGTGTGTCTGTGTGTGTGTCTGTCT
>NC_137289.1:120470000-120475000 GCF_054371585.1 Giraffa tippelskirchi | reverse complement strand
GTGTGTCTGTGAGTGCGTGTCTGTGTGTGTGTGTGTCTGTGTGTGTGTCTGTGTGCATGTGTCTGTGCGTGTGTCTGTGTGTGTGTTTCTGTGTGTGTGTCTGTGTGTGTCTGTCTGTCTGTGTGTGTGTATCTCTCTGGGTGTGTGTATCTGTGTCAGTGTGTGTGTCTGTGTGCATGTGTCTGTGTGTGTGTCTGTGTGTGTGTCTGTGTTTGTGTCTGTGTGTGTGTCTGTGTGTGTGTCTGTGTGTGTGCGTCTGTGTTTTTGTGTCTCTGTGTGTGTCTGTGTGTGTGTGTCTGTGTGTGTGTCTGCGTGTGTGTGTCTGTGTGTCTGTCTGTGTGTGTGTGTGTGTCTGTGTGTGTGTGTCTTTGTGTCTATCTGTGTGCGTTTGTCTGTGTGTTTGTGTGTGTGTGTGTGTGTGTGTCTGTGTGCGTGTGTCTGTGTTCGTGTGTCTGTGTGTGTGTCTGTGTGTGTCAGTGTCTGTGTGTGTGTCTGTCTGTGTGTGTGTCTCTGTGTGTGTCTTTGTGCGTGTGTCTGTGTATGTGTCTCTTTGCGTATGTCTGTGTGTGTGTCTGTGTGTGTCTCTGTGTGTGTCTGTCTGTGTGTCTGTGTCTGTGTGCGTGTCTGTCTGTGTGTGTGTCTGTGTGTGTGTCTTTGTGCGTGTGTCTGTGTGTGTGTCTGTGTGTGTGTCTGTGTTTGTGTCTGTGTGTGTGTCTGTGTGCGTGTGTCTGTGTGTGTCTGTGTGTGTGTCTGTGTGTGTGTCTGTCTGTGTGTGTGTCTGTGTGTGTGTGTCTGTGTGTGTGTCTGTGTGTGTGTCTGTGTGTGTGTGTCTTTGTGTGTCTGTGTGTGTGTCTATGTGTCTGTGTGTGTGTATCTGTCTGTGTGTGTGTATCTTTGTGTGTGTCTCTGTCTGGCTGTGTGTATCTGTGTCTGTGTGTCTGTCTGTGTGCATGTGTCTGTGTGTGTGTGTCTGTGTGTGTGTCTCTGTGTGTCTGTTGGTGTGTGTGTGTCTGTGTGTGTGTCTATCTGTGTGTGTCTGTCTGTGTGTGTGTCTGTGTGTGTGTCTGTCTGTGTGCATGTGTCTGTGTGTGTGTCTGTGTGTGTGTGTCTGTGTGTGTGTCTGTCTGTCTGTGTGTGTGTATCTCTCTGTGTGTGTGTATCTGTGTCAGTGTGTGTGTCTGTGTGCATGTGTCTGTGTGTGTGTCTGTGTGTGTGTCTGTGTTTGTGTCTGTGGGTGTGTCTGTGTGTGTGTCTGTGTGTGTGCGTCTGTGTGTTTGTGTCTCTGTGTGTGTCTGTGTGTGTGTCTGTGTGTGTGTCTGTGTGTCTGTCTGTGTGTGTGTGTGTGTGTCTGTGTGTGTGTGTCTTTGTGTCTATCTGTGTGCGTTTGTCTGTGTGTTTGTCTGTGTGTGTGTGTCTGTGTGTCTGTGTGCGTGTGTCTGTGTTCGTGTGTCTGTGTGTGTGTCTGTGTGTGTTTTGTGTGTCTGTGTCTGTGTGTGTGTCTGTCTGTGTATGTGTCTGTGTGTGTGTCTGTGTGTGTGTGTCTGTGTGTGTCTGTCTGTGTGTCTGTGTCTGTGTGTGTGTCTGTCTGTGTGTGTGTCTGTGTGTGTGTCTTTGTGCGTGTGTCTGTGTATGTGTCTGTGTGCGTGTGTCTGTGTGTGTGTCTGTGTGTGTTTCTGTGTGTCTGTCTGTGTGTCTGTGTGTGTGTCTCTCTGTGTGTGTGTGTCTGTCTCTGTGTTTGTGTCTGCGTGTGTGTGTCTGCGTGTGTGTGTCTGTGTGTGTGTGTCTGTGTGTGTGTGTCTGTGTGTGTGTCTGTGTGTGTGTCTGTGTGTGTCTGTGTGTGTGTCTGTGTGTGTGTCTGTGTGTGTGTGTCTATCTGTGTGTCTGTGTCTGTGTGTGTGTCTGTCTGTGTATGTCTCTGTGTGTGTGTCTCTGTGTGTGTGTCTGTGTGTCTGTGTCTGTGTGTGTGTCTGTCTCTGTGTGTGTCTCTGTGTGTGTCTTTGTGCGTGTGTCTGTGTATGTGTCTCTTTGCGTGTGTCTGTGTGTGTGTCTGTGTGTGTCTCTGTGTGTGTCTGTCTGTGTGTCTGTGTCTGTGTGCGTGTCTGTCTGTGTGTGTGTCTGTGTGTGTGTCTTTGTGCGTGTGTCTGTGTGTGTGTCTGTTTGTGTGTCTCTGTGTTTGTGTCTGTGTGTGTCTGTCAGTGTGTGTGTGTGTCTGTGTGTGTCTCTGTCTGTGTGTGTCTGTCTGTGTGTGTGTCTGTGTGTGTCTGTCTGTGTGTGTGTCTGTGTGTGTGTCTGTGTGCGTGTGTCTGTGTGTGTCTGTGTGTGTGTCTGTGAGCGTGTGTCTGTGTGTGTGTCTGTGTGTGTCTGTCTGTGTGTGTGTCTGTGTGTGTGTCTGTGTGTGCGTCTGTCTGTGTGCATGTGTCTGTGTGTGTGTGTCTGTGTGTGTGTCTCTGTGTTTGTCTCTGTGTGTGTCTGTCGGTGTGTGTGTGTCTGTGTGTGTGTCTGTCTGTGTATGTCTGTCTGTGTGTGTGTCTGTGTGTGTCTGTCGGTGAGTCCGTGTCTGTGTGCGTGTCTGTGAGTGTGTCTGTCTCTGTGTGTCTATCTGTCTGTGTGTGTGACTGTCTGTGTGTGTCTGTGTGTTTGTCTATCTGTGTGTGTCTGTCTGTGTGCGTGTCTGTGTGTGTGTCTGTCTGTGTGTGTGTATCTGTGTGTGTGTCTCTGTGTGTGTCTGTCAGTGTGGGTGTGTCTGTCTGTGTGTGTGTCTGTGTGTGTGTCTGTGTGTGTGTCTGTGTGTGTGTATCTGTCTGTGTGTGTGTCTGTGTGTGTGTCTGTCTGTGTGCATGTGTCTCTATGTGTGTCTGTCTGTCTGTGTGTCTGTGTGTGTGTGTCTGTGTGTGTGTCTGTGTGTGTGTTTGTGTGTCTGTGTGTGTGTCTGTCTGTGTGTGTCTGTGTGTGTCTGTCTGTGTGCATGTGTTTGTGTGTGTGTCTGTCTGTGTGTGTGTGTCTGTTTGTGTCTGTGAGTGTGTCTGTGTGTGTGTTTGTGTGTCTGTGTGTGTGTCTGTGTGTCTGTGTCTGTGTGTGTGTCTGTGTGTGTGTCTGTGTCTGTGCATGTGTCTGTGTGTGTGTTTGTGTGTCTCTGTGTGCGTATGTCTGTGTGTCTGTGTCTGTGTGCGTGTCTGTGTGTGTGTCTGTCTGTGTGTGTGTATCTGTCTGTGTGTGTGACTGTCTGTGTGTGTCTGTGTGTGTGTCTGTGTGTGTGTCTGCGTGTGTCTCTGTGTGTGTCTTTGTGTGTGTCTGTGTGTGTGTGTCTGTCTGTGTGTGTGTCTGTGTGTGTGTCTGTGTGCGTGTGTCTGTGTGTGTTTCTGAGTGTGTGTCTGTGTGTGTGTCTGTGTGTTTCTGTCTGTGTGTCTGTGTCTGTGTGTGTCTGTCTGTGTGTGTCTGTCTGTGTGTGTGTCTGTGTGTGTGTCTGTTTGTGTGTCTGTCTCTGTGTGTCTGTCTGTGTGTGTGTCTGTGTGTGTGTCTTTGTGTGCGCCTGTGTGTGTGTCTGTGTGTGTCTGTCTGTGTGTCTGTGTCTGTGTGTGTGTCTGTCTCTGTGTGTGTCTGTGTGTGTGTCTTTGTGCGTGTGTCTGTGTATGTGTCTGTGTGCGTGTGTCTGTGTGTGTCTGTCTGTGTGCGTGTGTCTGTGTGCGTGTGTCTGTGTGTTTCGAGGTATGTGTTTCTGTCTGTATGCGTGTGTCTGTGTGTGTGTGTCTGTGTGCGTGTGTCTGTGTGTGTCTGTCTGTGTGCGTGTATCTGTGTGCGTGTGTCTGTGTGTGTCTCGAGGTGTGTGTTTCTCTCTGTGTGCGTGTGTCTGTGTGTGTCTGTCTGTGTGTCTGTTGGTGTGTGTGTGTCTGTGTGTGTGTCTATCTGTGTGTGTCTGTCTGTGTGTGTGTCTGTGTGTGTGTCTGTCTGTGTGCATGTGTCTGTGTGTGTTTGAGTGTGTGTCTGTGTGTCTTTCTGTGTGTGTGTCTGTGTGTGTGTCTGTGTGTGTGTTTGTGTGTGTGTCTGTGTGTGTGTCTGTTTGTGTGTGTGTTTCTGTCTCTGTGTGTGTCTCTGTGTGTGTGTCTGTGTGTGTGTGTCTGTCTGTGTGTGTGTATCTGTGTGTGTGTCTCTGTCTGGGTGTGTGTATCTGTGTCTGTGTGTGTGTCTGTGTGTGTGTCTGTGTGTCTGTGTGTGTGTCTGTGTGTGTCTGTGTGTGTGTCTGTGTGTGTGTGTCTGTGTGTGTCTGTGTGTGTGTGTCTGTATGTGCGTGTGTCTGTGTGTGTGTCTGAGTGTGTGTCTGTGTGTGTGTCGGAGTGTGTGTCTGTGTGCATGTGTCTGTGTGTGTGTGTCTGTGTGTGTGTGTCTGTGTGTGTGCCTGTGTGTGTCTGTCGGTGTGTGTGTGTCTGTGTGTGTGTCTGTGTGCATGTGTCTGTGTGTGAGTGTCTGTGTGTGTGTCTGTGTCTGTGTCTGTGTGTGTCTGTCGGTGTGTGTGTGTCTGTGTTGTGTCTGTCTGTGTGTGTCTGTCTGTTTGTGTGTCTGTGTGTGTGTCTGTCTGTGTGTGTCTGTCTGTGTGTCTGTCTGTGTGTGTCTGTCTGTGTGTCTGTCTGTGTGTGTCTGTCTGTTTGTGTGTCTGTGTGTGTGTCTGTGTGTGTATCTGTGTGTGTCTGTGTGTGTGTGTCTGTCTCTGTGCATGTGTCTGTGTGTGTGTCTGTGTGTGTGTTTGTCTGTGTGTGCGTCTGTGTGTGTGCGTCTCTGTGCGTGTGTCTGTGTGTGTGTCTGTGTGTGTATCTGTGTGTGTCTGTGTGTGGGTGTCTGTCTCTGTGCATGTGTCTGTGTGTGTGTCTGTGTGTGTGTCGGTGTGTCTGTGTTTGTGGGTCTGTCTGTGTGTGTCTCTGTGTGTGTCTGTGTGCGTCTCTGTGTGTGTGTCTTTTTGTGTGTCTGTGTGTGTGTGTCTGTCTGTGTGTGTGTCTGTGTGTGTGTCT
>NC_137289.1:120462500-120467500 GCF_054371585.1 Giraffa tippelskirchi | reverse complement strand
CTGTGTGTGTGTCTGTGTGTGTGTCTGTGTGCGTGTGTCTGTGTGTGTGTCAGAGTGTGTGTCTGTTTGTGTGTATGTGTGTGTGTCTGTGTGTGTGTCTGTGTGTGTCTGTCTGTGTGTCTGTGTCTGTGTGTGTGTCTGTCTGTGTGTGTCTCTCTGTGTGTGTGTCTGTGTGTGTGTCTGTTTGTGTGTCTGTCTCTGTGTGTCTGTCTGTGTGTGTGTCTGTGTGTGTGTCTTTGTGTGTGTCTGTGTGTGTGTCTGTGTGTGTGTGTGTCTGTCTGTGTGTCTGTGTCTGTGTGTGTGTCTGTCTGTGTGTGTGTCTGTGTGTGTGTCTTTGTGCGTGTGTCTGTGTATGTGTCTGTGTGCGTGTGTCTGTGTGTGTGTGTGTCTGTGTGCGTGTGTCTGTGTGTGTGTCTATGTGTGTGTCTGTCTGTGTGTGTGTGTCTGTCACTGTGTGTGTGTCTGTGTGTGTGTGTCTGTGTGTGTGTCTGTGTGCATGTGTCTGTGTGTGTGTCTGTGTGTGTGTGTCTGTGTGTGTTTCTCTGTGTTTGTGTCTGTGTGTGTCTGTCGGTGTGTGTGTGTGTCTGTGTGTGTGTCTGTCTGTGTATGTCTGTCTGTGTGTGTGTCTGTGTGTGTCTGTCTGTCTGTGTGTGTGTATCTGTCTGTGTGTGTGTGTCTGTCTGTGTGTCTGTGTCTGTGTGTGTGTCTGTCTGTGTGTGTGTCTGTGTGTGTGTCTGTGTGCGTGTCTGTGTGTGTCTGTCTGTGTGTGTGTCTGTGTGTGTGTCTTTGTGCGTGTGTCTGTGTATGTGTCTGTGTGCGTGTGTCTGTGTGTGTGTCTGTGTCCGTGTGTCTGTGTGTGTCTGTCTGTGTGCGTGTGTCTGTGTGTGTGTCGAGGTGTGTTTTTCTCTCTGTGTGCGTGTGTCTGTGTGTGCGTGTCTGTGTGTGTGTGTCTGTGTGTGTGTCTGTGTGCATGTGTCTGTGTGTGTGTCTGTGTGTGTGTGTCTGTGTGTGTGTCTGTGTGTGTCTGTCTGTCTGTGTGTGTGTATCTCTCTGGGTGTGTGTATCTGTGTCAGTGAGTGTGTCTGTGTGCATGTCTCTGTGTGTGTTTCTGTGTGTGTGTCTGCGTGTGTGTCTGTCTGTGTGTGTGTGTTTGTCACTGTGTGTGTGCCTGTGTGTGTGTCTGTGTGTGTGTCTGCGTGTGTGTGTCTGTGTGTGTGTCTGTGTGTGTGTCTTTTTTGTGTGTGTCTGTGTGTGTGTCTGTGTGTGTGTCTGTGTGTCTGTGTGTGTGTGTCCGTCTGTGTGTGTGTCTGTGTGTGTGTCTGTGTGCCTGTGTCTGTGTGTGTGTCTGTGTGTGTGTCTGTGTGTCTGTGTGTGTGTGTCCGTCTGTGTGTGTGTCTGTGTGTGTGTCTGTGTGCGTCTCTGTGTGTGTGTCTTTGTGTGTGTTTGTGTGTGTGTGTCTGTGTGTGTGTCTGTGTGCGTGTGTCTGTGTGTGTGTCTGTCTGTGTAGGTCTGTCTGTGTGTGTGTCTGCGTGTGTGTCTGCGTGTGTGTCTGTCTGTGTGTGTGTGTTTGTCACTGTGTGTGTGCCTGTGTGTGTGTCTGTGTGTGTGTCTGCGTGTGTGTGTCTGTGTGTGTGTCTGTGTGTGTGTCTTTTTTGTGTGTGTCTGTGTGTGTCTGTGTGTGTGTCTGTGTGTCTGTGTGTGTGTGTCCGTCTGTGTGTGTGTCTGTGTGTGTGTCTGTGTGCCTGTGTCTGTGTGTGTGTCTGTGTGCGTCTCTGTGTGTGTGTCTTTGTGTGTGTCAGTGTGTGTGTGTCTGTGTGTGTGTCTGTGTGCGTGTGTCTGTGTGTGTGTCTGTCTGTGTAGGTCTGTCTGTGTGTGTGTCTGTGTGTGTCTGTCGGTCTGTGTGTGTGTATCTGTATGTGTGTGTGTCTGTGTGTGTGTCTGTCTGTGTGCATGTGTCTGTCTCTGTGTATGTGTGTGTGTGTGTGTGTCTGTGTGTGTGTGTCTGTCTGTGTGTGTGTGTCTTTTGTGTCTGTGACTGTGTCTGTTTGTGTGTGTCTCTCTGTGTGTCTGTGTGCATGTGTCTGTGTGTGTGTCTGTGTGTATGTCTGTGTGTGTGTGTCTGTGTGTGTGTCTGTCTGTGTGTGTGTGTCTGTCTGTGTGTGTGTATCTGTCTGTGTGTGTGTCTGTGTGTGTGTGTCTGTCTGTGTGTGTGTATCTGTGTGTGTGTCTGTCTGTGTGTGTCTGTGTGCGTGTGTCTGTGTGTGTGTGTATCTGTGTGTGTGTCTCTGTCTGGGTGTGTGTATCTGTGTCTGTGTGTGTGTCTGTGTGTGTGTCTGTGTGTGTGTCTGTGTGTCTGTGTGTGTGTCTGTGTGTGTGTCTGTGTGTGTCTGTCTGTGTGTGTGTCTGTGTGTGTGTGTCTGTCTGTGTGTGTGTCTGTGTGTGTGTCTGTGTGTGTGTGTCTGTGTGTGTCTGAGTGTGTGTCTGTGTGTGTGTCGGAGTGTGTGTCTGTGTGCATGTGTCTGTGTGTGTGTGTCTGTGTGTGTGTGTCTCTGTGCATGTGTCTGTGGGTGAGTGTCTGTGTGTGTCTGTCGGTGTGTGTGTGTCTGTGTTGTGTCTGTCTGTGTGTGTCTGTCTGTTTGTGTGTCTGTGTGTGTGTCTGTTTGTGTGTCTGTCTGTGTGTGTCTGTCTGTGTGTCTCTGTGTGTGTGTCTGTGTGTGTGTCTGTGTGTGTGTCTTTGTGCGGGTGTCTGTGTATGTGTCTGTGTGCGTGTGTCTGTGTGTCTGTCTGTGTGTGTGTGTGTGTCTGTGTGTGTGTGTCTTTGTGTCTATCTGTGTGCGTTTGTCTGTGTGTGTGTGTGTGTGTGTGTGTGTGTCTGTGTGCGTGTGTCTGTGTTCGTGTGTCTGTGTGTGTGTCTGTGTGTGTCTGTGTCTGTGTGTGTGTCTCTGTGTGTGTCTTTGTGCGTGTGTCTGTGTATGTGTCTCTTTGCGTATGTCTGTGTGTGTGTCTGTGTGTGTCTCTGTGTGTGTCTGTCTGTGTGTCTGTGTCTGTGTGCGTGTCTGTCTGTGTGTGTGTCTGTGTGTGTGTCTTTGTGCGTGTGTCTGTGTGTGTGTCTGTGTGTGTGTCTCTGTGTTTGTGTCTGTGTGTGTCTGTCAGTGTGTGTGTGTGTCTGTGTGTGTCTCTGTCTGTGTGTGTCTGTCTGTGTGTGTGTCTGTGTGTGTGTCTGTCTGTGTGTGTGTCTGTGTGTGTGTCTGTGTGCGTGTGTCTGTGTGTGTCTGTGTGTGTGTCTGTGAACGTGTGTCTGTGTGTGTCTGTCTGTGTGTGTGTCTGTGTGTGTCTGTGTGTGTGTCTGTCTGTGTGTGTGTGTCTGTGTGTTTGTCTGTGTGTGTCTGTCTGTGTGTCTGTGTCCGTGTGTCTTTCTGTCTGTGTGTGTGTCTGTGTGTGTGTCTGTGTGTGTGTCTGTGTGTGTGTCTGTGTGTGTGTCTGTCTGTGTGCGTGTGTCTGTGTGTGTGTCTGTGTGTGTGTCTCTGTGTTTGTCTCTGTGTGTGTCTGTCGGGGTGTGTGTGTCTGTGTGTGTGTCTGTCTGTGTATGTCTGTGTGTGTGTCTGTGTGTGTCTGTCGGTGAGTCTGTGTCTGTGTGCGTGTCTGTGAGTGTGTCTGTCTCTGTGTGTGTATCTGTCTGTGTGTGTGACTGTCTGTGTGTGTCTGTGTGTGTGTCTGTTTGTGTGTCTGTCTGTGTGCGTGTCTGTGTCTGTCTGTGTGTGTGTATCTGTGTGTGTGTCTCTGTGTGTGTCTGTCTGTGTGGGTGTGTCTGTCTGTGTGTGTGTCTGTGTGTGTGTCTGTGTGTGTGTCTGTGTGTGTGTATCTGTCTGTGTGTGTGTCTGTGTGTGTGTCTGTCTGTGTGCATGTGTCTGTATGTGTGTCTGTCTGTCTGTGTGTCTGTGTGTGTGTCTGTGTGTGTGTTTGTTTGTCTGTGTGTGTGTCTCTCTGTGTGTGTCTGTGTGTGTCTGTCTGTGTGCATTTGTTTGTGTGTGTGTCTGTCTGTGTGTGTGTGTCGGTTTGTGTCTGTGAGTGTGTCTGTGTGTGTGTTTGTGTGTCTGTGTGTGTGTCTGTCTGTGTGTCTGTGTCTGTGTGTGTGTCTGTGTGTGTGTCTGTGTCTGTGCATGTGTCTGTGTGTGTGTTTGTGTGTCTCTGTGTGCGTATGTCTGTGTGTCTGTGTCTGTGTGCGTGTCTGTGTGTGTGTCTGTCTGTGTGTGTGTATCTGTCTGTGTGTGTGACTGTCTGTGTGTGTCTGTGTGTGTGTCTGTGTGTGTCTCTGTGTGTGTCTTTGTGTGTGTCTGTGTGTGTGTGTCTGTCTGTGTGTGTGTATCTGTGTGTGTGTCTGTCTGTGTGTGTCTGTGTGCGTGTGTCTGTGTGTGTGTGTGTGTCTGTGTGTGTGTATCTGTGTGTGTGTCTCTGTCTGTGTGTGTGTATCTGTGTGTGTGTCTGTCTGTGTGTGTCTGTGTGCGTGTGTCTGTGTGTGTGTGTGTGTCTGTGTGTGTGTCTGAGTGTGTGTCTGTGTGTGTGTCGGAGTGTGTGTCTGTGTGCATGTGTCTGTGTGTGTGTGTCTGTGTGTGTGTGTCTGTGTGTGTGCCTGTGTGTGTCTGTCGGTGTGTGTGTGTCTGTGTGTGTGTCTGTGTGCATGTGTCTGTGTGTGAGTGTCTGTGTGTGTGTCTGTGTCTGTGTCTGTGTGTGTCTGTCGGTGTGTGTGTGTCTGTGTTGTGTCTGTCTGTGTGTGTCTGTCTGTTTGTGTGTCTGTGTGTGTGTCTGTCTGTGTGTGTCTGTCTGTGTGTCTGTCTGTGTGTGTCTGTCTGTGTGGCTGTCTGTGTGTGTCTGTCTGTTTGTGTGTCTGTGTGTGTGTCTGTTTGTGTGTCTGTCTGTGTGTGTCTGTCTGTGTGTGTCTGTGTGTGTGTCTGTGTGTGTGTCTGTGTGTGTCTGTCTGTGTGCATGTGTCTGTGTGTGTG
>NC_137289.1:120450000-120460000 GCF_054371585.1 Giraffa tippelskirchi | reverse complement strand
GTGTGTGTCTGTCTCTGTGCATGTGTCTGTGTGTGTGTCTTTGTGTGTGTCGGTGTGTCTGTGTTTGTGGGTCTGTCTGTGTGTGTCTCTGTGTGTGTGTCTGTTTGTGTGTGTCTGTGTGTGTGTCTGTGTGTGTGTGTCTATCTGTGTGTCTGTGTCTGTGTGTGTGTCTGTCTGTGTGTGTGTCTGTGTGTGTGTCTCTGTGTGTGTGTCTGTTTGTGTGTCTGTGTGTGTGTGTCTGTGTGTGTGTGTGTCTGTCTGTGTGTGTGTCTGTGTGTGTGTCTCTGTGTGTGTCTGTGTGTGTGTCTGTGTGTGTGTCTGTGTGTGTGTGTGCGTGTGTGTGTCTGTGTGTGTGTCTGTGTGTGTCTGTCTGTGTGTCTGTCTATGAGTGTGTCTGTGTGTGTGTCTTTGTGCGTGTGTCTGTGTATGTGTCTGTGTGCGTGTGTCTGTGTGTGTGTGTCTGTGTGTGTGTCTCTGTGTGTCTGTCGGTGTGTGTGTGTCTGTCTGTGTGTCTGCGTGTGTGTCTGTGTGTGTCTGTGTGTGTGTGTCTGTGTGTGTGTGTCTGTCTGTGTGTGTGTATCTGTCTGTGTGTGTGTCTGTGTGTGTGTCTGTCTCTGTGCATGTGTCTCTGTGTGTGTCTGTCTGTGTGTGTGTGTCTGTCTGTTTGTGTGTCTGTGTGTGTGTCTGTTTGTGTGTCTGTCTGTGTGTGTCTGTCTGTGTGTGTGTCTGTGTGTGTGTCTGTGTGTGTGTGTCTTTGTGTGTCTGTCTGTGTGTGTCTGTGTGTGTCTCTATGTGTCTGTGTGTGTGTATCTGTCTGTGTGTGTGTATCTGTGTGTGTGTCTCTGTCTGGCTGTGTGTATCTGTGTCTGTGTGTCTGTTGGTGTGTGTGTGTCTGTGTGTGTGTCTATCTGTGTGTGTGTGTCTGTGTGTGTGTCTGTGTGTGTGTCTGTCTGTGTGTGTGTCTGTGTGTTTGTCTGTGTGTGTGCATGAGTCTGTGTCTGTGTATGTGTGTGTGCCTGTGTGTGTGTGTCTGTCTGTGTGTGTGTGTCTGTTTGTGTCTGTGAGTGTGTCTGTTTGTGTCTGTCTGTCTGTGTGTCTGTGTGCATGTGTCTGTGTTTGTGTCTGTGTGTGTGTCTGTGTGTGTGTCTGCGTGTGTGTCTGTGTGTGTTTCTGTCTGTGTGTGTGTGTCTGTCACTGTGTGTGTGTCTGTGTGTGTGTCTGTGTGTGTGTTGTGTGCATGTGTCTGTGTGTGTGTCTGTGTGTGTTTCTGTGTGTGTGTCTGCATGTGTGTGTCTGTGTGTCTGTCTGTGTGTGTGTGTCTGTGTGTGTTTCTCTGTATTTGTGTCTGTGTGTGTCTGTCAGTGTGTGTGTGTGTCTGTGTGTGTGTCTGTCTGTGTATGTCTGTCTGTGTGTGTGTCTGTGTGTGTCTGTCTGTCTGTGTGTGTGTATCTGTCTGTGTGTGTGTGTCTGTCTGTGTGTCTGTGTCTGTGTGTCTGTCTGTGTGTGTGTCTGTCTGCGTGTGTGTGTCTGTGTGTCTGTCTGTGTGTGTGTGTCTGTGTGTATGTGTCTGTGTGTGTGTCTGTGTGTGTGTGTCTGTGTGTGTGTCTGTGTGTGTCTGTTGGTGTGTGTGTGTCTGTGTGTGTGTCTGTGCGTGTCTGTCGGTGTGTGTGTGTCTGTGTGTGTGTCTGTGTGTGTGTCTGTGTGTGTGTGTCTGTGTGTGTGTCTGTGTATGTGTGTTTCTGTCTGTGTGTGTGTCTTTGTGCGTGTGTCTGTGTATGTGTCTGTTTGCGTGTGTCTGTGTGTGTGTCTGTGTGTGTGTCTGTGTGCGTGTCTGTCTGTGTGTGTGTCTGTGTGTGTGTCTTTGTGCGTGTGTCTGTGTATGTGTCTGTGTGCGTGTGTCTGTGTGTGTGTCTGTGTCCGTGTGTCTGTGTGTGTCTGTCTGTGTGCGTGTGTCTGTGTGTGTGTCGAGGTGTGTTTTTCTCTCTGTGTGCGTGTGTCTGTGTGTGCGTGTCTGTGTGTGTGTGTCTGTGTGTGTGTCTGTGTGCATGTGTCTGTGCGTGTGTCTGTGTCTGTGTTTCTGTGTGTGTGTCTGTGTCTGTCTGTCTGTCTGTGTGTGTGTATCTCTCTGGGTGTGTGTATCTGTGTCAGTGTGTGTGTCTGTGTGCATGTGTCTGTGTGTGTGTCTGTGTGTGTGTCTGTGTTTGTGTCTGTGTGTGTGTCTGTGTGTGTGCGTCTGTGTGTTTGTGTCTCTGTGTGTGTCTGTGTGTGTGTGTCTGTGTGTGTGTCTGCGTGTGTGTGTCTGTGTGTCTGTCTGTGTGTGTGTGTGTGTGTCTGTGTGTGTGTGTCTTTGTGTCTATCTGTGTGCGTTTGTCTGTGTGTTTGTGTGTGTGTGTGTGTGTGTCTGTGTGCGTGTGTCTGTGTTCGTGTGTCTGTATGTGTGTCTGTGTGTGTCTGTGTCTGTGTGTGTGTCTGTCTGTGTGTGTGTCTCTGTGTGTGTCTTTGTGCGTGTGTCTGTGTATGTGTCTCTTTGCGTATGTCTGTGTGTGTGTCTGTGTGTGTCTCTGTGTGTGTCTGTCTGTGTGTCTGTGTCTGTGTGCGTGTCTGTCTGTGTGTGTGTCTGTGTGTGTGTCTTTGTGCGTGTGTCTGTGTGTGTGTCTGTGTGTGTGTCTCTGTGTTTGTGTCTGTGTGTGTCTGTCAGTGTGTGTGTGTGTCTGTGTGTGTCTCTGTCTGTGTGTGTCTGTCTGTGTGTGTGTCTGTGTGTGTGTCTGTCTGTGTGTGTGTCTGTGTGTGTGTCTGTGTGCGTGTGTCTGTGTGTGTCTGTGTGTGTGTCTGTGAACGTGTGTCTGTGTGTGTCTGTCTGTGTGTGTGTCTGTGTGTGTCTGTGTGTGTGTCTGTCTGTGTGTGTGTGTCCGTGTGTTTGTCTGTGTGTGTCTGTCTGTGTGTCTGTGTCTGTGTGTCTTTCTGTCTGTGTGTGTGTCTGTGTGTGTGTCTGTGTGTGTGTCTGTGTGTGTGTCTGTCTGTGTGCGTGTGTCTGTGTGTGTGTCTCTGTGTGTGTCTCTGTGTTTGTCTCTGTGTGTGTCTGTCGGGGTGTGTGTGTCTGTGTGTGTGTCTGTCTGTGTATGTCTCTGTGTGTGTCTGTGTGTGTCTGTCGGTGAGTCTGTGTCTGTGTGCGTGTCTGTGAGTGTGTCTGTCTCTGTGTGTGTATCTGTCTGTGTGTGTGACTGTCTGTGTGTGTCTGTGTGTGTGTCTGTGTGTGTGTCTGTCTGTGTGCGTGTCTGTGTGTGTGTCTGTCTGTGTGTGTGTATCTGTGTGTGTGTCTCTGTGTGTGTCTGTCTGTGTGGGTGTGTCTGTCTGTGTGTGTGTCTGTGTGTGTGTCTGTGTGTGTGTCTGTGTGTGTGTATCTGTCTGTGTGTGTGTCTGTGTGTGTGTCTGTCTGTGTGCATGTGTCTGTATGTGTGTCTGTCTGTCTGTGTGTCTGTGTGTGTGTCTGTGTGTGTGTTTGTTTGTCTGTGTGTGTGTCTCTCTGTGTGTGTCTGTGTGTGTCTGTCTGTGTGCATGTGTTTGTGTGTGTGTCTGTCTGTGTGTGTGTGTCGGTTTGTGTCTGTGAGTGTGTCTGTGTGTGTGTTTGTGTGTCTGTGTGTGTGTCTGTCTGTGTGTCTGTGTCTGTGTGTGTGTCTGTGTGTGTGTCTGTGTCTGTGCATGTGTCTGTGTGTGTGTTTGTGTGTCTCTGTGTGCGTATGTCTGTGTGTCTGTGTCTGTGTGCGTGTCTGTGTGTGTGTCTGTCTGTGTGTGTGTATCTGTCTGTGTGTGTGACTGTCTGTGTGTGTCTGTGTGTGTGTCTGTGTGTGTCTCTTTGTGTGTCTTTGTGTGTGTCTGTGTGTGTGTGTCTGTCTGTGTGTGTGTATCTGTGTGTGTGTCTGTCTGTGTGTGTCTGTGTGCGTGTGTCTGTGTGTGTGTGTGTGTCTGTGTATGTGTCTGTGTGTGTGTCTGTGTGTGTCTGTTGGTGTGTGTGTGTCTGTGTGTGTGTCTGTGCGTGTCTGTCGGTGTGTGTGTGTCTGTGTGTGTGTCTGTGTGTGTGTCTGTGTGTGTGTGTCTGTGTGTGTGTCTGTGTATGTGTGTTTCTGTCTGTGTGTGTGTCTTTGTGCGTGTGTCTGTGTATGTTTCTGTTTGCGTGTGTCTGTGTGTGTGTCTGTGTGTGTGTCTGTGTGCGTGTCTGTCTGTGTGTGTGTCTGTGTGTGTGTCTTTTTGCGTGTGTCTGTGTATGTGTCTGTGTGCGTGTGTCTGTGTGTGTGTCTGTGTCCGTGTGTCTGTGTGTGTCTGTCTGTGTGCGTGTGTCTGTGTGTGTGTCGAGGTGTGTTTTTCTCTCTGTGTGCGTGTGTCTGTGAGTGCGTGTCTGTGTGTGTGTGTGTCTGTGTGTGTGTCTGTGTGCATGTGTCTGTGCGTGTGTCTGTGTGTGTGTTTCTGTGTGTGTGTCTGTGTGTGTCTGTCTGTCTGTGTGTGTGTATCTCTCTGGGTGTGTGTATCTGTGTCAGTGTGTGTGTCTGTGTGCATGTGTCTGTGTGTGTGTCTGTGTGTGTGTCTGTGTTTGTGTCTGTGTGTGTGTCTGTGTGTGTGTCTGTGTGTGTGCGTCTGTGTGTTTGTGTCTCTGTGTGTGTCTGTGTGTGTGTGTCTGTGTGTGTGTCTGCGTGTGTGTGTCTGTGTGTCTGTCTGTGTGTGTGTGTGTGTCTGTGTGTGTGTGTCTTTGTGTCTATCTGTGTGCGTTTGTCTGTGTGTTTGTGTGTGTGTGTGTGTGTGTGTCTGTGTGCGTGTGTCTGTGTTCGTGTGTCTGTGTGTGTGTCTGTGTGTGTCAGTGTCTGTGTGTGTGTCTGTCTGTGTGTGTGTCTCTGTGTGTGTCTTTGTGCGTGTGTCTGTGTATGTGTCTCTTTGCGTATGTCTGTGTGTGTGTCTGTGTGTGTCTCTGTGTGTGTCTGTCTGTGTGTCTGTGTCTGTGTGCGTGTCTGTCTGTGTGTGTGTCTGTGTGTGTGTCTTTGTGCGTGTGTCTGTGTGTGTGTCTGTGTGTGTGTCTGTGTTTGTGTCTGTGTGTGTGTCTGTGTGCGTGTGTCTGTGTGTGTCTGTGTGTGTGTCTGTGTGTGTGTCTGTCTGTGTGTGTGTCTGTGTGTGTGTGTCTGTGTGTGTGTCTGTGTGTGTGTCTGTGTGTGTGTGTCTTTGTGTGTCTGTGTGTGTGTCTATGTGTCTGTGTGTGTGTATCTGTCTGTGTGTGTGTATCTTTGTGTGTGTCTCTGTCTGGCTGTGTGTATCTGTGTCTGTGTGTCTGTCTGTGTGCATGTGTCTGTGTGTGTGTGTCTGTGTGTGTGTCTCTGTGTGTCTGTTGGTGTGTGTGTGTCTGTGTGTGTGTCTATCTGTGTGTGTCTGTCTGTGTGTGTGTCTGTGTGTGTGTCTGTCTGTGTGCATGTGTCTGTGTGTGTTTGTCTGTGTGTGTGTCTGTGTGTGTGTCTGTTTGTGTGTGTGTGTCTGTCTCTGTGTGTGTCTGTGTGTGTGTGTCTGTGTGTGTGTGTCTGTCTGTGTGTGTGTATCTGTGTGTGTGTCTCTGTCTGGGTGTGTGTATCTGTGTCTGTGTGTGTGTCTGTGTGTGTGTCTGTGTGTCTGTGTGTGTGTTTGTGTGTGTCTGTGTGTGTCTTTGTGCGTGTGTCTGTGTATGTGTCTGTGTGCGTGTGTCTGTGTGTGTGTCTGTGTGTGTGTCTGTGTGTGTTTCTGTGTGTCTGTCTGTGTGTCTGTGTGTGTGTCTGTGTGTGTGTGTCTGTGTGTGTGTCTCTGTGTTTGTCTCTGTGTGTGTCTGTCGGTGTGTGTGTGTCTGTGTGTGTGTCTGTCTGTGTATGTCTGTCTGTGTGTGTGTCTGTGTGTGTCTGTCGGTGAGTCTGTGTCTGTGTGCGTGTCTGTGAGTGTGTCTGTCTCTGTGTGTGTATATGTCTGTGTGTGTGACTGTCTGTGTGTGTCTGTGTGTGTGTCTGTGTGTGTGTCTGTCTGTGTGCGTGTCTGTGTGTGTGTCTGTCTGTGTGTGTGTATCTGTCTGTGTGTCTCTGTGTGTGTCTGTCTGTGTGGGTGTGTCTGTCTGTGTGTGTGTCTGTGTGTGTGTCTGTGTGTGTGTCTGTGTGTGTGTATCTGTCTGTGTGTGTGTCTGTGTGTGTGTCTGTCTGTGTGCATGTGTCTGTATGTGTGTCTGTCTGTCTGTGTGTCTGTGTGTGTGTGTCTGTGTGTGTGTCTGTGTGTGTGTTTGTGTGTCTGTGTGTGTGTCTGTCTGTGTGGGTGTATCTGTCTGTGTGTGTGTCTGTGTGTGTGTCTGTCTGTGTGCATGTGTCTGTGTCTGTGTATGTGTGTGTGCCTGTGTGTGTGTGTCTCTCTGTGTGTGTGTGTCTGTTTGTGTCTGTGAGTGTGTCTGTTTGTGTCTGTCTGTCTGTGTGTCTGTGTGCATGTGTCTGTGTTTGTGTCTGTGTGTGTGTCTGTGTGTGTGTCTGCATGTGTGTCTGTGTGTGTTTCTGTCTGTGTGTGTGTGTCTGTCACTGTGTGTGTGTCTGTGTGTGTGTGTCTGTGTGTGTGTCTGTGTGCATGTGTCTGTGTGTGTGTCTGTGTGTGTGTGTCTGTGTGTGTTTCTCTGTGTTTGTGTCTGTGTGTGTCTGTCGGTGTGTGTGTGTGTCTGTGTGTGTGTCTGTCTGTGTATGGCTGTCTCTGTGTGTGTCTGTGTGTGTCTGTCTGTGTGTGTGTATCTGTCTGTGTGTGTGTGTCTGTCTGTGTGTCTGTGTCTGTGTCTGTGTCTGTCTGTGTGTGTGTCTGTGTGTGTGTCTGTGTGCGTGTCTGTGTGTGTCTGTCTGTGTGTGTGTTGTGTGTGTGTCTTTGTGCGTGTGTCTGTGTATGTGTCTGTGTGCGTGTGTCTGCGTGTGTGTCTGTGTCCGTGTGTCTGTGTGTGTCTGTCTGTGTGCGTGTGTCTGTGTGTGTGTCGAGGTGTGTTTTTCTCTCTGTGTGCGTGTTTCTGTGTGTGCGTGTCTGTGTGTGTGTGTCTGTGTGTGTGTCTGTGTGCAAGTGTCTGTGTGTGTGTCTGTGTGTGTGTGTCTGTGTGTGTGTCTGTGTGTGTCTGTCTGTCTGTGTGTGTGTATCTGTCTGTGTGTGTGTGTCTGTCTGTGTGTCTGTGTCTGTGTGTGTGTCTGTCTGTGTGTGTGTCTGTCTGCGTGTGTGTGTCTGTGTGTCTGTCTGTGTGTGTGTGTCTGTGTGTATGTGTCTGTGTGTGTGTCTGTGTGTGTGTGTCTGTGTGTGTGTCTGTGTGTGTCTGTTGGTGTGTGTGTGTCTGTGTGTGTGTCTGTGCGTGTCTGTCGGTGTGTGTGTGTCTGTGTGTGTGTCTGTGTGTGTGTCTGTGTGTGTGTGTCTGTGTGTGTGTCTGTGTATGTGTGTTTCTGTCTGTGTGTGTGTCTTTGTGCGTGTGTCTGTGTATGTGTCTGTTTGCGTGTGTCTGTGTGTGTGTCTGTGTGTGTGTCTGTGTGCGTGTCTGTCTGTGTGTGTGTCTGTGTGTGTGTCTTTTTGCGTGTGTCTGTGTATGTGTCTGTGTGCGTGTGTCTGTGTGTGTGTCTGTGTCCGTGTGTCTGTGTGTGTCTGTCTGTGTGCGTGTGTCTGTGTGTGTGTCGAGGTGTGTTTTTCTCTCTGTGTGCGTGTGTCTGTGTGTGCGTGTCTGTGTGTGTGTGTGTCTGTGTGTGTGTCTGTGTGCATGTGTCTGTGCGTGTGTCTGTGTGTGTGTTTCTGTGTGTGTGTCTGTGTGTGTCTGTCTGTCTGTGTGTGTGTATCTCTCTGGGTGTGTGTATCTGTGTCAGTGTGTGTGTCTGTGTGCATGTGTCTGTGTGTGTGTCTGTGTGTGTGTCTGTGTTTGTGTCTGTGTGTGTGTCTGTGTGTGTGTCTGTGTGTGTGCGTCTGTGTGTTTGTGTCTCTGTGTGTGTCTGTGTGTGTGTGTCTGTGTGTGTGTCTGCGTGTGTGTGTCTGTGTGTCTGTCTGTGTGTGTGTGTGTGTCTGTGTGTGTGTGTCTTTGTGTCTATCTGTGTGCGTTTGTCTGTGTGTTTGTGTGTGTGTGTGTGTGTGTGTCTGTGTGCGTGTGTCTGTGTTCGTGTGTCTGTGTGTGTGTCTGTGTGTGTCAGTGTCTGTGTGTGTGTCTGTCTGTGTGTGTGTCTCTGTGTGTGTCTTTGTGCGTGTGTCTGTGTATGTGTCTCTTTGCGTATGTCTGTGTGTGTGTCTGTGTGTGTCTCTGTGTGTGTCTGTCTGTGTGTCTGTGTCTGTGTGCGTGTCTGTCTGTGTGTGTGTCTGTGTGTGTGTCTTTGTGCGTGTGTCTGTGTGTGTGTCTGTGTGTGTGTCTGTGTTTGTGTCTGTGTGTGTGTCTGTGTGCGTGTGTCTGTGTGTGTCTGTGTGTGTGTCTGTGTGTGTGTCTGTCTGTGTGTGTGTCTGTGTGTGTGTGTCTGTGTGTGTGTCTGTGTGTGTGTCTGTGTGTGTGTGTCTTTGTGTGTCTGTGTGTGTGTCTATGTGTCTGTGTGTGTGTATCTGTCTGTGTGTGTGTATCTTTGTGTGTGTCTCTGTCTGGCTGTGTGTATCTGTGTCTGTGTGTCTCTCTGTGTGCATGTGTCTGTGTGTGTGTGTCTGTGTGTGTGTCTCTGTGTGTCTGTTGGTGTGTGTGTGTCTGTGTGTGTGTCTATCTGTGTGTGTCTGTCTGTGTGTGTGTCTGTGTGTGTGTCTGTCTGTGTGCATGTGTCTGTGTGTGTTTGTCTGTGTGTGTGTCTGTGTGTGTGTCTGTTTGTGTGTGTGTGTCTGTCTCTGTGTGTGTCTGTGTGTGTGTGTCTGTGTGTGTGTGTCTGTCTGTGTGTGTGTATCTGTGTGTGTGTCTCTGTCTGGGTGTGTGTATCTGTGTCTGTGTGTGTGTCTGTGTGTGTGTCTGTGTGTGTGTCTGTGTGTCTGTGTGTGTGTTTGTGTGTGTCTGTGTGTGTCTTTGTGCGTGTGTCTGTGTATGTGTCTGTGTGCGTGTGTCTGTGTGTGTGTCTGTGTGTGTGTCTGTGTGTGTTTCTGTGTGTCTGTCTGTGTGTCTGTGTGTGTGTCTGTCTGTGTGTGTGTCTGTCTCTGTGTTTGTGTCTGCGTGTGTGTGTCTGTGTGTGTGTGTCTGTGTGTGTCTGTGTGTGTGTGTGTCTGTGTGTGTGTCTCTGTGTTTGTGTCTGTGTGTGTCTGTCGGTGTGTGTGTGTGTCTGTGTGTGTGTCTGTGTGTGTGTCTGTGTGTGCCTGTGTGTGTGTCTGTGTGTGTGTGTCTATCTGTGTGTCTGTGTCTGTGTGTGTGTCTGTCTGTGTATGTGTCTGTGTGTGTGTCTGTGTGTGTGTGTTTGTGTGTGTCTGTCTGTGTGTCTGTGTCTGTGTGTGTGTCTGTCTGTGTGTGTGTCTCTGTGTGTGTCTTTGTGCGTGTGTCTGTGTATGTGTCTCTTTGCGTGTGTCTGTGTGTGTGTCTGTGTGTGTGTCTGTGTGTGTTTCTGTGTGTGTCTGTCTGTGTGTCTGTGTCTGTCTGCGTGTCTGTCTGTGTGTGTGTCTGTGTGTGTGTCTCTGTGCGTGTGTCTGTGTGTGTGTCTGTGTGTGTGTCTCTGTGTTTGTGTCTGTGTGTGTCTGTCGGTGTGTGTGTGTGTCTGTGTGTGTCTGTCTGTGTATGTCTGTCTGTGTGTGTGTCTGTGTGTGTGTATCTGTCTGTGTGTGTGTCTGTGTGTGTGTCTGTCTGTGTGCATGTGTCTGTGTCTGTGTATGTGTGTGTGCCTGTGTGTGTGTGTCTGTCTGTGTGTGTGTGTCTGTTTGTGTCTGTGAGTGTGTCTGTTTGTGTCTGTCTGTCTGTGTGTCTGTGTGCGTGTCTGTGTGTGTGTCTGCGTGTGTGTCTGTGTGTGTTTCTGTCTCTGTGTGTGTGTCTGTCACTGTGTTTGTGTCTGTGTGTGTGTGTCTGTGTGTGTGT
>NC_137289.1:120417500-120445000 GCF_054371585.1 Giraffa tippelskirchi | reverse complement strand
GTGTCTGTGTGTGTGACTGCGTGTGTGTGTCTGTGTGTGTGTCTGTGTGTGTGTCTGTGTGTGTGCGTCTGTGTGTGTGTGTCTGTGTGTGTGTCTGTGTGTGTGTCTGTGTGTGTGTCTGCGTGTGTGTGTCTGTGTGTCTGTCTGTGTGTGTGTGTGTGTCTGTGTGTGTCTGTCGGTGTGTGTGTGTCTGTGTGTGTGTCTGTGTGTGTCTGTCGGTGTGTGTGTGTCTGTGTGGGTGTCTGTGTGTGTGTCTGTGTGTGTCTGTGTATGTGTGTGTTTCTGTCTGTGTGTGTGTCTGTGTGTGTGTCTTTGTGCATGTCTGTGTCTGTGTGACTGTGTGTCTGTGTGCGTGTGCCTTTGTGTGTATCTGTGTGCGTTTCTCTGTGTGTTTGTCTGTGTGTGTGTGTCTGTGTGTCTGTGTGCGTGTGTCTGTGTTCGTGTGTCTGTGTGTGTGCCTGTGTGTGTTTTGTGTGTCTGTGTCTGTGTGTGTGTCTGTCTGTGTATGTGTCTGTGTGTGTGTGTGTGTGTGTGTGTCTGTCTGTGTGTCTGTGTCTGTGTGTGTGTCTGTCTGTGTGTGTGTCTGTGTGTGTGTCTTTGTGCATGTGTCTGTGTATGTGTCTGTGTGCGTGTGTCTGTGTGTGTGTCTGTGTGTGTTTGTGTGTGTTTCTGTGTGTCTGTCTGTGTGTCTGTGTGTGTGTCTGTCTGTGTGTGTCTGTCTCTGTGTTTGTGTCTGCGTGTGTCTGTCTGTGTGTCTGTGTCTGTGTGCGTGTCTGTCTGTGTGTGTGTCTGTGTGTGTGTCTGTGTGTGTGTCTGTGTGTGTGTCTGTCTGTGTGCATGTGTCTGTGTGTGTGTGTCTGTGTGTGTGTCTCTGTGTTTGTCTCTGTGTGTGTCTGTCGGTGTGTGTGTGTCTGTGTGTGTGTCTGTCTGTGTATATCTGTCTGTGTGTGTGTCTGTGTGTGTCTGTCGGTGAGTCTGTGTCTGTGTCCGTGTCTGTGTGTGTGTCTCTCTGTGTGTATTTGTCTGTGTGTGTGACTGTCTGTGTGTGTCAGTGTGTGTGTCTGTGTGTGTGTCTGTCTGTGTGCGTGTCTGTGTGTGTGTCTGTCTGTGTGTGTGTATCTGTGTGTGTGTCTCTGTGTGTGTCTGTCTGTGTGTGTGTCTGTCTGTGTGTGTGTCTGTGTGTGTGTCTGTGTGTGTGTCTGTGTGTGTGTATCTGTCTGTGTGTGTGTCTGTGTGTGTGTCTGTCTGTGTGCATGTGTCTGTATGTGTGTCTGTCTGTCTCTGTGTCTGTGTGTGTGTGTCTGTCTGTGTGTCTGTGTGTGTGTTTGTGTGTCCGTGTGTGTGTCTGTCTGTGTGTGTCTGTCTGTGTGCAAGTGTTTGTGTGTGTGTCTGTCTGTGTGTGTGTCTGTTTGTGTCTGTGAGTGTGTCTGTGTGTGTGTTTGTGTGTCTGTGTGTGTGTCTGTCTGTGTGTCTGTGTCTGTGTGTGTGTCTGTGTTTGTGTCTGTGTCTGTGCATGTGTCTGTGTGTGAGTCTGTGTGTGTGTCTGTCTGTGTGCATGTGTCTGTGTGTGTGTGTCTGTGTGTGTGTCTCTGTGTTTGTCTCTGTGTGTGTCTGTCGGTGTATGTCTGTCTGTGTGTGTGTCTGTGTGTGTCTGTCGGTGAGTCTGTGTCTGTGTGCGTGTCAGTGTGTGTGTCTGTCTCTGTGTGTGTATTTGTCTGTGTGTGTGACTGTCTGTGTGTGTCTGTGTGTGTGTCTGTGTGTGTGTCTGCGTGTGTGTATCTGTGTGTGTGTCTCTGTGTGTGTCTGTCTGTGTGTGTGTGTCTGTCTGTGTGTGTGTCTGTGTGTGTGTCTGTGTGTGTGTCTGTGTGTGTGTATCTGTCTGTGTGTGTGTCTGTGTGTGTGTCTGTCTGTGTGCATGTGTCTGTATGTGTGTCTGTCTGTCTGTGTTTCTGTGTGTGTGTGTCTGTGTGTGTGTCTGTGTGTGTGTTTGTGTGTCTGTGTGTGTGTCTGTCTGTGTGTTTCTGTGTGTGTCTGTCTGTGTGCATGTGTTTGTGTGTGTGTCTGTCTGTGTGTGTGTCTGTTTGTGTCTGTGAGTGTGTCTGTGTGTGTGTTTGTGTGTCTGTGTGTGTGTCTGTCTGTGTGTCTGTGTCTGTGTGTGTGTCTGTGTGTGTGTCTGTGTCTGTGCATGTGTCTGTGTGTGTGTTTGTGTGTCTCTGTGTGCGTATGTCTGTGTGTCTGTGTCTGTGTGCGTGTCTGTGTGTGTGTCTGTCTGTGTGTGTGTATCTGTCTGTGTGTGTGACTGTCTGTGTGTGTCTGTGTGTGTGTCTGTGTGTGTGTCTGTGTGTGTCTCTGTGTGTGTGTCTTTGTGTGTGTCTGTGTGTGTGTGTCTGTCTGTGTGTGTGTCTGTGTGTGTGTCTGTGTGCGTGTGTCTGTGTGTGTGTCTGAGTGTGTGTCTGTGTGTGTGTATGTGTGTGTGTCTGTGTGTGTGTCTGTGTGTGTCTGTCTGTGTGTCTGTGTCTGTGTGTGTGTCTGTCTGTGTGTGTCTGTCTGTGTGTGTGTCTGTGTGTGTCTGTTTGTGTGTCTGTCTCTGTGTGTCTGTCTGTGTGTGTGTCTGTGTGTGTGTCTTTGTGTGTGTCTGTGTGTGTGTGTGTGCGTGTGTGTGTCTGTGTGTGTGTCTGTGTGTGTGTGTCTGTGTGTGTCTGTCTGTGTGTCTGTCTGTGTGTGTGTCTGTGTGTGTGTCTTTGTGCGTGTGTCTGTGTATGTGTCTGTGTGCGTGTGTCTGTGTGTGTGTCTTTGTGCGTGTGTCTGTGTGTGTCTGTCTGTGTGCGTGTGTCTGTGTGCGTGTGTCTGTGTGTGTGTCTGTGTGTGTGTTTCTGTCTGTGTGCGTGTGTCTGTGTGCGTGTGTCTGTGTGTGTGTGTCTGTGTGTGTGTGTCTGTGTGTGTCTGTGTGCATGTGTCTGTGTGTATGTCTGTGTGTGTGTGTCTGTGTGTGTGTCTGTGTGTGTCTGTCTGTCTGTGTGTGTGTATCTCTCTGGGTGTGTGTATCTGTGTCTGTGTGTCTGTCTGTGTGCATGTGTCTGTGTGTGTGTCTGTGTTTGTGTCTGCGTGTGTGTGTCTTGTGTGTGTCTATGTGTGTGTGTCTGTGTGTGTGTCTGTGTGTGTGTCTGTGTGTGTGTCTGTGTGTGTGTGTCTCTGTGTGTGTCTGCGTGTGTGTGTCTGTGTGTCTGTCTGTGTGTGTGTGTCTGTGTGTATGTGTCTGTGTGTGTGTCTGTGTGCGTGTGTCTGTGTGTGTGTCTGTGTGTGTGTCTGTCTGTGTATCTGTCTGTGTGCGCGTCTGTGTGTGTGTCTGTGTGTGTGTGTCTGACTGTGTGTGTGGCTGTCTGTGTGTGTGTGTCTGTATGTGTGTCTGTCTGTGTGCATGTGTCTGTGTGCGTGTGTCTGTGTGTGTGTCTGTGTGTGTGTCTGTGTGTGTGTGTCTGTGTGTGTGTCTGTGTGCGTGTGTCTGTGTGTGTGTCTGAGTGTTTGTCTGTGTGTGTGTCTGAGTGTGTGTCTGTGTGCATGTGTCTGTGTGCGTGTGTCTGTGTGTGTGTCTCTGTGTGTCTGTCGGTGTGTGTGTGTCTGTCTGTGTGTCTGCGTGTGTGTCTGTGTGTGTCTGTGTGTGTGTGTCTGTCTGTGTGTGTGTATCTGTCTGTGTGTGTGTCTGTGTGTGTGTCTGTCTCTGTGCATGTGTCTCTGTGTGTGTCTGTCTGTGTGTGTGTCTGTCTGTTTGTGTGTCTGTGTGTGTGTCTGTTTGTGTGTCTGTCTGTGTGTGTCTGTCTGTGTGTGTGTCTGTGTGTGTGTCTGTGTGTGTGTGTCTTTGTGTGTCTGTCTGTGTGTGTCTGTGTGTGTCTATGTGTCTGTGTGTGTGTATCTGTCTGTGTGTGTGTATCTGTGTGTGTGTCTCTGTCTGCTTGTGTGTATCTGTGTCTGTCTGTGTGTGTGTGTCTGTGTGTGTGTCTCTGTGTGTCTGTGTGTGTGTCTATCTGTGTGTGTGTGTCTGTGTGTGTGTCTGTGTGTGTGTCTGTCTGTGTGTGTGTCTGTGTGTTTGTCTGTGTGTGTGCATGAGTCTGTGTCTGTGTATGTGTGTGTGCCTGTGTGTGTGTGTCTGTCTGTGTGTGTGTGTCTGTTTGTGTCTGTGAGTGTGTCTGTTTGTGTCTGTCTGTCTGTGTGTCTGTGTGCATGTGTCTGTGTTTGTGTCTGTGTGTGTGTCTGTGTGTGTGTCTGCGTGTGTGTCTGTGTGTGTTTCTGTCTGTGTGTGTGTGTCTGTCACTGTGTGTGTGTCTGTGTGTGTGTCTGTGTGTGTGTCTCTGTGTTTGTCTCTGTGTGTGTCTGTCGGTGTGTGTGTGTCTGTGTGTGTGTCTGTCTGTGTATGTCTGTCTGTGTGTGTGTCTGTGTGTGTCTGTCGGTGAGTCTGTGTCTGTGTGCGTGTCTGTGAGTGTGTCTGTCTCTGTGTGTGTATATGTCTGTGTGTGTGACTGTCTGTGTGTGTCTGTGTGTGTGTCTGTGTGTGTGTCTGTCTGTGTGCGTGTCTGTGTGTGTGTCTGTCTGTGTGTGTGTATCTGTCTGTGTGTCTCTGTGTGTGTCTGTCTGTGTGGGTGTGTCTGTCTGTGTGTGTGTCTGTGTGTGTGTCTGTGTGTGTGTCTGTGTGTGTGTATCTGTCTGTGTGTGTGTCTGTGTGTGTGTCTGTCTGTGTGCATGTGTCTGTATGTGTGTCTGTCTGTCTGTGTGTCTGTGTGTGTGTGTCTGTGTGTGTGTCTGTGTGTGTGTTTCTGTGTCTGTGTGTGTGTCTGTCTGTGTGGGTGTATCTGTCTGTGTGTGTGTCTGTGTGTGTGTCTGTCTGTGTGCATGTGTCTGTGTCTGTGTATGTGTGTGTGCCTGTGTGTGTGTGTCTGTCTGTGTGTGTGTGTCTGTTTGTGTCTGTGAGTGTGTCTGTTTGTGTCTGTCTGTCTGTGTGTCTGTGTGCATGTGTCTGTGTTTGTGTCTGTGTGTGTGTCTGTGTGTGTGTCTGCGTGTGTGTCTGTGTGTGTTTCTGTCTGTGTGTGTGTGTCTGTCACTGTGTGTGTGTCTGTGTGTGTGTCTGTGTGTGTGTTGTGTGCATGTGTCTGTGTGTGTGTCTGTGTGTGTGTCTGCATGTGTGTGTCTGTGTGTCTGTCTGTGTGTGTGTGTCTGTGTGTGTTTCTCTGTATTTGTGTCTGTGTGTGTCTGTCAGTGTGTGTGTGTGTCTGTGTGTGTGTCTGTCTGTGTATGTCTGTCTGTGTGTGTGTCTGTGTGTGTCTGTCTGTCTGTGTGTGTGTATCTGTCTGTGTGTGTGTGTCTGTCTGTGTGTCTGTGTCTGTGTGTGTGTCTGTCTGTGTGTGTGTCTGTCTGCGTGTGTGTGTCTGTGTGTCTGTCTGTGTGTGTGTGTCTGTGTGTATGTGTCTGTGTGTGTGTCTGTGTGTGTGTGTCTGTGTGTGTGTCTGTGTGTGTCTGTTGGTGTGTGTGTGTCTGTGTGTGTGTCTGTGCGTGTCTGTCGGTGTGTGTGTGTCTGTGTGTGTGTCTGTGTGTGTGTCTGTGTGTGTGTGTCTGTGTGTGTGTCTGTGTATGTGTGTTTCTGTCTGTGTGTGTGTCTTTGTGCGTGTGTCTGTGTATGTGTCTGTTTGCGTGTGTCTGTGTGTGTGTCTGTGTGTGTGTCTGTGTGCGTGTCTGTCTGTGTGTGTGTCTGTATGTGTGTCTTTGTGCGTGTGTCTGTGTATGTGTCTGTGTGCGTGTGTCTGTGTGTGTGTCTGTGTCCGTGTGTCTGTGTGTGTCTGTCTGTGTGCGTGTGTCTGTGTGTGTGTCGAGGTGTGTTTTTCTCTCTGTGTGCGTGTGTCTGTGTGTGCGTGTCTGTGTGTGTGTGTCTGTGTGTGTGTCTGTGTGCATGTGTCTGTGCGTGTGTCTGTGTCTGTGTTTCTGTGTGTGTGTCTGTGTCTGTCTGTCTGTCTGTGTGTGTGTATCTCTCTGGGTGTGTGTATCTGTGTCAGTGTGTGTGTCTGTGTGCATGTGTCTGTGTGTGTGTCTGTGTGTGTGTCTGTGTTTGTGTCTGTGTGTGTGTCTGTGTGTGTGCGTCTGTGTGTTTGTGTCTCTGTGTGTGTCTGTGTGTGTGTCTGCGTGTGTGTGTCTGTGTGTCTGTCTGTGTGTGTGTGTGTGTGTCTGTGTGTGTGTGTCTTTGTGTCTATCTGTGTGCGTTTGTCTGTGTGTTTGTGTGTGTGTGTGTGTGTGTCTGTGTGCGTGTGTCTGTGTTCGTGTGTCTGTATGTGTGTCTGTGTGTGTCTGTGTCTGTGTGTGTGTCTGTCTGTGTGTGTGTCTCTGTGTGTGTCTTTGTGCGTGTGTCTGTGTATGTGTCTCTTTGCGTATGTCTGTGTGTGTGTCTGTGTGTGTCTCTGTGTGTGTCTGTCTGTGTGTCTGTGTCTGTGTGCGTGTCTGTCTGTGTGTGTGTCTGTGTGTGTGTCTTTGTGCGTGTGTCTGTGTGTGTCTCTGTGTGTGTGTCTCTGTGTTTGTGTCTGTGTGTGTCTGTCAGTGTGTGTGTGTGTCTGTGTGTGTCTCTGTCTGTGTGTGTCTGTCTGTGTGTGTGTCTGTGTGTGTGTCTGTCTGTGTGTGTGTCTGTGTGTGTGTCTGTGTGCGTGTGTCTGTGTGTGTCTGTGTGTGTGTCTGTGAACGTGTGTCTGTGTGTGTCTGTCTGTGTGTGTGTCTGTGTGTGTCTGTGTGTGTGTCTGTCTGTGTGTGTGTGTCTGTGTGTTTGTCTGTGTGTGTCTGTCTGTGTGTCTGTGTCTGTGTGTCTTTCTGTCTGTGTGTGTGTCTGTGTGTGTGTCTGTGTGTGTGTCTGTGTGTGTGTCTGTCTGTGTGCGTGTGTCTGTGTGTGTGTCTCTGTGTGTGTCTCTGTGTTTGTCTCTGTGTGTGTCTGTCGGGGTGTGTGTGTCTGTGTGTGTGTCTGTCTGTGTATGTCTGTGTGTGTGTCTGTGTGTGTCTGTCGGTGAGTCTGTGTCTGTGTGCGTGTCTGTGAGTGTGTCTGTCTCTGTGTGTGTATCTGTCTGTGTGTGTGACTGTCTGTGTGTGTCTGTGTGTGTGTCTGTGTGTGTGTCTGTCTGTGTGCGTGTCTGTGTGTGTGTCTGTCTGTGTGTGTGTATCTGTGTGTGTGTCTCTGTGTGTGTCTGTCTGTGTGGGTGTGTCTGTCTGTGTGTGTGTCTGTGTGTGTGTCTGTGTGTGTGTCTGTGTGTGTGTATCTGTCTGTGTGTGTGTCTGTGTGTGTGTCTGTCTGTGTGCATGTGTCTGTATGTGTGTCTGTCTGTCTGTGTGTCTGTGTGTGTGTCTGTGTGTGTGTTTGTTTGTCTGTGTGTGTGTCTCTCTGTGTGTGTCTGTGTGTGTCTGTCTGTGTGCATGTGTTTGTGTGTGTGTCTGTCTGTGTGTGTGTGTCGGTTTGTGTCTGTGAGTGTGTCTGTGTGTGTGTTTGTGTGTCTGTGTGTGTGTCTGTCTGTGTGTCTGTGTCTGTGTGTGTGTCTGTGTGTGTGTCTGTGTCTGTGCATGTGTCTGTGTGTGTGTTTGTGTGTCTCTGTGTGCGTATGTCTGTGTGTCTGTGTCTGTGTGCGTGTCTGTGTGTGTGTCTGTCTGTGTGTGTGTATCTGTCTGTGTGTGTGACTGTCTGTGTGTGTCTGTGTGTGTGTCTGTGTGTGTCTCTTTGTGTGTCTTTGTGTGTGTCTGTGTGTGTGTGTCTGTCTGTGTGTGTGTATCTGTGTGTGTGTCTGTCTGTGTGTGTCTGTGTGCGTGTGTCTGTGTGTGTGTGTGTGTCTGTGTATGTGTCTGTGTGTGTGTCTGTGTGTGTCTGTTGGTGTGTGTGTGTCTGTGTGTGTGTCTGTGCGTGTCTGTCGGTGTGTGTGTGTCTGTGTGTGTGTCTGTGTGTGTGTCTGTGTGTGTGTGTCTGTGTGTGTGTCTGTGTATGTGTGTTTCTGTCTGTGTGTGTGTCTTTGTGCGTGTGTCTGTGTATGTTTCTGTTTGCGTGTGTCTGTGTGTGTGTCTGTGTGTGTGTCTGTGTGCGTGTCTGTCTGTGTGTGTGTCTGTGTGTGTGTCTTTTTGCGTGTGTCTGTGTATGTGTCTGTGTGCGTGTGTCTGTGTGTGTGTCTGTGTCCGTGTGTCTGTGTGTGTCTGTCTGTGTGCGTGTGTCTGTGTGTGTGTCGAGGTGTGTTTTTCTCTCTGTGTGCGTGTGTCTGTGAGTGCGTGTCTGTGTGTGTGTGTGTCTGTGTGTGTGTCTGTGTGCATGTGTCTGTGCGTGTGTCTGTGTGTGTGTTTCTGTGTGTGTGTCTGTGTGTGTCTGTCTGTCTGTGTGTGTGTATCTCTCTGGGTGTGTGTATCTGTGTCAGTGTGTGTGTCTGTGTGCATGTGTCTGTGTGTGTGTCTGTGTGTGTGTCTGTGTTTGTGTCTGTGTGTGTGTCTGTGTGTGTGTCTGTGTGTGTGCGTCTGTGTGTTTGTGTCTCTGTGTGTGTCTGTGTGTGTGTGTCTGTGTGTGTGTCTGCGTGTGTGTGTCTGTGTGTCTGTCTGTGTGTGTGTGTGTGTCTGTGTGTGTGTGTCTTTGTGTCTATCTGTGTGCGTTTGTCTGTGTGTTTGTGTGTGTGTGTGTGTGTGTGTCTGTGTGCGTGTGTCTGTGTTCGTGTGTCTGTGTGTGTGTCTGTGTGTGTCAGTGTCTGTGTGTGTGTCTGTCTGTGTGTGTGTCTCTGTGTGTGTCTTTGTGCGTGTGTCTGTGTATGTGTCTCTTTGCGTATGTCTGTGTGTGTGTCTGTGTGTGTCTCTGTGTGTGTCTGTCTGTGTGTCTGTGTCTGTGTGCGTGTCTGTCTGTGTGTGTGTCTGTGTGTGTGTCTTTGTGCGTGTGTCTGTGTGTGTGTCTGTGTGTGTGTCTGTGTTTGTGTCTGTGTGTGTGTCTGTGTGCGTGTGTCTGTGTGTGTCTGTGTGTGTGTCTGTGTGTGTGTCTGTGTGTGTGTGTCTGTGTGTGTGTCTGTGTGTGTGTCTGTGTGTGTGTGTCTTTGTGTGTCTGTGTGTGTGTCTATGTGTCTGTGTGTGTGTATCTGTCTGTGTGTGTGTATCTTTGTGTGTGTCTCTGTCTGGCTGTGTGTATCTGTGTCTGTGTGTCTGTCTGTGTGCATGTGTCTGTGTGTGTGTGTCTGTGTGTGAGTCTCTGTGTGTCTGTTGGTGTGTGTGTGTCTGTGTGTGTGTCTATCTGTGTGTGTCTGTCTGTGTGTGTGTCTGTGTGTGTGTCTGTCTGTGTGCATGTGTCTGTGTGTGTTTGTCTGTGTGTGTGTCTGTGTGTGTGTCTGTTTGTGTGTGTGTGTCTGTCTCTGTGTGTGTCTGTGTGTGTGTGTCTGTGTGTGTGTGTCTGTCTGTGTGTGTGTATCTGTGTGTGTGTCTCTGTCTGGGTGTGTGTATCTGTGTCTGTGTGTGTGTCTGTGTGTGTGTCTGTGTGTGTGTCTGTGTGTCTGTGTGTGTGTTTGTGTGTGTCTGTGTGTGTCTTTGTGCGTGTGTCTGTGTATGTGTCTGTGTGCGTGTGTCTGTGTGTGTGTCTGTGTGTGTGTCTGTGTGTGTTTCTGTGTGTCTGTCTGTGTGTCTGTGTGTGTGTCTGTGTGTGTGTGTCTGTGTGTGTGTCTCAGTGTTTGTCTCTGTGTGTGTCTGTCGGTGTGTGTGTGTCTGTGTGTGTGTCTGTCTGTGTATGTCTGTCTGTGTGTGTGTCTGTGTGTGTCTGTCGGTGAGTCTGTGTCTGTGTGCGTGTCTGTGAGTGTGTCTGTCTCTGTGTGTGTATATGTCTGTGTGTGTGACTGTCTGTGTGTGTCTGTGTGTGTGTCTGTGTGTGTGTCTGTCTGTGTGCGTGTCTGTGTGTGTGTCTGTCTGTGTGTGTGTATCTGTCTGTGTGTCTCTGTGTGTGTCTGTCTGTGTGGGTGTGTCTGTCTGTGTGTGTGTCTGTGTGTGTGTCTGTGTGTGTGTCTGTGTGTGTGTATCTGTCTGTGTGTGTGTCTGTGTGTGTGTCTGTCTGTGTGCATGTGTCTGTATGTGTGTCTGTCTGTCTGTGTGTCTGTGTGTGTGTGTCTGTGTGTGTGTCTGTGTGTGTGTTTGTGTGTCTGTGTGTGTGTCTGTCTGTGTGGGTGTATCTGTCTGTGTGTGTGTCTGTGTGTGTGTCTGTCTGTGTGCATGTGTCTGTGTCTGTGTATGTGTGTGTGCCTGTGTGTGTGTGTCTGTCTGTGTGTGTGTGTCTGTTTGTGTCTGTGAGTGTGTCTGTTTGTGTCTGTCTGTCTGTGTGTCTGTGTGCATGTGTCTGTGTTTGTGTCTGTGTGTGTGTCTGTGTGTGTGTCTGCATGTGTGTCTGTGTGTGTTTCTGTCTGTGTGTGTGTGTCTGTCACTGTGTGTGTGTCTGTGTGTGTGTGTCTGTGTGTGTGTCTGTGTGCAAGTGTCTGTGTGTGTGTCTGTGTGTGTGTGTCTGTGTGTGTTTCTCTGTGTTTGTGTCTGTGTGTGTCTGTCGGTGTGTGTGTGTGTCTGTGTGTGTGTCTGTCTGTGTATGGCTGTCTCTGTGTGTGTCTGTGTGTGTCTGTCTGTGTGTGTGTATCTGTCTGTGTGTGTGTGTCTGTCTGTGTGTCTGTGTCTGTGTCTGTGTCTGTCTGTGTGTGTGTCTGTGTGTGTGTCTGTGTGCGTGTCTGTGTGTGTCTGTCTGTGTGTGTGTTGTGTGTGTGTCTTTGTGCGTGTGTCTGTGTATGTGTCTGTGTGCGTGTGTCTGCGTGTGTGTCTGTGTCCGTGTGTCTGTGTGTGTCTGTCTGTGTGCGTGTGTCTGTGTGTGTGTCGAGGTGTGTTTTTCTCTCTGTGTGCGTGTTTCTGTGTGTGCGTGTCTGTGTGTGTGTGTCTGTGTGTGTGTCTGTGTGCAAGTGTCTGTGTGTGTGTCTGTGTGTGTGTGTCTGTGTGTGTGTCTGTGTGTGTCTGTCTGTCTGTGTGTGTGTATCTGTCTGTGTGTGTGTGTCTGTCTGTGTGTCTGTGTCTGTGTGTGTGTCTGTCTGTGTGTGTGTCTGTCTGCGTGTGTGTGTCTGTGTGTCTGTCTGTGTGTGTGTGTCTGTGTGTATGTGTCTGTGTGTGTGTCTGTGTGTGTGTGTCTGTGTGTGTGTCTGTGTGTGTCTGTTGGTGTGTGTGTGTCTGTGTGTGTGTCTGTGCGTGTCTGTCGGTGTGTGTGTGTCTGTGTGTGTGTCTGTGTGTGTGTCTGTGTGTGTGTGTCTGTGTGTGTGTCTGTGTATGTGTGTTTCTGTCTGTGTGTGTGTCTTTGTGCGTGTGTCTGTGTATGTGTCTGTTTGCGTGTGTCTGTGTGTGTGTCTGTGTGTGTGTCTGTGTGCGTGTCTGTCTGTGTGTGTGTCTGTGTGTGTGTCTTTTTGCGTGTGTCTGTGTATGTGTCTGTGTGCGTGTGTCTGTGTGTGTGTCTGTGTCCGTGTGTCTGTGTGTGTCTGTCTGTGTGCGTGTGTCTGTGTGTGTGTCGAGGTGTGTTTTTCTCTCTGTGTGCGTGTGTCTGTGTGTGCGTGTCTGTGTGTGTGTGTGTCTGTGTGTGTGTCTGTGTGCATGTGTCTGTGCGTGTGTCTGTGTGTGTGTTTCTGTGTGTGTGTCTGTGTGTGTCTGTCTGTCTGTGTGTGTGTATCTCTCTGGGTGTGTGTATCTGTGTCAGTGTGTGTGTCTGTGTGCATGTGTCTGTGTGTGTGTCTGTGTGTGTGTCTGTGTTTGTGTCTGTGTGTGTGTCTGTGTGTGTGTCTGTGTGTGTGCGTCTGTGTGTTTGTGTCTCTGTGTGTGTCTGTGTGTGTGTGTCTGTGTGTGTGTCTGCGTGTGTGTGTCTGTGTGTCTGTCTGTGTGTGTGTGTGTCTGTGTGTGTGTGTCTTTGTGTCTATCTGTGTGCGTTTGTCTGTGTGTTTGTGTGTGTGTGTGTGTGTGTCTGTGTGCGTGTGTCTGTGTTCGTGTGTCTGTGTGTGTGTCTGTGTGTGTCAGTGTCTGTGTGTGTGTCTGTCTGTGTGTGTGTCTCTGTGTGTGTCTTTGTGCGTGTGTCTGTGTATGTGTCTCTTTGCGTATGTCTGTGTGTGTGTCTGTGTGTGTCTCTGTGTGTGTCTGTCTGTGTGTCTGTGTCTGTGTGCGTGTCTGTCTGTGTGTGTGTCTGTGTGTGTGTCTTTGTGCGTGTGTCTGTGTGTGTGTCTGTGTGTGTGTCTGTGTTTGTGTCTGTGTGTGTGTCTGTGTGCGTGTGTCTGTGTGTGTCTGTGTGTGTGTCTGTGTGTGTGTCTGTCTGTGTGTGTGTCTGTGTGTGTGTGTCTGTGTGTGTGTCTGTGTGTGTGTCTGTGTGTGTGTGTCTTTGTGTGTCTGTGTGTGTGTCTATGTGTCTGTGTGTGTGTATCTGTCTGTGTGTGTGTATCTTTGTGTGTGTCTCTGTCTGGCTGTGTGTATCTGTGTCTGTGTGTCTGTCTGTGTGCATGTGTCTGTGTGTGTGTGTCTGTGTGTGTGTCTCTGTGTGTCTGTTGGTGTGTGTGTGTCTGTGTGTGTGTCTATCTGTGTGTGTCTGTCTGTGTGTGTGTCTGTGTGTGTGTCTGTCTGTGTGCATGTGTCTGTGTGTGTTTGTCTGTGTGTGTGTCTGTGTGTGTGTCTGTTTGTGTGTGTGTGTCTGTCTCTGTGTGTGTCTGTGTGTGTGTGTCTGTGTGTGTGTGTCTGTCTGTGTGTGTGTATCTGTGTGTGTGTCTCTGTCTGGGTGTGTGTATCTGTGTCTGTGTGTGTGTCTGTGTGTGTGTCTGTGTGTGTGTCTGTGTGTCTGTGTGTGTGTTTGTGTGTGTCTGTGTGTGTCTTTGTGCGTGTGTCTGTGTATGTGTCTGTGTGCGTGTGTCTGTGTGTGTGTCTGTGTGTGTGTCTGTGTGTGTTTCTGTGTGTCTGTCTGTGTGTCTGTGTGTGTGTCTGTCTGTGTGTGTGTCTGTCTCTGTGTTTGTGTCTGCGTGTGTGTGTCTGTGTGTGTGTGTCTGTGTGTGTCTGTGTGTGTGTGTGTCTGTGTGTGTGTCTCTGTGTTTGTGTCTGTGTGTGTCTGTCGGTGTGTGTGTGTGTCTGTGTGTGTGTCTGTGTGTGTGTCTGTGTGTGTCTGTGTGTGTGTCTGTGTGTGTGTGTCTATCTGTGTGTCTGTGTCTGTGTGTGTGTCTGTCTGTGTATGTGTCTGTGTGTGTGTCTGTGTGTGTGTGTTTGTGTGTGTCTGTCTGTGTGTCTGTGTCTGTGTGTGTGTCTGTCTGTGTGTGTGTCTCTGTGTGTGTCTTTGTGCGTGTGTCTGTGTATGTGTCTCTTTGTGTGTGTCTGTGTGTGTGTCTGTGTGTGTGTCTGTGTGTGTTTCTGTGTGTGTCTGTCTGTGTGTCTGTGTCTGTCTGCGTGTCTGTCTGTGTGTGTGTCTGTGTGTGTGTCTCTGTGCGTGTGTCTGTGTGTGTGTCTGTGTGTGTGTCTCTGTGTTTGTGTCTGTGTGTGTCTGTCGGTGTGTGTGTGTGTCTGTGTGTGTCTGTCTGTGTATGTCTGTCTGTGTGTGTGTCTGTGTGTGTGTATCTGTCTGTGTGTGTGTCTGTGTGTGTGTCTGTCTGTGTGCATGTGTCTGTGTCTGTGTATGTGTGTGTGCCTGTGTGTGTGTGTCTGTCTGTGTGTGTGTGTCTGTTTGTGTCTGTGAGTGTGTCTGTTTGTGTCTGTCTGTCTGTGTGTCTGTGTGCGTGTCTGTGTGTGTGTCTGCGTGTGTGTCTGTGTGTGTTTCTGTCTCTGTGTGTGTGTCTGTCACTGTGTTTGTGTCTGTGTGTGTGTGTCTGTGTGTGTGTCTGTGTGCATGTGTCTGTGTGTGTGTCTGTGTGTGTGTGTCTGTGTGTGTTTCTCTGTGTTTGTGTCTGTGTGTGTCTGTCGGTGTGTGTGTGTGTCTGTGTGTGTGTCTGTCTGTGTGTGTGTCTGTGTGTGTGTCTGTGTGCGTGTGTCTGTGTGTGTGTCTGAGTGTGTGTCTGTGTGTGTGTCGGAGTGTGTGTCTGTGTGCATGTGTCTGTGTGTGTGTGTCTGTGTGTGTGTGTCTCTGTGCATGTGTCTTTGGGTGAGTGTCTGTGTGTGTCTGTCGGTGTGTGTGTGTCTGTGTCGTGTCTGTCTGTGTGTGTCTGTCTGTTTGTGTGTCTGTGTGTGTGTCTGTTGGTGTGTCTGTCTGTGTGTGTCTGTCTGTGTGTGTCTGTGTGTGTGTCTGTGTGTGTGTCTGTGTGTGTGTCTTTGTGCGTGTGTCTGTGTATGTGTCTGTGTGCGTGTGTCTGTGTGCGTGTGTCTGTGTGCGTGTGTCTGTGTGTGTCTGTCTGTGTGCGTGTGTCTCTGTGCGTGTGTCTGTGTGTGTGTCTGTGTGTGTTTCTCTGTGTTTGTGTCTGTGTGTGTCTGTCGGTGTGTGTGTGTGTCTGTGTGTGTGTCTGTCTGTGTATGTCTGTCTGTGTGTGTGTCTGTGTGTGTCTGTCTGTCTGTGTGTGTGTATCTGTCTGTGTGTGTGTGTCTGTCTGTGTGTCTGTGTCTGTGTGTGTGTCTGTCTGTGTGTGTGTCTGTGTGTGTGTCTGTGTGCGTATCTGTGTGTGTCTGTCTGTGTGTGTGTCTGTGTGTGTGTCTTTGTGCGTGTGTCTGTGTATGTGTCTGTGTGCGTGTGTCTGTGTGTGTGTCTGTGTCCGTGTGTCTGTGTGTGTCTGTGTGCGTGTGTCTGTGTGTGTGTCGAGGTGTGTTTTTCTCTCTGTGTGCGTGTGTCTGTGTGTGCGTGTCTGTGTGTGTGTCTGTGTGTGTGTCTGTGTGCATGTGTCTGTGTGTGTGTCTGTGTGTGTGTGTCTGTGTGTGTGTCGGTGTGTGTCTGTCTGTCTGTGTGTGTGTATCTCTCTGGGTGTGTGTATCTGTGTCAGTGTGTGTGTCTGTGTGCTTGTCTCTGTGTGTGTGTCTGTGTGTGTGTCTGTGTGTGTGTCTGCGTGTGTGTCTGCGTGTGTGTCTGTCTGTGTGTGTGTGTTTGTCACTGTGTGTGTGCCTGTGTTTGTGTCTGTGTGTGTGTCTGCGTGTGTGTGTCTGTGTGTGTGTCTGTGTGTGTGTCTTTTTTGTGTGTGTCTGTCTGTGTGTCTGTGTGTGTGTCTGTGTGTCTGTGTGTGTGTGTCCGTCTGTGTGTGTGTCTGTGTGTGTGTCTGTGTGCCTGTGTCTGTGTGTGTGTCTGTGTGTGTGTCTGTGTGTCTGTGTGTGTGTCCGTCTGTGTGTGTGTCTGTGTGTGTGTCTGTGTGCGTCTCTGTGTGTGTGTCTTTGTGTGTGTCTGTGTGTGTGTGTCTGTCTGTGTGTGTGTCTGTGTATGTGTCTGTGTGCGTGTGTCTGTGTGTGTGTCTGAGTGTGTGTCTGTGTGTGTGTCTGTGTGTGTGTCTGTGTGTGTGTGTCTGTGTGTGTGTCTGTGTGCGTGTGTCTGTGTGTGTGTCTGTCTGTGTAGGTCTGTCTGTGTGTGTGTCTGTGTGTGTCTGTCGGTCTGTGTGTGTGTATCTGTATGTGTGTGTGTCTGTGTGTGTGTCTGTCTGTGTGCATGTGTCTGTGTCTGTGTATGTGTGTGTGTCTGTCTGTGTGTGTGTGTCTGTTTGTGTCTGTGAGTGTGTCTGTTTGTGTGTGTCTCTCTGTGTGTCTGTGTGCATGTGTCTGTGTGTGTGTCTGTGTGTGTGTCTGTGTGTGTGTCTGTGTGTGTGTGTCTGTGTGTGTGTCTGTCTGTGTGTGTGTGTCTGTCTGTGTGTGTGTATCTGTCTATGTGTGTGTCTGTGTGTGTGTGTCTGTCTGTGTGTGTGTATCTGTGTGTGTGTCTGTCTGTGTGTGTCTGTGTGCGTGTGTCTGTGTGTGTGTGTCTGTCTGTGTGTGTGTATCTGTGTGTGTGTCTCTGTCTGGGTGTGTGTATCTGTGTCTGTGTGTGTGTCTGTGTGTGTCTCTGTGTGTGTGTCTGTGTGTCTGTGTGTGTGTCTGTGTGTGTCTGTCTGTGTGTGTGTCTGTGTGTGTGTGTCTGTCTGTGTGTGTGTCTGTGTGTGTGTCTGTGTGCGTGTGTCTGTGTGTGTGTCTGAGTGTGTGTCTGTGTGTGTGTCGGAGTGTGTGTCTGTGTGCATGTGTCTCTGTGTGTGTGTCTGTGTGTGTGTGTCTCTGTGCATGTGTCTGTGTGTGAGTGTCTGTGTGTGTCTGTCGGTGTGTGTGTGTCTGTGTTGTGTCTGTCTGTGTGTGTCTGTCTGTTTGTGTGTCTGTGTGTGTGTCTGTTTGTGTGTCTGTCTGTGTGTGTCTGTCTGTGTGTGTCTGTGTGTGTGTCTGTGTGTGTGTCTTTGTGCGTGTGTCTGTGTATGTGTCTGTGTGCGTGTGTCTGTGTGTGTGTGTCTGTGTGCGTGTGTCTGTGTGTGTCTGTCTGTGTGCGTGTGTCTGTGTGTGTGTCGAGGTGTGTGTTTCTCTCTGTGTGCGTGTGTCTGTGTGTGCGTGTCTGTGTGTGTGTGTCTGTGTGTGTGTCTGTGTGTGTCTGTCTGTCTGTGTGTGTGTATCTCTCTGGGTGTGTGTATCTGTGTCAGTGTGTGTGTCTGTGTGCATGTGTCTGTGTGTGTGTATCTGTGTCTGTGTGTGTGTCTGTGTGTGTGTCTGTGTGTCTGTGTGTGTCTGTGTGTGTGTCTGTGTGTGTGTCAGTGTGTGTCTGTGTGTGTGTCTGTCTGTGTGTGTGTCTGTGTGTGTGTCTGTGTGCGTGTGTCTGTGTGTGTGTCTGAGTGTGTGTCTGTGTGTGTGTCGGAGTGTGTGTCTGTGTGCATGTGTCTGTGTGTGTGTGTCTGTGTGTGTCTGTGTGTGTGTCTGTGTGTGTCTGTCGGTGTGTGTGTGTCTGTGTGTGTGTCTGTGTGCATGTGTCTGTGTGTGAGTGTCTGTGTGTGTGTCTGTGTCTGTGTCTGTGTGTCTGTCGGTGTGTGTGTGTCTGTGTTGTGTCTGTCTGTGTGTGTCTGTCTGTTTGTGTGTCTGTGTGTGTGTCTGTCTGTGTGTGTCTGTCTGTGTGTCTGTCTGTGTGTGTCTGTCTGTGTGTCTGTCTGTGTGTGTCTGTCTGTTTGTGTGTCTATGTGTGTCTGTTTGTGTGTCTGTCTGTGTGTGTCTGTCTGTGTGTGTCTGTGTGTGTGTCTGTGTGCATGTGTCTGTGTGTGTGTGTCTGTGTGTGTCTGTGTGTGTGTCTGTGTGTGTCTGTCGGTGTGTGTGTGTCTGTCTGTGTGTGTCTGTCTGTGTGTCTGTCTGTGTGTGTCTGTCTGTTTGTGTGTCTGTGTGTGTGTCTGCTTGTGTGTCTGTCGGTGTGTGTCTGTCTGTGTGTGTCTGTGTGTGTGTCTGTGTGTGTCGGAGTGTGTGTCTGTGTGCATGTGTCTGTGTGTGAGTGTCTGTGTGTGTGTCTGTGTCTGTGTCTGTGTGTGTCTGTCTGTGTGCGTGTGTCTGTGTTCGTGTGTCTGTGTGTGTGTCTGTGTGTGTGTGTGTGTCTGTGTGTGTGTCTCTGTGTGTGTCTGTGTGTGTGTCTTTGTGTGTGTGTCTTTGTGTGTGTCTGTGTGTGTGTCTGTCTGTGTGTGTGTCTGTGTGTGCGTGTTTGTGTGTGTGTCTGTGTGCGTGTGTCTGTGTGTGTGTCTGTGTGTGTGTCTGTGTGTCTGTGTGTGTGTGTCTGTCTGTGTGTGTGTCTGTGTGTGTGTCTGTGTGTGTCTGTGTGTGTCTGTGTGTGTCTCTGTGTGTGTGTGTCTATCTGTGTGTCTGTGTCTGTGTGTGTCTCTGTCTGTGTATGTGTCTGTGTGTGTGTCTGTCTGTGTGTGTGTCTGTGTGTGTGTCTTTGTGCGTGTGTCTGTGTATGTGTCTGTTTGCGTGTGTCTGTGTGTGTGTCTGTGTGTGTGTCTGTGTGTGTTTCTGTGTGTGTCTGTCTGTGTGTCTGTGTCTGTGTGCATGTCTGTCTGTGTGTGTGTCTGTGTGTGTGTCTTTGTGCGTGTGTCTGTGTGTGTGTCTGTGTGCGTGTGTCTGTGTGTGTGTGTCTGTGTGTGTCTGTCTGTGTGTGTGTGTCTGTGTGTGTCTCTTTGTTTGTGTCTGTGTGTGTCTGTCGGTGTGTGTGTGTGTCTGTGTGTGTGTCTGTCTGTGTATGTCTGTCTGTGTGTGTCTGTGTATGTGTATCTGTCTGTGTGTGTGTCTGTGTGTGTGTCTGTCTGTGTGCATGTGTCTGTGTCTGTGTATGTGTGTGTGTGTGTGTCTGTGTGTGTGTGTCTGTCTGTGTGTGTGTGTCTGTTTGTGTCTGTGAGTGTGTCTGTTTGTGTCTGTCTGTCTGTGTGTCTGTGTGCATGTGTCTGTGTGTGTGTCTGTGTGTGTGTCTGTGTGTGTGTCTGCGTGTGTTTCTGTGTGTGTGTCTGTCTGTGTGTGTGTGTTTGTCTTTGTGTGTGTGTCTGTGTGTCTGTGTGCGTGTGTCTGTGTGTGTGTCTGTGTGTGTGTCTGTGTGTGTGTCTGCGTGTGTGTGTCTGTGTGTCTGTGTGTGTGTGTCTGTCTGTGTGTGTGTCTGTGTGTGTGTCTGTGTGTGTGTCTGAGTGTGTGTCTGTGTGCGTGTGTCTGTGTGTGTGTCTGTCTGTGTGTGTCTGTGTGTGTGTCTGAGTGTGTGTCTGTGTGCATGTGTCTGTGTGCGTGTGTCTCTGTGTGTGTGTCTGTGTGTTTGTCTGTGTGCATGTGTCTGTGTGTGTGTCTGTGTGTGTGTCTGTGTGTCTGTGTGTGTGTCTGTCTGTGTGTGTGTCTGTGTGTGTGTCTGTGTGTGTGTCTGTGTGCGTGTGTCTGTGTGTGTGTCTGTGTTTGTGTCTGTGTGTGTGTGTCTGTGTGTGTGTCTGTGTGTGTGTGTCTGTGTGTGTGACTGCGTGTGTGTGTCTGTGTGTGTGTCTGTGTGTGTGTCTGTGTGTGTGCGTCTGTGTGTGTGTCTGTGTGTGTGTCTGTGTGTGTGTCTGCGTGTGTGTGTCTGTGTGTCTGTCTGTGTGTGTGTGTGTGTCTGTGTGTGTCTGTCGGTGTGTGTGTGTCTGTGTGTGTGTCTGTGTGTGTCTGTCGGTGTGTGTGTGTCTGTGTGGGTGTCTGTGTGTGTGTCTGTGTGTGTCTGTGTATGTGTGTGTTTCTGTCTGTGTGTGTGTCTGTGTGTGTGTCTTTGTGCATGTCTGTGTCTGTGTGACTGTGTGTCTGTGTGCGTGTGCCTTTGTGTGTATCTGTGTGCGTTTCTCTGTGTGTTTGTCTGTGTGTGTGTGTCTGTGTGTCTGTGTGCGTGTGTCTGTGTTCGTGTGTCTGTGTGTGTGCCTGTGTGTGTTTTGTGTGTCTGTGTCTGTGTGTGTGTCTGTCTGTGTATGTGTCTGTGTGTGTGTGTGTGTGTGTGTCTGTCTGTGTGTCTGTGTCTGTGTGTGTGTCTGTCTGTGTGTGTGTCTGTGTGTGTGTCTTTGTGCATGTGTCTGTGTATGTGTCTGTGTGCGTGTGTCTGTGTGTGTGTCTGTGTGTGTCTGTGTGTGTTTCTGTGTGTCTGTCTGTGTGTCTGTGTGTGTGTCTGTCTGTGTGTGTCTGTCTCTGTGTTTGTGTCTGCGTGTGTCTGTCTGTGTGTCTGTGTCTGTGTGCGTGTCTGTCTGTGTGTGTGTCTGTGTGTGTGTCTGTGTGTGTGTCTGTGTGTGTGTCTGTCTGTGTGCATGTGTCTGTGTGTGTGTGTCTGTGTGTGTGTCTCTGTGTTTGTCTCTGTGTGTGTCTGTCGGTGTGTGTGTGTCTGTGTGTGTGTCTGTCTGTGTATGTCTGTCTGTGTGTGTGTCTGTGTGTGTCTGTCGGTGAGTCTGTGTCTGTGTCCGTGTCTGTGTGTGTGTCTCTCTGTGTGTATTTGTCTGTGTGTGTGACTGTCTGTGTGTGTCAGTGTGTGTGTCTGTGTGTGTGTCTGTCTGTGTGCGTGTCTGTGTGTGTGTCTGTCTGTGTGTGTGTATCTGTGTGTGTGTCTCTGTGTGTGTCTGTCTGTGTGTGTGTCTGTCTGTGTGTGTGTCTGTGTGTGTGTCTGTGTGTGTGTCTGTGTGTGTGTATCTGTCTGTGTGTGTGTCTGTGTGTGTGTCTGTCTGTGTGCATGTGTCTGTATGTGTGTCTGTCTGTCTCTGTGTCTGTGTGTGTGTGTCTGTCTGTGTGTCTGTGTGTGTGTTTGTGTGTCTGTGTGTGTGTCTGTCTGTGTGTGTCTGTCTGTGTGCAAGTGTTTGTGTGTGTGTCTGTCTGTGTGTGTGTCTGTTTGTGTCTGTGAGTGTGTCTGTGTGTGTGTTTGTGTGTCTGTGTGTGTGTCTGTCTGTGTGTCTGTGTCTGTGTGTGTGTCTGCATGTGTCTGTGTGTGTGTGTCTGTGTGTGTGTCTCTGTGTTTGTCTCTGTGTGTGTCTGTCGGTGTGTGTGTGTCTGTGTGTGTGTCTGTCTGTGTATGTCTGTCTGTGTGTGTGTCTGTGTGTGTCTGTCGGTGAGTCTGTGTCTGTGTGCGTATCAGTGTGTGTGTCTGTCTCTGTGTGTGTATTTGTCTGTGTGTGTGACTGTCTGTGTGTGTCTGTGTGTGTGTCTGTCTGTGTGCGTGTCTGTGTGTGTGTCTGCGTGTGTGTATCTGTGTGTGTGTCTCTGTGTGTGTCTGTCTGTGTGTGTGTGTCTGTCTGTGTGTGTGTCTGTGTGTGTGTCTGTGTGTGTGTCTGTGTGTGTGTATCTGTCTGTGTGTGTGTCTGTGTGTGTGTCTGTCTGTGTGCATGTGTCTGTATGTGTGTCTGTCTGTCTGTGTGTCTGTGTGTGTGTGTCTGTGTGTGTGTCTGTGTGTGTGTTTGTGTGTCTGTGTGTGTGTCTGTCTGTGTGTTTCTGTGTGTGTCTGTCTGTGTGCATGTGTTTGTGTGTGTGTCTGTCTGTGTGTGTGTCTGTTTGTGTCTGTGAGTGTGTCTGTGTGTGTGTTTGTGTGTCTGTGTGTGTGTCTGTCTGTGTGTCTGTGTCTGTGTGTGTGTCTGTGTGTGTGTCTGTGTCTGTGCATGTGTCTGTGTGTGTGTTTGTGTGTCTCTGTGTGCGTATGTCTGTGTGTCTGTGTCTGTGTGCGTGTCTGTGTGTGTGTCTGTCTGTGTGTGTGTATCTGTCTGTGTGTGTGACTGTCTGTGTGTGTCTGTGTGTGTGTCTGTGTGTGTGTCTGTGTGTGTCTCTGTGTGTGTGTCTTTGTGTGTGTCTGTGTGTGTGTGTCTGTCTGTGTGTGTGTCTGTGTGTGTGTCTGTGTGCGTGTGTCTGTGTGTGTGTCTGAGTGTGTGTCTGTGTGTGTGTATGTGTGTGTGTCTGTGTGTGTGTCTGTGTGTGTCTGTCTGTGTGTCTGTGTCTGTGTGTGTGTCTGTCTGTGTGTGTCTGTCTGTGTGTGTGTCTGTGTGTGTCTGTTTGTGTGTCTGTCTCTGTGTGTCTGTCTGTGTGTGTGTCTGTGTGTGTGTCTTTGTGTGTGTCTGTGTGTGTGTGTGTGCGTGTGTGTGTCTGTGTGTGTGTCTGTGTGTGTGTGTCTGTGTGTGTCTGTCTGTGTGTCTGTCTGTGTGTGTGTCTGTGTGTGTGTCTTTGTGCGTGTGTCTGTGTATGTGTCTGTGTGCGTGTGTCTGTGTGTGTGTCTTTGTGCGTGTGTCTGTGTGTGTCTGTCTGTGTGCGTGTGTCTGTGTGCGTGTGTCTGTGTGTGTGTCTGTGTGTGTGTTTCTGTCTGTGTGCGTGTGTCTGTGTGCGTGTGTCTGTGTGTGTGTGTCTGTGTGTGTGTGTCTGTGTGTGTCTGTGTGCATGTGTCTGTGTGTATGTCTGTGTGTGTGTGTCTGTGTGTGTGTCTGTGTGTGTCTGTCTGTCTGTGTGTGTGTATCTCTCTGGGTGTGTGTATCTGTGTCTGTGTGTCTGTCTGTGTGCATGTGTCTGTGTGTGTGTCTGTGTTTGTGTCTGCGTGTGTGTGTCTTGTGTGTGTCTATGTGTGTGTGTCTGTGTGTGTGTCTGTGTGTGTGTCTGTGTGTGTGTCTGTGTGTGTGTGTCTCTGTGTGTGTCTGCGTGTGTGTGTCTGTGTGTCTGTCTGTGTGTGTGTGTCTGTGTGTATGTGTCTGTGTGTGTGTCTGTGTGCGTGTGTCTGTGTGTGTGTCTGTGTGTGTGTCTGTGTGTGTATCTGTCTGTGTGCGCGTCTGTGTGTGTGTCTGTGTGTGTGTGTCTGACTGTGTGTGTGGCTGTCTGTGTGTGTGTGTCTGTATGTGTGTCTGTCTGTGTGCATGTGTCTGTGTGCGTGTGTCTGTGTGTGTGTCTGTGTGTGTGTCTGTGTGTGTGTGTCTGTGTGTGTGTCTGTGTGCGTGTGTCTGTGTGTGTGTCTGAGTGTTTGTCTGTGTGTGTGTCTGAGTGTGTGTCTGTGTGCATGTGTCTGTGTGCGTGTGTCTGTGTGTGTGTCTCTGTGTGTCTGTCGGTGTGTGTGTGTCTGTCTGTGTGTCTGCGTGTGTGTCTGTGTGTGTCTGTGTGTGTGTGTCTGTGTGTGTGTGTCTGTCTGTGTGTGTGTATCTGTCTGTGTGTGTGTCTGTGTGTGTGTCTGTCTCTGTGCATGTGTCTCTGTGTGTGTCTGTCTGTGTGTGTGTCTGTCTGTTTGTGTGTCTGTGTGTGTGTCTGTTTGTGTGTCTGTCTGTGTGTGTCTGTCTGTGTGTGTGTCTGTGTGTGTGTCTGTGTGTGTGTGTCTTTGTGTGTCTGTCTGTGTGTGTCTGTGTGTGTCTATGTGTCTGTGTGTGTGTATCTGTCTGTGTGTGTGTATCTGTGTGTGTGTCTCTGTCTGGCTGTGTGTATCTGTGTCTGTCTGTGTGTGTGTGTCTGTGTGTGTGTCTCTGTGTGTCTGTGTGTGTGTCTATCTGTGTGTGTGTGTCTGTGTGTGTGTCTGTGTGTGTGTCTGTCTGTGTGTGTGTCTGTGTGTTTGTCTGTGTGTGTGCATGAGTCTGTGTCTGTGTATGTGTGTGTGCCTGTGTGTGTGTGTCTGTCTGTGTGTGTGTGTCTGTTTGTGTCTGTGAGTGTGTCTGTTTGTGTCTGTCTGTCTGTGTGTCTGTGTGCATGTGTCTGTGTTTGTGTCTGTGTGTGTGTCTGTGTGTGTGTCTGCGTGTGTGTCTGTGTGTGTTTCTGTCTGTGTGTGTGTGTCTGTCACTGTGTGTGTGTCTGTGTGTGTGTCTGTGTGTGTGTCTCTGTGTTTGTCTCTGTGTGTGTCTGTCGGTGTGTGTGTGTCTGTGTGTGTGTCTGTCTGTGTATGTCTGTCTGTGTGTGTGTCTGTGTGTGTCTGTCGGTGAGTCTGTGTCTGTGTGCGTGTCTGTGAGTGTGTCTGTCTCTGTGTGTGTATATGTCTGTGTGTGTGACTGTCTGTGTGTGTCTGTGTGTGTGTCTGTGTGTGTGTCTGTCTGTGTGCGTGTCTGTGTGTGTGTCTGTCTGTGTGTGTGTATCTGTCTGTGTGTCTCTGTGTGTGTCTGTCTGTGTGGGTGTGTCTGTCTGTGTGTGTGTCTGTGTGTGTGTCTGTGTGTGTGTCTGTGTGTGTGTATCTGTCTGTGTGTGTGTCTGTGTGTGTGTCTGTCTGTGTGCATGTGTCTGTATGTGTGTCTGTCTGTCTGTGTGTCTGTGTGTGTGTGTCTGTGTGTGTGTCTGTGTGTGTGTTTGTGTGTCTGTGTGTGTGTCTGTCTGTGTGGGTGTATCTGTCTGTGTGTGTGTCTGTGTGTGTGTCTGTCTGTGTGCATGTGTGTGTGTCTGTGTCCGTGTGTCTGTGTGTGTCTGTCTGTGTGCGTGTGTCTGTGTGTGTGTCGAGGTGTGTTTTTCTCTCTGTGTGCGTGTGTCTGTGTGTGCGTGTCTGTGTGTGTGTGTGTCTGTGTGTGTGTCTGTGTGCATGTGTCTGTGCGTGTGTCTGTGTGTGTGTTTCTGTGTGTGTGTCTGTGTGTGTCTGTCTGTCTGTGTGTGTGTATCTCTCTGGGTGTGTGTATCTGTGTCAGTGTGTGTGTCTGTGTGCATGTGTCTGTGTGTGTGTCTGTGTGTGTGTCTGTGTTTGTGTCTGTGTGTGTTTCTGTGTGTGTGTCTGTGTGTGTGCGTCTGTGTGTTTGTGTCTCTGTGTGTGTCTGTGTGTGTGTGTCTGTGTGTGTGTCTGCGTGTGTGTGTCTGTGTGTCTGTCTGTGTGTGTGTGTGTGTCTGTGTGTGTGTGTCTTTGTGTCTATCTGTGTGCGTTTGTCTGTGTGTTTGTGTGTGTGTGTGTGTGTGTGTCTGTGTGCGTGTGTCTGTGTTCGTGTGTCTGTGTGTGTGTCTGTGTGTGTCAGTGTCTGTGTGTGTGTCTGTCTGTGTGTGTGTCTCTGTGTGTGTCTTTGTGCGTGTGTCTGTGTATGTGTCTCTTTGCGTATGTCTGTGTGTGTGTCTGTGTGTGTCTCTGTGTGTGTCTGTCTGTGTGTCTGTGTCTGTGTGCGTGTCTGTCTGTGTGTGTGTCTGTGTGTGTGTCTTTGTGCGTGTGTCTGTGTGTGTGTCTGTGTGTGTGTCTGTGTTTGTGTCTGTGTGTGTGTCTGTGTGCGTGTGTCTGTGTGTGTCTGTGTGTGTGTCTGTGTGTGTGTCTGTCTGTGTGTGTGTCTGTGTGTGTGTGTCTGTGTGTGTGTCTGTGTGTGTGTCTGTGTGTGTGTGTCTTTGTGTGTCTGTGTGTGTGTCTATGTGTCTGTGTGTGTGTATCTGTCTGTGTGTGTGTATCTTTGTGTGTGTCTCTGTCTGGCTGTGTGTATCTGTGTCTGTGTGTCTGTCTGTGTGCATGTGTCTGTGTGTGTGTGTCTGTGTGTGTGTCTCTGTGTGTCTGTTGGTGTGTGTGTGTCTGTCTCTGTGTGTGTCTGTGTGTGTGTGTCTGTGTGTGTGTGTCTGTCTGTGTGTGTGTATCTGTGTGTGTGTCTCTGTCTGGGTGTGTGTATCTGTGTCTGTGTGTGTGTCTGTGTGTGTGTCTGTGTGTGTGTCTGTGTGTCTGTGTGTGTGTTTGTGTGTGTCTGTGTGTGTCTTTGTGCGTGTGTCTGTGTATGTGTCTATGTGCGTGTGTCTGTGTGTGTGTCTGTGTGTGTGTCTGTGTGTGTTTCTGTGTGTCTGTCTGTGTGTCTATCTGTGTGTGTCTGTCTGTGTGTGTGTCTGTGTGTGTGTCTGTCTGTGTGCATGTGTCTGTGTGTGTTTGTCTGTGTGTGTGTCTGTGTGTGTGTCTGTTTGTGTGTGTGTGTCTGTCTCTGTGTGTGTCTGTGTGTGTGTGTCTGTGTGTGTGTGTCTGTCTGTGTGTGTGTATCTGTGTGTGTGTCTCTGTCTGGGTGTGTGTATCTGTGTCTGTGTGTGTGTCTGTGTGTGTGTCTGTGTGTGTGTCTGTGTGTCTGTGTGTGTGTTTGTGTGTGTCTGTGTGTGTCTTTGTGCGTGTGTCTGTGTATGTGTCTGTGTGCGTGTGTCTGTGTGTGTGTCTGTGTGTGTGTCTGTGTGTGTTTCTGTGTGTCTGTCTGTGTGTCTGTGTGTGTGTCTGTCTGTGTGTGTGTCTGTCTCTGTGTTTGTGTCTGCGTGTGTGTGTCTGTGTGTGTGTGTCTGTGTGTGTCTGTGTGTGTGTGTGTCTGTGTGTGTGTCTCTGTGTTTGTGTCTGTGTGTGTCTGTCGGTGTGTGTGTGTGTCTGTGTGTGTGTCTGTGTGTGTGTCTGTGTGTGCCTGTGTGTGTGTCTGTGTGTGTGTGTCTATCTGTGTGTCTGTGTCTGTGTGTGTGTCTGTCTGTGTATGTGTCTGTGTGTGTGTCTGTGTGTGTGTGTTTGTGTGTGTCTGTCTGTGTGTCTGTGTCTGTGTGTGTGTCTGTCTGTGTGTGTGTCTCTGTGTGTGTCTTTGTGCGTGTGTCTGTGTATGTGTCTCTTTGCGTGTGTCTGTGTGTGTGTCTGTGTGTGTGTCTGTGTGTGTTTCTGTGTGTGTCTGTCTGTGTGTCTGTGTCTGTCTGCGTGTCTGTCTGTGTGTGTGTCTGTGTGTGTGTCTCTGTGCGTGTGTCTGTGTGTGTGTCTGTGTGTGTGTCTCTGTGTTTGTGTCTGTGTGTGTCTGTCGGTGTGTGTGTGTGTCTGTGTGTGTCTGTCTGTGTATGTCTGTCTGTGTGTGTGTCTGTGTGTGTGTATCTGTCTGTGTGTGTGTCTGTGTGTGTGTCTGTCTGTGTGCATGTGTCTGTGTCTGTGTATGTGTGTGTGCCTGTGTGTGTGTGTCTGTCTGTGTGTGTGTGTCTGTTTGTGTCTGTGAGTGTGTCTGTTTGTGTCTGTCTGTCTGTGTGTCTGTGTGCGTGTCTGTGTGTGTGTCTGCGTGTGTGTCTGTGTGTGTTTCTGTCTCTGTGTGTGTGTCTGTCACTGTGTTTGTGTCTGTGTGTGTGTGTCTGTGTGTGTGTCTGTGTGCATGTGTCTGTGTGTGTGTCTGTGTGTGTGTGTCTGTGTGTGTTTCTCTGTGTTTGTGTCTGTGTGTGTCTGTCGGTGTGTGTGTGTGTCTGTGTGTGTGTCTGTCTGTGTGTGTGTCTGTGTGTGTGTCTGTGTGCGTGTGTCTGTGTGTGTGTCTGAGTGTGTGTCTGTGTGTGTGTCGGAGTGTGTGTCTGTGTGCATGTGTCTGTGTGTGTGTGTCTGTGTGTGTGTGTCTCTGTGCATGTGTCTTTGGGTGAGTGTCTGTGTGTGTCTGTCGGTGTGTGTGTGTCTGTGTCGTGTCTGTCTGTGTGTGTCTGTCTGTTTGTGTGTCTGTGTGTGTGTCTGTTGGTGTGTCTGTCTGTGTGTGTCTGTCTGTGTGTGTCTGTGTGTGTGTCTGTGTGTGTGTCTGTGTGTGTGTCTTTGTGCGTGTGTCTGTGTATGTGTCTGTGTGCGTGTGTCTGTGTGCGTGTGTCTGTGTGCGTGTGTCTGTGTGTGTCTGTCTGTGTGCGTGTGTCTCTGTGCGTGTGTCTGTGTGTGTGTCTGTGTGTGTTTCTCTGTGTTTGTGTCTGTGTGTGTCTGTCGGTGTGTGTGTGTGTCTGTGTGTGTGTCTGTCTGTGTATGTCTGTCTGTGTGTGTGTCTGTGTGTGTCTGTCTGTCTGTGTGTGTGTATCTGTCTGTGTGTGTGTGTCTGTCTGTGTGTCTGTGTCTGTGTGTGTGTCTGTCTGTGTGTGTGTCTGTGTGTGTGTCTGTGTGCGTATCTGTGTGTGTCTGTCTGTGTGTGTGTCTGTGTGTGTGTCTTTGTGCGTGTGTCTGTGTATGTGTCTGTGTGCGTGTGTCTGTGTGTGTGTGTCTGTGTCCGTGTGTCTGTGTGTGTCTGTGTGCGTGTGTCTGTGTGTGTGTCGAGGTGTGTTTTTCTCTCTGTGTGCGTGTGTCTGTGTGTGCGTGTCTGTGTGTGTGTCTGTGTGTGTGTCTGTGTGCATGTGTCTGTGTGTGTGTCTGTGTGTGTGTGTCTGTGTGTGTGTCGGTGTGTGTCTGTCTGTCTGTGTGTGTGTATCTC
>NC_137289.1:120340000-120415000 GCF_054371585.1 Giraffa tippelskirchi | reverse complement strand
GTCGGAGTGTGTGTCTGTGTGCATGTGTCTGTGTGTGAGTGTCTGTGTGTGTGTCTGTGTCTGTGTCTGTGTGTGTCTGTCTGTGTGCGTGTGTCTGTGTTCGTGTGTCTGTGTGTGTGTCTGTGTGTGTGTGTGTCTGTGTGTGTGTCTCTGTGTGTGTCTGTGTGTGTGTCTTTGTGTGTGTGTCTTTGTGTGTGTCTGTGTGTGTGTCTGTCTGTGTGTGTGTGTCTGTGTGCGTGTGTCTGTGTGTGTGTCTGTGTGTGTGTCTGTGTGTCTGTGTGTGTGTGTCTGTCTGTGTGTGTGTCTGTGTGTGTGTCTGTGTGTGTCTGTGTGTGTCTGTGTGTGTCTCTGTGTGTGTGTGTCTATCTGTGTGTCTGTGTCTGTGTGTGTCTCTGTCTGTGTATGTGTCTGTGTGTGTGTGTCTGTGTGTGTGTCTGTCTGTGTGTGTGTCTGTGTGTGTGTCTTTGTGCGTGTGTCTGTGTATGTGTCTGTTTGCGTGTGTCTGTGTGTGTGTCTGTGTGTGTGTCTGTGTGTGTTTCTGTGTGTGTCTGTCTGTGTGTCTGTGTCTGTGTGCATGTCTGTCTGTGTGTGTGTCTGTGTGTGTGTCTTTGTGCGTGTGTCTGTGTGTGTGTCTGTGTGCGTGTGTCTGTGTGTGTGTGTCTGTGTGTGTCTGTCTGTGTGTGTGTGTCTGTGTGTGTCTCTTTGTTTGTGTCTGTGTGTGTCTGTCGGTGTGTGTGTGTGTCTGTGTGTGTGTCTGTCTGTGTATGTCTGTCTGTGTGTGTCTGTGTATGTGTATCTGTCTGTGTGTGTGTCTGTGTGTGTGTCTGTCTGTGTGCATGTGTCTGTGTCTGTGTATGTGTGTGTGTGTGTGTCTGTGTGTGTGTGTCTGTCTGTGTGTGTGTGTCTGTTTGTGTCTGTGAGTGTGTCTGTTTGTGTCTGTCTGTCTGTGTGTCTGTGTGCATGTGTCTGTGTGTGTGTCTGTGTGTGTGTCTGTGTGTGTGTCTGCGTGTGTTTCTGTGTGTGTGTCTGTCTGTGTGTGTGTGTTTGTCACTGTGTGTGTGTCTTTGTGTGTGTGTCTGTGTGTCTGTGTGCGTGTGTCTGTGTGTGTGTCTGTGTGTGTGTCTGTGTGTGTGTCTGCGTGTGTGTGTCTGTGTGTCTGTGTGTGTGTGTCTGTCTGTGTGTGTGTCTGTGTGTGTGTCTGTGTGTGTGTCTGAGTGTGTGTCTGTGTGCGTGTGTCTGTGTGTGTGTCTGTCTGTGTGTGTCTGTGTGTGTGTCTGAGTGTGTGTCTGTGTGCATGTGTCTGTGTGCGTGTGTCTCTGTGTGTGTGTCTGTGTGTTTGTCTGTGTGCATGTGTCTGTGTGTGTGTCTGTGTGTGTGTCTGTGTGTCTGTGTGTGTGTCTGTCTGTGTGTGTGTCTGTGTGTGTGTCTGTGTGTGTGTCTGTGTGCATGTGTCTGTGTGTGTGTCTGTGTTTGTGTCTGTGTGTGTGTGTCTGTGTGTGTGTCTGTGTGTGTGTGTCTGTGTGTGTGACTGCGTGTGTGTGTCTGTGTGTGTGTCTGTGTGTGTGTCTGTGTGTGTGCGTCTGTGTGTGTGTGTCTGTGTGTGTGTCTGTGTGTGTGTCTGTGTGTGTGTCTGCGTGTGTGTGTCTGTGTGTCTGTCTGTGTGTGTGTGTGTGTCTGTGTGTGTCTGTCGGTGTGTGTGTGTCTGTGTGTGTGTCTGTGTGTGTCTGTCGGTGTGTGTGTGTCTGTGTGGGTGTCTGTGTGTGTGTCTGTGTGTGTCTGTGTATGTGTGTGTTTCTGTCTGTGTGTGTGTCTGTGTGTGTGTCTTTGTGCATGTCTGTGTCTGTGTGACTGTGTGTCTGTGTGCGTGTGCCTTTGTGTGTATCTGTGTGCGTTTCTCTGTGTGTTTGTCTGTGTGTGTGTGTCTGTGTGTCTGTGTGCGTGTGTCTGTGTTCGTGTGTCTGTGTGTGTGCCTGTGTGTGTTTTGTGTGTCTGTGTCTGTGTGTGTGTCTGTCTGTGTATGTGTCTGTGTGTGTGTGTGTGTGTGTGTCTGTCTGTGTGTCTGTGTCTGTGTGTGTGTCTGTCTGTGTGTGTGTCTGTGTGTGTGTCTTTGTGCATGTGTCTGTGTATGTGTCTGTGTGCGTGTGTCTGTGTGTGTGTCTGTGTGTGTCTGTGTGTGTTTCTGTGTGTCTGTCTGTGTGTCTGTGTGTGTGTCTGTCTGTGTGTGTCTGTCTCTGTGTTTGTGTCTGCGTGTGTCTGTCTGTGTGTCTGTGTCTGTGTGCGTGTCTGTCTGTGTGTGTGTCTGTGTGTGTGTCTGTGTGTGTGTCTGTGTGTGTGTCTGTCTGTGTGCATGTGTCTGTGTGTGTGTGTCTGTGTGTGTGTCTCTGTGTTTGTCTCTGTGTGTGTCTGTCGGTGTGTGTGTGTCTGTGTGTGTGTCTGTCTGTGTATGTCTGTCTGTGTGTGTGTCTGTGTGTGTCTGTCGGTGAGTCTGTGTCTGTGTCCGTGTCTGTGTGTGTGTCTCTCTGTGTGTATTTGTCTGTGTGTGTGACTGTCTGTGTGTGTCAGTGTGTGTGTCTGTGTGTGTGTCTGTCTGTGTGCGTGTCTGTGTGTGTGTCTGTCTGTGTGTGTGTATCTGTGTGTGTGTCTCTGTGTGTGTCTGTCTGTGTGTGTGTCTGTCTGTGTGTGTGTCTGTGTGTGTGTCTGTGTGTGTGTCTGTGTGTGTGTATCTGTCTGTGTGTGTGTCTGTGTGTGTGTCTGTCTGTGTGCATGTGTCTGTATGTGTGTCTGTCTGTCTCTGTGTCTGTGTGTGTGTGTCTGTCTGTGTGTCTGTGTGTGTGTTTGTGTGTCTGTGTGTGTGTCTGTCTGTGTGTGTCTGTCTGTGTGCAAGTGTTTGTGTGTGTGTCTGTCTGTGTGTGTGTCTGTTTGTGTCTGTGAGTGTGTCTGTGTGTGTGTTTGTGTGTCTGTGTGTGTGTCTGTCTGTGTGTCTGTGTCTGTGTGTGTGTCTGTGTTTGTGTCTGTGTCTGTGCATGTGTCTGTGTGTGAGTCTGTGTGTGTGTCTGTCTGTGTGCATGTGTCTGTGTGTGTGTGTCTGTGTGTGTGTCTCTGTGTTTGTCTCTGTGTGTGTCTGTCGGTGTGTGTGTGTCTGTGTGTGTGTCTGTCTGTGTATGTCTGTCTGTGTGTGTGTCTGTGTGTGTCTGTCGGTGAGTCTGTGTCTGTGTGCGTGTCAGTGTGTGTGGCTGTCTCTGTGTGTGTATTTGTCTGTGTGTGTGACTGTCTGTGTGTGTCTGTGTGTGTGTCTGTGTGTGTGTCTGTCTGTGTGCGTGTCTGTGTGTGTGTCTGCGTGTGTGTATCTGTGTGTGTGTCTCTGTGTGTGTCTGTCTGTGTGTGTGTGTCTGTCTGTGTGTGTGTCTGTGTGTGTGTCTGTGTGTGTGTCTGTGTGTGTGTATCTGTCTGTGTGTGTGTCTGTGTGTGTGTCTGTCTGTGTGCATGTGTCTGTATGTGTGTCTGTCTGTCTGTGTGTCTGTGTGTGTGTGTCTGTGTGTGTGTCTGTGTGTGTGTTTGTGTGTCTGTGTGTGTGTCTGTCTGTGTGTTTCTGTGTGTGTCTGTCTGTGTGCATGTGTTTGTGTGTGTGTCTGTCTGTGTGTGTGTCTGTTTGTGTCTGTGAGTGTGTCTGTGTGTGTGTTTGTGTGTCTGTGTGTGTGTCTGTCTGTGTGTCTGTGTCTGTGTGTGTGTCTGTGTGTGTGTCTGTGTCTGGGCATGTGTCTGTGTGTGTGTTTGTGTGTCTCTGTGTGCGTATGTCTGTGTGTCTGTGTCTGTGTGCGTGTCTGTGTGTGTGTCTGTCTGTGTGTGTGTATCTGTCTGTGTGTGTGACTGTCTGTGTGTGTCTGTGTGTGTGTCTGTGTGTGTGTCTGTGTGTGTCTCTGTGTGTGTGTCTTTGTGTGTGTCTGTGTGTGTGTGTCTGTCTGTGTGTGTGTCTGTGTGTGTGTCTGTGTGCGTGTGTCTGTGTGTGTGTCTGAGTGTGTGTCTGTGTGTGTGTATGTGTGTGTGTCTGTGTGTGTGTCTGTGTGTGTCTGTCTGTGTGTCTGTGTCTGTGTGTGTGTCTGTCTGTGTGTGTCTGTCTGTGTGTGTGTCTGTGTGTGTCTGTTTGTGTGTCTGTCTCTGTGTGTCTGTCTGTGTGTGTGTCTGTGTGTGTGTCTTTGTGTGTGTCTGTGTGTGTGTGTGTGCGTGTGTGTGTCTGTGTGTGTGTCTGTGTGTGTGTGTCTGTGTGTGTCTGTCTGTGTGTCTGTCTGTGTGTGTGTCTGTGTGTGTGTCTTTGTGCGTGTGTCTGTGTATGTGTCTGTGTGCGTGTGTCTGTGTGTGTGTCTTTGTGCGTGTGTCTGTGTGTGTCTGTCTGTGTGCGTGTGTCTGTGTGCGTGTGTCTGTGTGTGTGTCTGTGTGTGTGTTTCTGTCTGTGTGCGTGTGTCTGTGTGCGTGTGTCTGTGTGTGTGTGTCTGTGTGTGTGTGTCTGTGTGTGTCTGTGTGCATGTGTCTGTGTGTATGTCTGTGTGTGTGTGTCTGTGTGTGTGTCTGTGTGTGTCTGTCTGTCTGTGTGTGTGTATCTCTCTGGGTGTGTGTATCTGTGTCTGTGTGTCTGTCTGTGTGCATGTGTCTGTGTGTGTGTCTGTGTTTGTGTCTGCGTGTGTGTGTCTTGTGTGTGTCTATGTGTGTGTGTCTGTGTGTGTGTCTGTGTGTGTGTCTGTGTGTGTGTCTGTGTGTGTGTGTCTCTGTGTGTGTCTGCGTGTGTGTGTCTGTGTGTCTGTCTGTGTGTGTGTGTCTGTGTGTATGTGTCTGTGTGTGTGTCTGTGTGCGTGTGTCTGTGTGTGTGTCTGTGTGTGTGTCTGTGTGTGTATCTGTCTGTGTGCGCGTCTGTGTGTGTGTCTGTGTGTGTGTGTCTGACTGTGTGTGTGGCTGTCTGTGTGTGTGTGTCTGTATGTGTGTCTGTCTGTGTGCATGTGTCTGTGTGCGTGTGTCTGTGTGTGTGTCTGTGTGTGTGTCTGTGTGTGTGTGTCTGTGTGTGTGTCTGTGTGCGTGTGTCTGTGTGTGTGTCTGAGTGTTTGTCTGTGTGTGTGTCTGAGTGTGTGTCTGTGTGCATGTGTCTGTGTGCGTGTGTCTGTGTGTGTGTGTCTGTGTGTGTGTCTCTGTGTGTCTGTCGGTGTGTGTGTGTCTGTCTGTGTGTCTGCGTGTGTGTCTGTGTGTGTCTGTGTGTGTGTGTCTGTGTGTGTGTGTCTGTCTGTGTGTGTGTATCTGTCTGTGTGTGTGTCTGTGTGTGTGTCTGTCTCTGTGCATGTGTCTCTGTGTGTGTCTGTCTGTGTGTGTGTCTGTCTGTTTGTGTGTCTGTGTGTGTGTCTGTTTGTGTGTCTGTCTGTGTGTGTCTGTCTGTGTGTGTGTCTGTGTGTGTGTCTGTGTGTGTGTGTCTTTGTGTGTCTGTCTGTGTGTGTCTGTGTGTGTCTATGTGTCTGTGTGTGTGTATCTGTCTGTGTGTGTGTATCTGTGTGTGTGTCTCTGTCTGGCTGTGTGTATCTGTGTCTGTCTGTGTGTGTGTGTCTGTGTGTGTGTCTCTGTGTGTCTGTGTGTGTGTCTATCTGTGTGTGTGTGTCTGTGTGTGTGTCTGTGTGTGTGTCTGTCTGTGTGTGTGTCTGTGTGTTTGTCTGTGTGTGTGCATGAGTCTGTGTCTGTGTATGTGTGTGTGCCTGTGTGTGTGTGTCTGTCTGTGTGTGTGTGTCTGTTTGTGTCTGTGAGTGTGTCTGTTTGTGTCTGTCTGTCTGTGTGTCTGTGTGCATGTGTCTGTGTTTGTGTCTGTGTGTGTGTCTGTGTGTGTGTCTGCGTGTGTGTCTGTGTGTGTTTCTGTCTGTGTGTGTGTGTCTGTCACTGTGTGTGTGTCTGTGTGTGTGTCTGTGTGTGTGTCTCTGTGTTTGTCTCTGTGTGTGTCTGTCGGTGTGTGTGTGTCTGTGTGTGTGTCTGTCTGTGTATGTCTGTCTGTGTGTGTGTCTGTGTGTGTCTGTCGGTGAGTCTGTGTCTGTGTGCGTGTCTGTGAGTGTGTCTGTCTCTGTGTGTGTATATGTCTGTGTGTGTGACTGTCTGTGTGTGTCTGTGTGTGTGTCTGTGTGTGTGTCTGTCTGTGTGCGTGTCTGTGTGTGTGTCTGTCTGTGTGTGTGTATCTGTCTGTGTGTCTCTGTGTGTGTCTGTCTGTGTGGGTGTGTCTGTCTGTGTGTGTGTCTGTGTGTGTGTCTGTGTGTGTGTCTGTGTGTGTGTATCTGTCTGTGTGTGTGTCTGTGTGTGTGTCTGTCTGTGTGCATGTGTCTGTATGTGTGTCTGTCTGTCTGTGTGTCTGTGTGTGTGTGTCTGTGTGTGTGTCTGTGTGTGTGTTTGTGTGTCTGTGTGTGTGTCTGTCTGTGTGGGTGTATCTGTCTGTGTGTGTGTCTGTGTGTGTGTCTGTCTGTGTGCATGTGTCTGTGTCTGTGTATGTGTGTGTGCCTGTGTGTGTGTGTCTGTCTGTGTGTGTGTGTCTGTTTGTGTCTGTGAGTGTGTCTGTTTGTGTCTGTCTGTCTGTGTGTCTGTGTGCATGTGTCTGTGTTTGTGTCTGTGTGTGTGTCTGTGTGTGTGTCTGCGTGTGTGTCTGTGTGTGTTTCTGTCTGTGTGTGTGTGTCTGTCACTGTGTGTGTGTCTGTGTGTGTGTCTGTGTGTGTGTTGTGTGCATGTGTCTGTGTGTGTGTCTGTGTGTGTGTCTGCATGTGTGTGTCTGTGTGTCTGTCTGTGTGTGTGTGTCTGTGTGTGTTTCTCTGTATTTGTGTCTGTGTGTGTCTGTCAGTGTGTGTGTGTGTCTGTGTGTGTGTCTGTCTGTGTATGTCTGTCTGTGTGTGTGTCTGTGTGTGTCTGTCTGTCTGTGTGTGTGTATCTGTCTGTGTGTGTGTGTCTGTCTGTGTGTCTGTGTCTGTGTGTGTGTCTGTCTGTGTGTGTGTCTGTCTGCGTGTGTGTGTCTGTGTGTCTGTCTGTGTGTGTGTGTCTGTGTGTATGTGTCTGTGTGTGTGTCTGTGTGTGTGTGTCTGTGTGTGTGTCTGTGTGTGTCTGTTGGTGTGTGTGTGTCTGTGTGTGTGTCTGTGCGTGTCTGTCGGTGTGTGTGTGTCTGTGTGTGTGTCTGTGTGTGTGTCTGTGTGTGTGTGTCTGTGTGTGTGTCTGTGTATGTGTGTTTCTGTCTGTGTGTGTGTCTTTGTGCGTGTGTCTGTGTATGTGTCTGTTTGCGTGTGTCTGTGTGTGTGTCTGTGTGTGTGTCTGTGTGCGTGTCTGTCTGTGTGTGTGTCTGTGTGTGTGTCTTTGTGCGTGTGTCTGTGTATGTGTCTGTGTGCGTGTGTCTGTGTGTGTGTCTGTGTCCGTGTGTCTGTGTGTGTCTGTCTGTGTGCGTGTGTCTGTGTGTGTGTCGAGGTGTGTTTTTCTCTCTGTGTGCGTGTGTCTGTGTGTGCGTGTCTGTGTGTGTGTGTCTGTGTGTGTGTCTGTGTGCATGTGTCTGTGCGTGTGTCTGTGTCTGTGTTTCTGTGTGTGTGTCTGTGTCTGTCTGTCTGTCTGTGTGTGTGTATCTCTCTGGGTGTGTGTATCTGTGTCAGTGTGTGTGTCTGTGTGCATGTGTCTGTGTGTGTGTCTGTGTGTGTGTCTGTGTTTGTGTCTGTGTGTGTGTCTGTGTGTGTGCGTCTGTGTGTTTGTGTCTCTGTGTGTGTCTGTGTGTGTGTGTCTGTGTGTGTGTCTGCGTGTGTGTGTCTGTGTGTCTGTCTGTGTGTGTGTGTGTGTGTCTGTGTGTGTGTGTCTTTGTGTCTATCTGTGTGCGTTTGTCTGTGTGTTTGTGTGTGTGTGTGTGTGTGTCTGTGTGCGTGTGTCTGTGTTCGTGTGTCTGTATGTGTGTCTGTGTGTGTCTGTGTCTGTGTGTGTGTCTGTCTGTGTGTGTGTCTCTGTGTGTGTCTTTGTGCGTGTGTCTGTGTATGTGTCTCTTTGCGTATGTCTGTGTGTGTGTCTGTGTGTGTCTCTGTGTGTGTCTGTCTGTGTGTCTGTGTCTGTGTGCGTGTCTGTCTGTGTGTGTGTCTGTGTGTGTGTCTTTGTGCGTGTGTCTGTGTGTGTGTCTGTGTGTGTGTCTCTGTGTTTGGGTCTGTGTGTGTCTGTCAGTGTGTGTGTGTGTCTGTGTGTGTCTCTGTCTGTGTGTGTCTGTCTGTGTGTGTGTCTGTGTGTGTGTCTGTCTGTGTGTGTGTCTGTGTGTGTGTCTGTGTGCGTGTGTCTGTGTGTGTCTGTGTGTGTGTCTGTGAACGTGTGTCTGTGTGTGTCTGTCTGTGTGTGTGTCTGTGTGTGTCTGTGTGTGTGTCTGTCTGTGTGTGTGTGTCTGTGTGTTTGTCTGTGTGTGTCTGTCTGTGTGTCTGTGTCTGTGTGTCTTTCTGTCTGTGTGTGTGTCTGTGTGTGTGTCTGTGTGTGTGTCTGTGTGTGTGTCTGTCTGTGTGCGTGTGTCTGTGTGTGTGTCTCTGTGTGTGTCTCTGTGTTTGTCTCTGTGTGTGTCTGTCGGGGTGTGTGTGTCTGTGTGTGTGTCTGTCTGTGTATGTCTGTGTGTGTGTCTGTGTGTGTCTGTCGGTGAGTCTGTGTCTGTGTGCGTGTCTGTGAGTGTGTCTGTCTCTGTGTGTGTATCTGTCTGTGTGTGTGACTGTCTGTGTGTGTCTGTGTGTGTGTCTGTGTGTGTGTCTGTCTGTGTGCGTGTCTGTGTGTGTGTCTGTCTGTGTGTGTGTATCTGTGTGTGTGTCTCTGTGTGTGTCTGTCTGTGTGGGTGTGTCTGTCTGTGTGTGTGTCTGTGTGTGTGTCTGTGTGTGTGTCTGTGTGTGTGTATCTGTCTGTGTGTGTGTCTGTGTGTGTGTCTGTCTGTGTGCATGTGTCTGTATGTGTGTCTGTCTGTCTGTGTGTCTGTGTGTGTGTCTGTGTGTGTGTTTGTTTGTCTGTGTGTGTGTCTCTCTGTGTGTGTCTGTGTGTGTCTGTCTGTGTGCATGTGTTTGTGTGTGTGTCTGTCTGTGTGTGTGTGTCGGTTTGTGTCTGTGAGTGTGTCTGTGTGTGTGTTTGTGTGTCTGTGTGTGTGTCTGTCTGTGTGTCTGTGTCTGTGTGTGTGTCTGTGTGTGTGTCTGTGTCTGTGCATGTGTCTGTGTGTGTGTTTGTGTGTCTCTGTGTGCGTATGTCTGTGTGTCTGTGTCTGTGTGCGTGTCTGTGTGTGTGTCTGTCTGTGTGTGTGTATCTGTCTGTGTGTGTGACTGTCTGTGTGTGTCTGTGTGTGTGTCTGTGTGTGTCTCTTTGTGTGTCTTTGTGTGTGTCTGTGTGTGTCTGTCTGTCTGTGTGTGTGTATCTGTGTGTGTGTCTGTCTGTGTGTGTCTGTGTGCGTGTGTGTGTGTGTGTGTCTGTGTATGTGTCTGTGTGTGTGTCTGTGTGTGTCTGTTGGTGTGTGTGTGTCTGTGTGTGTGTCTGTGCGTGTCTGTCGGTGTGTGTGTGTCTGTGTGTGTGTCTGTGTGTGTGTCTGTGTGTGTGTGTCTGTGTGTGTGTCTGTGTATGTGTGTTTCTGTCTGTGTGTGTGTCTTTGTGCGTGTGTCTGTGTATGTTTCTGTTTGCGTGTGTCTGTGTGTGTGTCTGTGTGTGTGTCTGTGTGCGTGTCTGTCTGTGTGTGTGTCTGTGTGTGTGTCTTTTTGCGTGTGTCTGTGTATGTGTCTGTGTGCGTGTGTCTGTGTGTGTGTCTGTGTCCGTGTGTCTGTGTGTGTCTGTCTGTGTGCGTGTGTCTGTGTGTGTGTCGAGGTGTGTTTTTCTCTCTGTGTGCGTGTGTCTGTGAGTGCGTGTCTGTGTGTGTGTGTGTCTGTGTGTGTGTCTGTGTGCATGTGTCTGTGCGTGTGTCTGTGTGTGTGTTTCTGTGTGTGTGTCTGTGTGTGTCTGTCTGTCTGTGTGTGTGTATCTCTCTGGGTGTGTGTATCTGTGTCAGTGTGTGTGTCTGTGTGCATGTGTCTGTGTGTGTGTCTGTGTGTGTGTCTGTGTTTGTGTCTGTGTGTGTGTCTGTGTGTGTGTCTGTGTGTGTGCGTCTGTGTGTTTGTGTCTCTGTGTGTGTCTGTGTGTGTGTGTCTGTGTGTGTGTCTGCGTGTGTGTGTCTGTGTGTCTGTCTGTGTGTGTGTGTGTGTCTGTGTGTGTGTGTCTTTGTGTCTATCTGTGTGCGTTTGTCTGTGTGTTTGTGTGTGTGTGTGTGTGTGTGTCTGTGTGCGTGTGTCTGTGTTCGTGTGTCTGTGTGTGTGTCTGTGTGTGTCAGTGTCTGTGTGTGTGTCTGTCTGTGTGTGTGTCTCTGTGTGTGTCTTTGTGCGTGTGTCTGTGTATGTGTCTCTTTGCGTATGTCTGTGTGTGTGTCTGTGTGTGTCTCTGTGTGTGTCTGTCTGTGTGTCTGTGTCTGTGTGCGTGTCTGTCTGTGTGTGTGTCTGTGTGTGTGTCTTTGTGCGTGTGTCTGTGTGTGTGTCTGTGTGTGTGTCTGTGTTTGTGTCTGTGTGTGTGTCTGTGTGCGTGTGTCTGTGTGTGTCTGTGTGTGTGTCTGTGTGTGTGTCTGTCTGTGTGTGTGTCTGTGTGTGTGTGTCTGTGTGTGTGTCTGTGTGTGTGTCTGTGTGTGTGTGTCTTTGTGTGTCTGTGTGTGTGTCTATGTGTCTGTGTGTGTGTATCTGTCTGTGTGTGTGTATCTTTGTGTGTGTCTCTGTCTGGCTGTGTGTATCTGTGTCTGTGTGTCTGTCTGTGTGCATGTGTCTGTGTGTGTGTGTCTGTGTGTGTGTCTCTGTGTGTCTGTTGGTGTGTGTGTGTCTGTGTGTGTGTCTATCTGTGTGTGTCTGTCTGTGTGTGTGTCTGTGTGTGTGTCTGTCTGTGTGCATGTGTCTGTGTGTGTTTGTCTGTGTGTGTGTCTGTGTGTGTGTCTGTTTGTGTGTGTGTGTCTGTCTCTGTGTGTGTCTGTGTGTGTGTGTCTGTGTGTGTGTGTCTGTCTGTGTGTGTGTATCTGTGTGTGTGTCTCTGTCTGGGTGTGTGTATCTGTGTCTGTGTGTGTGTCTGTGTGTGTGTCTGTGTGTGTGTCTGTGTGTCTGTGTGTGTGTTTGTGTGTGTCTGTGTGTGTCTTTGTGCGTGTGTCTGTGTATGTGTCTGTGTGCGTGTGTCTGTGTGTGTGTCTGTGTGTGTGTCTGTGTGTGTTTCTGTGTGTCTGTCTGTGTGTCTGTGTGTGTGTCTGTGTGTGTGTGTCTGTGTGTGTGTCTCAGTGTTTGTCTCTGTGTGTGTCTGTCGGTGTGTGTGTGTCTGTGTGTGTGTCTGTCTGTGTATGTCTGTCTGTGTGTGTGTCTGTGTGTGTCTGTCGGTGAGTCTGTGTCTGTGTGCGTGTCTGTGAGTGTGTCTGTCTCTGTGTGTGTATATGTCTGTGTGTGTGACTGTCTGTGTGTGTCTGTGTGTGTGTCTGTGTGTGTGTCTGTCTGTGTGCGTGTCTGTGTGTGTGTCTGTCTGTGTGAGTGTATCTGTCTGTGTGTCTCTGTGTGTGTCTGTCTGTGTGGGTGTGTCTGTCTGTGTGTGTGTCTGTGTGTGTGTCTGTGTGTGTGTCTGTGTGTGTGTATCTGTCTGTGTGTGTGTCTGTGTGTGTGTCTGTCTGTGTGCATGTGTCTGTATGTGTGTCTGTCTGTCTGTGTGTGTGTGTCTGTGTGTGTGTCTGTGTGTGTGTTTGTGTGTCTGTGTGTGTGTCTGTCTGTGTGGGTGTATCTGTCTGTGTGTGTGTCTGTGTGTGTGTCTGTCTGTGTGCATGTGTCTGTGTCTGTGTATGTGTGTGTGCCTGTGTGTGTGTGTCTGTCTGTGTGTGTGTGTCTGTTTGTGTCTGTGAGTGTGTCTGTTTGTGTCTGTCTGTCTGTGTGTCTGTGTGCATGTGTCTGTGTTTGTGTCTGTGTGTGTGTCTGTGTGTGTGTCTGCATGTGTGTCTGTGTGTGTTTCTGTCTGTGTGTGTGTGTCTGTCACTGTGTGTGTGTCTGTGTGTGTGTGTCTGTGTGTGTGTCTGTGTGCAAGTGTCTGTGTGTGTGTCTGTGTGTGTGTGTCTGTGTGTGTTTCTCTGTGTTTGTGTCTGTGTGTGTCTGTCGGTGTGTGTGTGTGTCTGTGTGTGTGTCTGTCTGTGTATGGCTGTCTCTGTGTGTGTCTGTGTGTGTCTGTCTGTGTGTGTGTATCTGTCTGTGTGTGTGTGTCTGTCTGTGTGTCTGTGTCTGTGTCTGTGTCTGTCTGTGTGTGTGTCTGTGTGTGTGTCTGTGTGCGTGTCTGTGTGTGTCTGTCTGTGTGTGTGTTGTGTGTGTGTCTTTGTGCGTGTGTCTGTGTATGTGTCTGTGTGCGTGTGTCTGCGTGTGTGTCTGTGTCCGTGTGTCTGTGTGTGTCTGTCTGTGTGCGTGTGTCTGTGTGTGTGTCGAGGTGTGTTTTTCTCTCTGTGTGCGTGTTTCTGTGTGTGCGTGTCTGTGTGTGTGTGTCTGTGTGTGTGTCTGTGTGCAAGTGTCTGTGTGTGTGTCTGTGTGTGTGTGTCTGTGTGTGTGTCTGTGTGTGTCTGTCTGTCTGTGTGTGTGTATCTGTCTGTGTGTGTGTGTCTGTTTGTGTGTCTGTGTCTGTGTGTGTGTCTGTCTGTGTGTGTGTCTGTCTGCGTGTGTGTGTCTGTGTGTCTGTCTGTGTGTGTGTGTCTGTGTGTATGTGTCTGTGTGTGTGTCTGTGTGTGTGTGTCTGTGTGTGTGTCTGTGTGTGTCTGTTGGTGTGTGTGTGTCTGTGTGTGTGTCTGTGCGTGTCTGTCGGTGTGTGTGTGTCTGTGTGTGTGTCTGTGTGTGTGTCTGTGTGTGTGTGTCTGTGTGTGTGTCTGTGTATGTGTGTTTCTGTCTGTGTGTGTGTCTTTGTGCGTGTGTCTGTGTATGTGTCTGTTTGCGTGTGTCTGTGTGTGTGTCTGTGGGTGTGTCTGTGTGCGTGTCTGTCTGTGTGTGTGTCTGTGTGTGTGTCTTTTTGCGTGTGTCTGTGTATGTGTCTGTGTGCGTGTGTCTGTGTGTGTGTCTGTGTCCGTGTGTCTGTGTGTGTCTGTCTGTGTGCGTGTGTCTGTGTGTGTGTCGAGGTGTGTTTTTCTCTCTGTGTGCGTGTGTCTGTGTGTGCGTGTCTGTGTGTGTGTGTGTCTGTGTGTGTGTCTGTGTGCATGTGTCTGTGCGTGTGTCTGTGTGTGTGTTTCTGTGTGTGTGTCTGTGTGTGTCTGTCTGTCTGTGTGTGTGTATCTCTCTGGGTGTGTGTATCTGTGTCAGTGTGTGTGTCTGTGTGCATGTGTCTGTGTGTGTGTCTGTGTGTGTGTCTGTGTTTGTGTCTGTGTGTGTGTCTGTGTGTGTGTCTGTGTGTGTGCGTCTGTGTGTTTGTGTCTCTGTGTGTGTCTGTGTGTGTGTGTCTGTGTGTGTGTCTGCGTGTGTGTGTCTGTGTGTCTGTCTGTGTGTGTGTGTGTGTCTGTGTGTGTGTGTCTTTGTGTCTATCTGTGTGCGTTTGTCTGTGTGTTTGTGTGTGTGTGTGTGTGTGTGTCTGTGTGCGTGTGTCTGTGTTCGTGTGTCTGTGTGTGTGTCTGTGTGTGTCAGTGTCTGTGTGTGTGTCTGTCTGTGTGTGTGTCTCTGTGTGTGTCTTTGTGCGTGTGTCTGTGTATGTGTCTCTTTGCGTATGTCTGTGTGTGTGTCTGTGTGTGTCTCTGTGTGTGTCTGTCTGTGTGTCTGTGTCTGTGTGCGTGTCTGTCTGTGTGTGTGTCTGTGTGTGTGTCTTTGTGCGTGTGTCTGTGTGTGTGTCTGTGTGTGTGTCTGTGTTTGTGTCTGTGTGTGTGTCTGTGTGCGTGTGTCTGTGTGTGTCTGTGTGTGTGTCTGTGTGTGTGTCTGTCTGTGTGTGTGTCTGTGTGTGTGTGTCTGTGTGTGTGTCTGTGTGTGTGTCTGTGTGTGTGTGTCTTTGTGTGTCTGTGTGTGTGTCTATGTGTCTGTGTGTGTGTATCTGTCTGTGTGTGTGTATCTTTGTGTGTGTCTCTGTCTGGCTGTGTGTATCTGTGTCTGTGTGTCTGTCTGTGTGCATGTGTCTGTGTGTGTGTGTCTGTGTGTGTGTCTCTGTGTGTCTGTTGGTGTGTGTGTGTCTGTGTGTGTGTCTATCTGTGTGTGTCTGTCTGTGTGTGTGTCTGTGTGTGTGTCTGTCTGTGTGCATGTGTCTGTGTGTGTTTGTCTGTGTGTGTGTCTGTGTGTGTGTCTGTTTGTGTGTGTGTGTCTGTCTCTGTGTGTGTCTGTGTGTGTGTGTCTGTGTGTGTGTGTCTGTCTGTGTGTGTGTATCTGTGTGTGTGTCTCTGTCTGGGTGTGTGTATCTGTGTCTGTGTGTGTGTCTGTGTGTGTGTCTGTGTGTGTGTCTGTGTGTCTGTGTGTGTGTTTGTGTGTGTCTGTGTGTGTCTTTGTGCGTGTGTCTGTGTATGTGTCTGTGTGCGTGTGTCTGTGTGTGTGTCTGTGTGTGTGTCTGTGTGTGTTTCTGTGTGTCTGTCTGTGTGTCTGTGTGTGTGTCTGTCTGTGTGTGTGTCTGTCTCTGTGTTTGTGTCTGCGTGTGTGTGTCTGTGTGTGTGTGTCTGTGTGTGTCTGTGTGTGTGTGTGTCTGTGTGTGTGTCTCTGTGTTTGTGTCTGTGTGTGTCTGTCGGTGTGTGTGTGTGTCTGTGTGTGTGTCTGTGTGTGTGTCTGTGTGTGTCTGTGTGTGTGTCTGTGTGTGTGTGTCTATCTGTGTGTCTGTGTCTGTGTGTGTGTCTGTCTGTGTATGTGTCTGTGTGTGTGTCTGTGTGTGTGTGTTTGTGTGTGTCTGTCTGTGTGTCTGTGTCTGTGTGTGTGTCTGTCTGTGTGTGTGTCTCTGTGTGTGTCTTTGTGCGTGTGTCTGTGTATGTGTCTCTTTGTGTGTGTCTGTGTGTGTGTCTGTGTGTGTGTCTGTGTGTGTTTCTGTGTGTGTCTGTCTGTGTGTCTGTGTCTGTCTGCGTGTCTGTCTGTGTGTGTGTCTGTGTGTGTGTCTCTGTGCGTGTGTCTGTGTGTGTGTCTGTGTGTGTGTCTCTGTGTTTGTGTCTGTGTGTGTCTGTCGGTGTGTGTGTGTGTCTGTGTGTGTCTGTCTGTGTATGTCTGTCTGTGTGTGTGTCTGTGTGTGTGTATCTGTCTGTGTGTGTGTCTGTGTGTGTGTCTGTCTGTGTGCATGTGTCTGTGTCTGTGTATGTGTGTGTGCCTGTGTGTGTGTGTCTGTCTGTGTGTGTGTGTCTGTTTGTGTCTGTGAGTGTGTCTGTTTGTGTCTGTCTGTCTGTGTGTCTGTGTGCGTGTCTGTGTGTGTGTCTGCGTGTGTGTCTGTGTGTGTTTCTGTCTCTGTGTGTGTGTCTGTCACTGTGTTTGTGTCTGTGTGTGTGTGTCTGTGTGTGTGTCTGTGTGCATGTGTCTGTGTGTGTGTCTGTGTGTGTGTGTCTGTGTGTGTTTCTCTGTGTTTGTGTCTGTGTGTGTCTGTCGGTGTGTGTGTGTGTCTGTGTGTGTGTCTGTCTGTGTGTGTGTCTGTGTGTGTGTCTGTGTGCGTGTGTCTGTGTGTGTGTCTGAGTGTGTGTCTGTGTGTGTGTCGGAGTGTGTGTCTGTGTGCATGTGTCTGTGTGTGTGTGTCTGTGTGTGTGTGTCTCTGTGCATGTGTCTTTGGGTGAGTGTCTGTGTGTGTCTGTCGGTGTGTGTGTGTCTGTGTCGTGTCTGTCTGTGTGTGTCTGTCTGTTTGTGTGTCTGTGTGTGTGTCTGTTGGTGTGTCTGTCTGTGTGTGTCTGTCTGTGTGTGTCTGTGTGTGTGTCTGTGTGTGTGTCTGTGTGTGTGTCTTTGTGCGTGTGTCTGTGTATGTGTCTGTGTGCGTGTGTCTGTGTGCGTGTGTCTGTGTGCGTGTGTCTGTGTGTGTCTGTCTGTGTGCGTGTGTCTCTGTGCGTGTGTCTGTGTGTGTGTCTGTGTGTGTTTCTCTGTGTTTGTGTCTGTGTGTGTCTGTCGGTGTGTGTGTGTGTCTGTGTGTGTGTCTGTCTGTGTATGTCTGTCTGTGTGTGTGTCTGTGTGTGTCTGTCTGTCTGTGTGTGTGTATCTGTCTGTGTGTGTGTGTCTGTCTGTGTGTCTGTGTCTGTGTGTGTGTCTGTCTGTGTGTGTGTCTGTGTGTGTGTCTGTGTGCGTATCTGTGTGTGTCTGTCTGTGTGTGTGTCTGTGTGTGTGTCTTTGTGCGTGTGTCTGTGTATGTGTCTGTGTGCGTGTGTCTGTGTGTGTGTCTGTGTCCGTGTGTCTGTGTGTGTCTGTGTGCGTGTGTCTGTGTGTGTGTCGAGGTGTGTTTTTCTCTCTGTGTGCGTGTGTCTGTGTGTGCGTGTCTGTGTGTGTGTCTGTGTGTGTGTCTGTGTGCATGTGTCTGTGTGTGTGTCTGTGTGTGTGTGTCTGTGTGTGTGTCGGTGTGTGTCTGTCTGTCTGTGTGTGTGTATCTCTCTGGGTGTGTGTATCTGTGTCAGTGTGTGTGTCTGTGTGCTTGTCTCTGTGTGTGTGTCTGTGTGTGTGTCTGTGTGTGTGTCTGCGTGTGTGTCTGCGTGTGTGTCTGTCTGTGTGTGTGTGTTTGTCACTGTGTGTGTGCCTGTGTTTGTGTCTGTGTGTGTGTCTGCGTGTGTGTGTCTGTGTGTGTGTCTGTGTGTGTGTCTTTTTTGTGTGTGTCTGTCTGTGTGTCTGTGTGTGTGTCTGTGTGTCTGTGTGTGTGTGTCCGTCTGTGTGTGTGTCTGTGTGTGTGTCTGTGTGCCTGTGTCTGTGTGTGTGTCTGTGTGTGTGTCTGTGTGTCTGTGTGTGTGTGTCCGTCTGTGTGTGTGTCTGTGTGTGTGTCTGTGTGCGTCTCTGTGTGTGTGTCTTTGTGTGTGTCTGTGTGTGTGTGTCTGTCTGTGTGTGTGTCTGTGTATGTGTCTGTGTGCGTGTGTCTGTGTGTGTGTCTGAGTGTGTGTCTGTGTGTGTGTCTGTGTGTGTGTCTGTGTGTGTGTGTCTGTGTGTGTGTCTGTGTGCGTGTGTCTGTGTGTGTGTCTGTCTGTGTAGGTCTGTCTGTGTGTGTGTCTGTGTGTGTCTGTCGGTCTGTTTTTTGTGTATCTGTATGTGTGTGTGTCTGTGTGTGTGTCTGTCTGTGTGCATGTGTCTGTGTCTGTGTATGTGTGTGTGTCTGTCTGTGTGTGTGTGTCTGTTTGTGTCTGTGAGTGTGTCTGTTTGTGTGTGTCTCTCTGTGTGTCTGTGTGCATGTGTCTGTGTGTGTGTCTGTGTGTGTGTCTGTGTGTGTGTCTGTGTGTGTGTGTCTGTGTGTGTGTCTGTCTGTGTGTGTGTGTCTGTCTGTGTGTGTGTATCTGTCTGTGTGTGTGTCTGTGTGTGTGTGTCTGTCTGTGTGTGTGTATCTGTGTGTGTGTCTGTCTGTGTGTGTCTGTGTGCGTGTGTCTGTGTGTGTGTGTCTGTCTGTGTGTGTGTATCTGTGTGTGTGTCTCTGTCTGGGTGTGTGTATCTGTGTCTGTGTGTGTGTCTGTGTGTGTCTCTGTGTGTGTGTCTGTGTGTCTGTGTGTGTGTCTGTGTGTGTCTGTCTGTGTGTGTGTCTGTGTGTGTGTGTCTGTCTGTGTGTGTGTCTGTGTGTGTGTCTGTGTGCGTGTGTCTGTGTGTGTGTCTGAGTGTGTGTCTGTGTGTGTGTCGGAGTGTGTGTCTGTGAGCATGTGTCTCTGTGTGTGTGTCTGTGTGTGTGTGTCTCTGTGCATGTGTCTGTGTGTGAGTGTCTGTGTGTGTCTGTCGGTGTGTGTGTGTCTGTGTTGTGTCTGTCTGTGTGTGTCTGTCTGTTTGTGTGTCTGTGTGTGTGTCTGTTTGTGTGTCTGTCTGTGTGTGTCTGTGTGTGTGTCTGTGTGTGTGTCTTTGTGCGTGTGTCTGTGTATGTGTCTGTGTGCGTGTGTCTGTGTGTGTGTGTCTGTGTGCGTGTGTCTGTGTGTGTCTGTCTGTGTGCGTGTGTCTGTGTGTGTGTCGAGGTGTGTGTTTCTCTCTGTGTGCGTGTGTCTGTGTGTGCGTGTCTGTGTGTGTGTGTCTGTGTGTGTGTCTGTGTGTGTCTGTCTGTCTGTGTGTGTGTATCTCTCTGGGTGTGTGTATCTGTGTCAGTGTGTGTGTCTGTGTGCATGTGTCTGTGTGTGTGTATCTGTGTCTGTGTGTGTGTCTGTGTGTGTGTCTGTGTGTCTGTGTGTGTGTCTGTGTGTGTCTGTGTGTGTGTCTGTGTGTGTGTCAGTGTGTGTCTGTGTGTGTGTCTGTCTGTGTGTGTGTCTGTGTGTGTGTCTGTGTGCGTGTGTCTGTGTGTGTGTCTGAGTGTGTGTCTGTGTGTGTGTCGGAGTGTGTGTCTGTGTGCATGTGTCTGTGTGTGTGTGTCTGTGTGTGTCTGTGTGTGTGTCTGTGTGTGTCTGTCGGTGTGTGTGTGTCTGTGTGTGTGTCTGTGTGCATGTGTCTGTGTGTGAGTGTCTGTGTGTGTGTCTGTGTCTGTGTCTGTGTGTCTGTCGGTGTGTGTGTGTCTGTGTTGTGTCTGTCTGTGTGTGTCTGTCTGTTTGTGTGTCTGTGTGTGTGTCTGTCTGTGTGTGTCTGTCTGTGTGTCTGTCTGTGTGTGTCTGTCTGTGTGTCTGTCTGTGTGTGTCTGTCTGTTTGTGTGTCTATGTGTGTCTGTTTGTGTGTCTGTCTGTGTGTGTCTGTCTGTGTGTGTCTGTGTGTGTGTCTGTGTGCATGTGTCTGTGTGTGTGTGTCTGTGTGTGTGTGTGTGTGTCTGTGTGTGTCTGTCGGTGTGTGTGTGTCTGTCTGTGTGTGTCTGTCTGTGTGTCTGTCTGTGTGTGTCTGTCTGTTTGTGTGTCTGTGTGTGTGTCTGCTTGTGTGTCTGTCGGTGTGTGTCTGTCTGTGTGTGTCTGTGTGTGTGTCTGTGTGTGTCGGAGTGTGTGTCTGTGTGCATGTGTCTGTGTGTGAGTGTCTGTGTGTGTGTCTGTGTCTGTGTCTGTGTGTGTCTGTCTGTGTGCGTGTGTCTGTGTTCGTGTGTCTGTGTGTGTGTCTGTGTGTGTGTGTGTGTCTGTGTGTGTGTCTCTGTGTGTGTCTGTGTGTGTGTCTTTGTGTGTGTGTCTTTGTGTGTGTCTGTGTGTGTGTCTGTCTGTGTGTGTGTGTCTGTGTGTGTGTGTTTGTGTGTGTGTCTGTGTGCGTGTGTCTGTGTGTGTGTCTGTGTGTGTGTCTGTGTGTCTGTGTGTGTGTGTCTGTCTGTGTGTGTGTCTGTGTGTGTGTCTGTGTGTGTCTGTGTGTGTCTGTGTGTGTCTCTGTGTGTGTGTGTCTATCTGTGTGTCTGTGTCTGTGTGTGTCTCTGTCTGTGTATGTGTCTGTGTGTGTGTGTCTGTGTGTGTGTCTGTCTGTGTGTGTGTCTGTGTGTGTGTCTTTGTGCGTGTGTCTGTGTATGTGTCTGTTTGCGTGTGTCTGTGTGTGTGTCTGTGTGTGTGTCTGTGTGTGTTTCTGTGTGTGTCTGTCTGTGTGTCTGTGTCTGTGTGCATGTCTGTCTGTGTGTGTGTCTGTGTGTGTGTCTTTGTGCGTGTGTCTGTGTGTGTGTCTGTGTGCGTGTGTCTGTGTGTGTGTGTCTGGGTGTGTCTGTCTGTGTGTGTGTGTCTGTGTGTGGCTCTTTGTTTGTGTCTGTGTGTGTCTGTCGGTGTGTGTGTGTGTCTCTGTGTGTGTCTGTGTATGTGTATCTGTCTGTGTGTGTGTCTGTGTGTGTGTCTGTCTGTGTGCATGTGTCTGTGTCTGTGTATGTGTGTGTGTGTGTGTCTGTGTGTGTGTGTCTGTCTGTGTGTGTGTGTCTGTTTGTGTCTGTGAGTGTGTCTGTTTGTGTCTGTCTGTCTGTGTGTCTGTGTGCATGTGTCTGTGTGTGTGTCTGTGTGTGTGTCTGTGTGTGTGTCTGCGTGTGTTTCTGTGTGTGTGTCTGTCTGTGTGTGTGTGTTTGTCTTTGTGTGTGTGTCTGTGTGTCTGTGTGCGTGTGTCTGTGTGTGTGTCTGTGTGTGTGTCTGTGTGTGTGTCTGCGTGTGTGTGTCTGTGTGTCTGTGTGTGTGTGTCTGTCTGTGTGTGTGTCTGTGTGTGTGTCTGTGTGTGTGTCTGAGTGTGTGTCTGTGTGCGTGTGTCTGTGTGTGTGTCTGTCTGTGTGTGTCTGTGTGTGTGTCTGAGTGTGTGTCTGTGTGCATGTGTCTGTGTGCGTGTGTCTCTGTGTGTGTGTCTGTGTGTTTGTCTCTGTGCATGTGTCTGTGTGTGTGTCTGTGTGTGTGTCTGTGTGTCTGTGTGTGTGTCTGTCTGTGTGTGTGTCTGTGTGTGTGTCTGTGTGTGTGTCTGTGTGCATGTGTCTGTGTGTGTGTCTGTGTTTGTGTCTGTGTGTGTGTGTCTGTGTGTGTGTCTGTGTGTGTGTGTCTGTGTGTGTGACTGCGTGTGTGTGTCTGTGTGTGTGTCTGTGTGTGTGTCTGTGTGTGTGCGTCTGTGTGTGTGTGTCTGTGTGTGTGTCTGTGTGTGTGTCTGTGTGTGTGTCTGCGTGTGTGTGTCTGTGTGTCTGTCTGTGTGTGTGTGTGTGTCTGTGTGTGTCTGTCGGTGTGTGTGTGTCTGTGTGTGTGTCTGTGTGTGTCTGTCGGTGTGTGTGTGTCTGTGTGGGTGTCTGTGTGTGTGTCTGTGTTTGTCTGTGTATGTGTGTGTTTCTGTCTGTGTGTGTGTCTGTGTGTGTGTCTTTGTGCATGTCTGTGTCTGTGTGACTGTGTGTCTGTGTGCGTGTGCCTTTGTGTGTATCTGTGTGCGTTTCTCTGTGTGTTTGTCTGTGTGTGTGTGTCTGTGTGTCTGTGTGCGTGTGTCTGTGTTCGTGTGTCTGTGTGTGTGCCTGTGTGTGTTTTGTGTGCGTGTGTCTGTGTGTGTTTCTGTGTGTGTCTGTGTGTGTTTCTGTGTGTCTGTCTGTGTGTCTGTGTGTGTGTCTGTCTGTGTGTGTCTGTCTCTGTGTTTGTGTCTGCGTGTGTCTGTCTGTGTGTCTGTGTCTGTGTGCGTGTCTGTCTGTGTGTGTGTCTGTGTGTGTGTCTGTGTGTGTGTCTGTGTGTGTGTCTGTCTGTGTGCATGTGTCTGTGTGTGTGTGTCTGTGTGTGTGTCTCTGTGTTTGTCTCTGTGTGTGTCTGTCGGTGTGTGTGTGTCTGTGTGTGTGTCTGTCTGTGTATGTCTGTCTGTGTGTGTGTCTGTGTGTGTCTGTCGGTGAGTCTGTGTCTGTGTCCGTGTCTGTGTGTGTGTCTCTCTGTGTGTATTTGTCTGTGTGTGTGACTGTCTGTGTGTGTCAGTGTGTGTGTCTGTGTGTGTGTCTGTCTGTGTGCGTGTCTGTGTGTGTGTCTGTCTGTGTGTGTGTATCTGTGTGTGTGTCTCTGTGTGTGTCTGTCTGTGTGTGTGTCTGTCTGTGTGTGTGTCTGTGTGTGTGTCTGTGTGTGTGTCTGTGTGTGTGTATCTGTCTGTGTGTGTGTCTGTGTGTGTGTCTGTCTGTGTGCATGTGTCTGTATGTGTGTCTGTCTGTCTCTGTGTCTGTGTGTGTGTGTCTGTCTGTGTGTCTGTGTGTGTGTTTGTGTGTCTGTGTGTGTGTCTGTCTGTGTGTGTCTGTCTGTGTGCAAGTGTTTGTGTGTGTGTCTGTCTGTGTGTGTGTCTGTTTGTGTCTGTGAGTGTGTCTGTGTGTGTGTTTGTGTGTCTGTGTGTGTGTCTGTCTGTGTGTCTGTGTCTGTGTGTGTGTCTGCATGTGTCTGTGTGTGTGTGTCTGTGTGTGTGTCTCTGTGTTTGTCTCTGTGTGTGTCTGTCGGTGTGTGTGTGTCTGTGTGTGTGTCTGTCTGTGTATGTCTGTCTGTGTGTGTGTCTGTGTGTGTCTGTCGGTGAGTCTGTGTCTGTGTGCGTGTCAGTGTGTGTGTCTGTCTCTGTGTGTGTATTTGTCTGTGTGTGTGACTGTCTGTGTGTGTCTGTGTGTGTGTCTGTCTGTGTGCGTGTCTGTGTGTGTGTCTGCGTGTGTGTATCTGTGTGTGTGTCTCTGTGTGTGTCTGTCTGTGTGTGTGTGTCTGTCTGTGTGTGTGTCTGTGTGTGTGTCTGTGTGTGTGTCTGTGTGTGTGTATCTGTCTGTGTGTGTGTCTGTGTGTGTGTCTGTCTGTGTGCATGTGTCTGTATGTGTGTCTGTCTGTCTGTGTGTCTGTGTGTGTGTGTCTGTGTGTGTGTCTGTGTGTGTGTTTGTGTGTCTGTGTGTGTGTCTGTCTGTGTGTTTCTGTGTGTGTCTGTCTGTGTGCATGTGTTTGTGTGTGTGTCTGTCTGTGTGTGTGTCTGTTTGTGTCTGTGAGTGTGTCTGTGTGTGTGTTTGTGTGTCTGTGTGTGTGTCTGTCTGTGTGTCTGTGTCTGTGTGTGTGTCTGTGTGTGTGTCTGTGTCTGTGCATGTGTCTGTGTGTGTGTTTGTGTGTCTCTGTGTGCGTATGTCTGTGTGTCTGTGTCTGTGTGCGTGTCTGTGTGTGTGTCTGTCTGTGTGTGTGTATCTGTCTGTGTGTGTGACTGTCTGTGTGTGTCTGTGTGTGTGTCTGTGTGTGTCTCTGTGTGTGTCTCTGTGTGTGTGTCTTTGTGTGTGTCTGTGTGTGTCTGTCTGTCTGTGTGTGTGTCTGTGTGTGTGTCTGTGTGCGTGTGTCTGTGTGTGTGTCTGAGTGTGTGTCTGTGTGTGTGTATGTGTGTGTGTCTGTGTGTGTGTCTGTGTGTGTCTGTCTGTGTGTCTGTGTCTGTGTGTGTGTCTGTCTGTGTGTGTCTGTCTGTGTGTGTGTCTGTGTGTGTCTGTTTGTGTGTCTGTCTCTGTGTGTCTGTCTGTGTGTGTGTCTGTGTGTGTGTCTTTGTGTGTGTCTGTGTGTGTGTGTGTGCGTGTGTGTGTCTGTGTGTGTGTCTGTGTGTGTGTGTCTGTGTGTGTCTGTCTGTGTGTCTGTCTGTGTGTGTGTCTGTGTGTGTGTCTTTGTGCGTGTGTCTGTGTATGTGTCTGTGTGCGTGTGTCTGTGTGTGTGTCTTTGTGCGTGTGTCTGTGTGTGTCTGTCTGTGTGCGTGTGTCTGTGTGCGTGTGTCTGTGTGTGTGTCTGTGTGTGTGTTTCTGTCTGTGTGCGTGTGTCTGTGTGCGTGTGTCTGTGTGTGTGTGTCTGTGTGTGTGTGTCTGTGTGTGTCTGTGTGCATGTGTCTGTGTGTATGTCTGTGTGTGTGTGTCTGTGTGTGTGTCTGTGTGTGTCTGTCTGTCTGTGTGTGTGTATCTCTCTGGGTGTGTGTATCTGTGTCTGTGTGTCTGTCTGTGTGCATGTGTCTGTGTGTGTGTCTGTGTTTGTGTCTGCGTGTGTGTGTCTTGTGTGTGTCTATGTGTGTGTGTCTGTGTGTGTGTCTGTGTGTGTGTCTGTGTGTGTGTCTGTGTGTGTGTGTCTCTGTGTGTGTCTGCGTGTGTGTGTCTGTGTGTCTGTCTGTGTGTGTGTGTCTGTGTGTATGTGTCTGTGTGTGTGTCTGTGTGCGTGTGTCTGTGTGTGAGTCTGTGTGTGTGTCTGTGTGTGTATCTGTCTGTGTGCGCGTCTGTGTGTGTGTCTGTGTGTGTGTGTCTGACTGTGTGTGTGGCTGTCTGTGTGTGTGTGTCTGTATGTGTGTCTGTCTGTGTGCATGTGTCTGTGTGCGTGTGTCTGTGTGTGTGTCTGTGTGTGTGTCTGTGTGTGTGTGTCTGTGTGTGTGTCTGTGTGCGTGTGTCTGTGTGTGTGTCTGAGTGTTTGTCTGTGTGTGTGTCTGAGTGTGTGTCTGTGTGCATGTGTCTGTGTGCGTGTGTCTGTGTGTGTGTGTCTGTGTGTGTGTCTCTGTGTGTCTGTCGGTGTGTGTGTGTCTGTCTGTGTGTCTGCGTGTGTGTCTGTGTGTGTCTGTGTGTGTGTGTCTGTGTGTGTGTGTCTGTCTGTGTGTGTGTATCTGTCTGTGTGTGTGTCTGTGTGTGTGTCTGTCTCTGTGCATGTGTCTCTGTGTGTGTCTGTCTGTGTGTGTGTCTGTCTGTTTGTGTGTCTGTGTGTGTGTCTGTTTGTGTGTCTGTCTGTGTGTGTCTGTCTGTGTGTGTGTCTGTGTGTGTGTCTGTGTGTGTGTGTCTTTGTGTGTCTGTCTGTGTGTGTCTGTGTGTGTCTATGTGTCTGTGTGTGTGTATCTGTCTGTGTGTGTGTATCTGTGTGTGTGTCTCTGTCTGGCTGTGTGTATCTGTGTCTGTCTGTGTGTGTGTGTCTGTGTGTGTGTCTCTGTGTGTCTGTGTGTGTGTCTATCTGTGTGTGTGTGTCTGTGTGTGTGTCTGTGTGTGTGTCTGTCTGTGTGTGTGTCTGTGTGTTTGTCTGTGTGTGTGCATGAGTCTGTGTCTGTGTATGTGTGTGTGCCTGTGTGTGTGTGTCTGTCTGTGTGTGTGTGTCTGTTTGTGTCTGTGAGTGTGTCTGTTTGTGTCTGTCTGTCTGTGTGTCTGTGTGCATGTGTCTGTGTTTGTGTCTGTGTGTGTGTCTGTGTGTGTGTCTGCGTGTGTGTCTGTGTGTGTTTCTGTCTGTGTGTGTGTGTCTGTCACTGTGTGTGTGTCTGTGTGTGTGTCTGTGTGTGTGTCTCTGTGTTTGTCTCTGTGTGTGTCTGTCGGTGTGTGTGTGTCTGTGTGTGTGTCTGTCTGTGTATGTCTGTCTGTGTGTGTGTCTGTGTGTGTCTGTCGGTGAGTCTGTGTCTGTGTGCGTGTCTGTGAGTGTGTCTGTCTCTGTGTGTGTATATGTCTGTGTGTGTGACTGTCTGTGTGTGTCTGTGTGTGTGTCTGTGTGTGTGTCTGTCTGTGTGCGTGTCTGTGTGTGTGTCTGTCTGTGTGTGTGTATCTGTCTGTGTGTCTCTGTGTGTGTCTGTCTGTGTGGGTGTGTCTGTCTGTGTGTGTGTCTGTGTGTGTGTCTGTGTGTGTGTCTGTGTGTGTGTATCTGTCTGTGTGTGTGTCTGTGTGTGTGTCTGTCTGTGTGCATGTGTCTGTATGTGTGTCTGTCTGTCTGTGTGTCTGTGTGTGTGTGTCTGTGTGTGTGTCTGTGTGTGTGTTTGTGTGTCTGTGTGTGTGTCTGTCTGTGTGGGTGTATCTGTCTGTGTGTGTGTCTGTGTGTGTGTCTGTCTGTGTGCATGTGTCTGTGTCTGTGTATGTGTGTGTGCCTGTGTGTGTGTGTCTGTCTGTGTGTGTGTGTCTGTTTGTGTCTGTGAGTGTGTCTGTTTGTGTCTGTCTGTCTGTGTGTCTGTGTGCATGTGTCTGTGTTTGTGTCTGTGTGTGTGTCTGTGTGTGTGTCTGCATGTGTGTCTGTGTGTGTTTCTGTCTGTGTGTGTGTGTCTGTCACTGTGTGTGTGTCTGTGTGTGTGTGTCTGTGTGTGTGTCTGTGTGCATGTGTCTGTGTGTGTGTCTGTGTGTGTGTGTCTGTGTGTGTTTCTCTGTGTTTGTGTCTGTGTGTGTCTGTCGGTGTGTGTGTGTGTCTGTGTGTGTGTCTGTCTGTGTATGTCTGTCTGTGTGTGTGTCTGTGTGTGTCTGTCTGTCTGTGTGTGTGTATCTGTCTGTGTGTGTGTGTCTGTCTGTGTGTCTGTGTCTGTGTCTGTGTCTGTCTGTGTGTGTGTCTGTGTGTGTGTCTGTGTGCGTGTCTGTGTGTGTCTGTCTGTGTGTGTGTTGTGTGTGTGTCTTTGTGCGTGTGTCTGTGTATGTGTCTGTGTGCGTGTGTCTGCGTGTGTGTCTGTGTCCGTGTGTCTGTGTGTGTCTGTCTGTGTGCGTGTGTCTGTGTGTGTGTCGAGGTGTGTTTTTCTCTCTGTGTGCGTGTTTCTGTGTGTGCGTGTCTGTGTGTGTGTGTCTGTGTGTGTGTCTGTGTGCAAGTGTCTGTGTGTGTGTCTGTGTGTGTGTCTGTGTGTGTGTCTGTGGGTGTCTGTCTGTCTGTGTGTGTGTATCTGTCTGTGTGTGTGTGTCTGTCTGTGTGTCTGTGTCTGTGTGTGTGTCTGTCTGTGTGTGTGTCTGTCTGCGTGTGTGTGTCTGTGTGTCTGTCTGTGTGTGTGTGTCTGTGTGTATGTGTCTGTGTGTGTGTCTGTGTGTGTGTGTCTGTGTGTGTGTCTGTGTGTGTCTGTTGGTGTGTGTGTGTCTGTGTGTGTGTCTGTGCGTGTCTGTCGGTGTGTGTGTGTCTGTGTGTGTGTCTGTGTGTGTGTGTCTGTGTGTGTGTCTGTGTATGTGTGTTTCTGTCTGTGTGTGTGTCTTTGTGCGTGTGTCTGTGTATGTGTCTGTTTGCGTGTGTCTGTGTGTGTGTCTGTGTGTGTGTCTGTGTGCGTGTCTGTCTGTGTGTGTGTCTGTGTGTGTGTCTTTTTGCGTGTGTCTGTGTATGTGTCTGTGTGCGTGTGTCTGTGTGTGTGTCTGTGTCCGTGTGTCTGTGTGTGTCTGTCTGTGTGCGTGTGTCTGTGTGTGTGTCGAGGTGTGTTTTTCTCTCTGTGTGCGTGTGTCTGTGTGTGCGTGTCTGTGTGTGTGTGTGTCTGTGTGTGTGTCTGTGTGCATGTGTCTGTGCGTGTGTCTGTGTGTGTGTTTCTGTGTGTGTGTCTGTGTGTGTCTGTCTGTCTGTGTGTGTGTATCTCTCTGGGTGTGTGTATCTGTGTCAGTGTGTGTGTCTGTGTGCATGTGTCTGTGTGTGTGTCTGTGTGTGTGTCTGTGTTTGTGTCTGTGTGTGTGTCTGTGTGTGTGTCTGTGTGTGTGCGTCTGTGTGTTTGTGTCTCTGTGTGTGTCTGTGTGTGTGTGTCTGTGTGTGTGTCTGCGTGTGTGTGTCTGTGTGTCTGTCTGTGTGTGTGTGTGTGTCTGTGTGTGTGTGTCTTTGTGTCTATCTGTGTGCGTTTGTCTGTGTGTTTGTGTGTGTGTGTGTGTGTGTGTCTGTGTGCGTGTGTCTGTGTTCGTGTGTCTGTGTGTGTGTCTGTGTGTGTCAGTGTCTGTGTGTGTGTCTGTCTGTGTGTGTGTCTCTGTGTGTGTCTTTGTGCGTGTGTCTGTGTATGTGTCTCTTTGCGTATGTCTGTGTGTGTGTCTGTGTGTGTCTCTGTGTGTGTCTGTCTGTGTGTCTGTGTCTGTGTGCGTGTCTGTCTGTGTGTGTGTCTGTGTGTGTGTCTTTGTGCGTGTGTCTGTGTGTGTGTCTGTGTGTGTGTCTGTGTTTGTGTCTGTGTGTGTGTCTGTGTGCGTGTGTCTGTGTGTGTCTGTGTGTGTGTCTGTGTGTGTGTCTGTCTGTGTGTGTGTCTGTGTGTGTGTGTCTGTGTGTGTGTCTGTGTGTGTGTCTGTGTGTGTGTGTCTTTGTGTGTCTGTGTGTGTGTCTATGTGTCTGTGTGTGTGTATCTGTCTGTGTGTGTGTATCTTTGTGTGTGTCTCTGTCTGGCTGTGTGTATCTGTGTCTGTGTGTCTGTCTGTGTGCATGTGTCTGTGTGTGTGTGTCTGTGTGTGTGTCTCTGTGTGTCTGTTGGTGTGTGTGTGTCTGTGTGTGTGTCTATCTGTGTGTGTCTGTCTGTGTGTGTGTCTGTGTGTGTGTCTGTCTGTGTGCATGTGTCTGTGTGTGTTTGTCTGTGTGTTTGTCTGTGTGTGTGTCTGTTTGTGTGTGTGTGTCTGTCTCTGTGTGTGTCTGTGTGTGTGTGTCTGTGTGTGTGTGTCTGTCTGTGTGTGTGTATCTGTGTGTGTGTCTCTGTCTGGGTGTGTGTATCTGTGTCTGTGTGTGTGTCTGTGTGTGTGTCTGTGTGTGTGTCTGTGTGTCTGTGTGTGTGTCTGTGTGTGTCTGTGTGTGTCTTTGTGCGTGTGTCTGTGTATGTGTCTGTGTGCGTGTGTCTGTGTGTGTGTCTGTGTGTGTGTCTGTGTGTGTTTCTGTGTGTCTGTCTGTGTGTCTGTGTGTGTGTCTGTCTGTGTGTGTGTCTGTCTCTGTGTTTGTGTCTGCGTGTGTGTGTCTGTGTGTGTGTGTCTGTGTGTGTCTGTGTGTGTGTGTGTCTGTGTGTGTGTCTCTGTGTTTGTGTCTGTGTGTGTCTGTCGGTGTGTGTGTGTGTCTGTGTGTGTGTCTGTGTGTGTGTCTGTGTGTGTCTGTGTGTGTGTCTGTGTGTGTGTGTCTATCTGTGTGTCTGTGTCTGTGTGTGTGTCTCTCTGTGTATGTGTCTGTGTGTGTGTCTGTGTGTGTGTGTTTGTGTGTGTCTGTCTGTGTGTCTGTGTCTGTGTGTGTGTCTGTCTGTGTGTGTGTCTCTGTGTGTGTCTTTGTGCGTGTGTCTTTGTATGTGTCTCTTTGCGTGTGTCTGTGTGTGTGTCTGTGTGTGTGTCTGTGTGTGTTTCTGTGTGTGTCTGTCTGTGTGTCTGTGTCTGTCTGCGTGTCTGTCTGTGTGTGTGTCTGTGTGTGTGTCTCTGTGCGTGTGTCTGTGTGTGTGTCTGTGTGTGTGTCTGTGTGTGTGTCTCTGTGTTTGTGTCTGTGTGTGTCTGTCGGTGTGTGTGTGTGTCTGTGTGTGTCTGTCTGTGTATGTCTGTCTGTGTGTGTGTCTGTGTGTGTGTATCTGTCTGTGTGTGTGTCTGTGTGTGTGTCTGTCTGTGTGCATGTGTCTGTGTCTGTGTATGTGTGTGTGCCTGTGTGTGTGTGTCTGTCTGTGTGTGTGTGTCTGTTTGTGTCTGTGAGTGTGTCTGTTTGTGTCTGTCTGTCTGTGTGTCTGTGTGCATGTGTCTGTGTTTGTGTCTGTGTGTGTGTCTGTGTGTGTGTCTGCGTGTGTGTCTGTGTGTGTTTCTGTCTCTGTGTGTGTGTCTGTCACTGTGTTTGTGTCTGTGTGTGTGTGTCTGTGTGTGTGTCTGTGTGCATGTGTCTGTGTGTGTGTCTGTGTGTGTGTGTCTGTGTGTGTTTCTCTGTGTTTGTGTCTGTGTGTGTCTGTCGGTGTGTGTGTGTGTCTGTGTGTGTGTCTGTCTGTGTGTGTGTCTGTGTGTGTGTCTGTGTGCGTGTGTCTGTGTGTGTGTCTGAGTGTGTGTCTGTGTGTGTGTCGGAGTGTGTGTCTGTGTGCATGTGTCTGTGTGTGTGTGTCTGTGTGTGTGTGTCTCTGTGCATGTGTCTTTGGGTGAGTGTCTGTGTGTGTCTGTCGGTGTGTGTGTGTCTGTGTCGTGTCTGTCTGTGTGTGTCTGTCTGTTTGTGTGTCTGTGTGTGTGTCTGTTGGTGTGTCTGTCTGTGTGTGTCTGTCTGTGTGTGTCTGTGTGTGTGTCTGTGTGTGTGTCTGTGTGTGTGTCTTTGTGCGTGTGTCTGTGTATGTGTCTGTGTGCGTGTGTCTGTGTGCGTGTGTCTGTGTGCGTGTGTCTGTGTGTGTCTGTCTGTGTGCGTGTGTCTCTGTGCGTGTGTCTGTGTGTGTGTCTGTGTGTGTTTTTCTGTGTTTGTGTCTGTGTGTGTCTGTCGGTGTGTGTGTGTGTCTGTGTGTGTGTCTGTCTGTGTATGTCTGTCTGTGTGTGTGTCTGTGTGTGTCTGTCTGTCTGTGTGTGTGTATCTGTCTGTGTGTGTGTGTCTGTCTGTGTGTCTGTGTCTGTGTGTGTGTCTGTCTGTGTGTGTGTCTGTGTGTGTGTCTGTGTGCGTATCTGTGTGTGTCTGTCTGTGTGTGTGTCTGTGTGTGTGTCTTTGTGCGTGTGTCTGTGTATGTGTCTGTGTGCGTGTGTCTGTGTGTGTGTCTGTGTCCGTGTGTCTGTGTGTGTCTGTGTGCGTGTGTCTGTGTGTGTGTCGAGGTGTGTTTTTCTCTCTGTGTGCGTGTGTCTGTGTGTGCGTGTCTGTGTGTGTGTGTCTGTGTGTGTGTCTGTGTGCATGTGTCTGTGTGTGTGTCTGTGTGTGTGTGTCTGTGTGTGTGTCGGTGTGTGTCTGTCTGTCTGTGTGTGTGTATCTCTCTGGGTGTGTGTATCTGTGTCAGTGTGTGTGTCTGTGTGCTTGTCTCTGTGTGTGTGTCTGTGTGTGTGTCTGTGTGTGTGTCTGCGTGTGTGTCTGCGTGTGTGTCTGTCTGTGTGTGTGTGTTTGTCACTGTGTGTGTGCCTGTGTTTGTGTCTGTGTGTGTGTCTGCGTGTGTGTGTCTGTGTGTGTGTCTGTGTGTGTGTCTTTTTTGTGTGTGTCTGTCTGTGTGTCTGTGTGTGTGTCTGTGTGTCTGTGTGTGTGTGTCCGTCTGTGTGTGTGTCTGTGTGTGTGTCTGTGTGCCTGTGTCTGTGTGTGTGTCTGTGTGTGTGTCTGTGTGTCTGTGTGTGTGTGTGTGTCTGTCTGTGTGTGTGTCTGTGTATGTGTCTGTGTGCGTGTGTCTGTGTGTGTGTCTGAGTGTGTGTCTGTGTGTGTGTCTGTGTGTGTGTCTGTGTGTGTGTGTCTGTGTGTGTGTCTGTGTGCGTGTGTCTGTGTGTGTGTCTGTCTGTGTAGGTCTGTCTGTGTGTGTGTCTGTGTGTGTCTGTCGGTCTGTGTGTGTGTATCTGTATGTGTGTGTGTCTGTGTGTGTGTCTGTCTGTGTGCATGTGTCTGTGTCTGTGTATGTGTGTGTGTGTGTGTGTGTCTTTGTGTGTGTGTCTGTCTGTGTGTGTGTGTCTGTTTGTGTCTGTGAGTGTGTCTGTTTGTGTGTGTCTCTCTGTGTGTCTGTGTGCATGTGTCTGTGTGTGTGTCTGTGTGTGTGTCTGTCTGTGTGTGTGTGTCTGTCTGTGTGTGTGTATCTGTCTGTGTGTGTGTCTGTGTGTGTGTGTCTGTCTGTGTGTGTGTATCTGTGTGTGTGTCTGTCTGTGTGTGTCTGTGTGCGTGTGTCTGTGTGTGTGTGTCTGTCTGTGTGTGTGTATCTGTGTGTGTGTCTCTGTCTGGGTGTGTGTATCTGTGTCTGTGTGTGTGTCTGTGTGTGTCTCTGTGTGTGTGTCTGTGTGTCTGTGTGTGTGTCTGTGTGTGTCTGTCTGTGTGTGTGTCTGTGTGTGTGTGTCTGTCTGTGTGTGTGTCTGTGTGTGTGTCTGTGTGCGTGTGTCTGTGTGTGTGTCTGAGTGTGTGTCTGTGTGTGTGTCGGAGTGTGTGTCTGTGTGCATGTGTCTCTGTGTGTGTGTCTGTGTGTGTGTGTCTCTGTGCATGTGTCTGTGTGTGAGTGTCTGTGTGTGTCTGTCGGTGTGTGTGTGTCTGTGTTGTGTCTGTCTGTGTGTGTCTGTCTGTTTGTGTGTCTGTGTGTGTGTCTGTTTGTGTGTCTGTCTGTGTGTGTCTGTCTGTGTGTGTCTGTCTGTGTGTGTCTGTGTGTGTGTCTGTGTGTGTGTCTTTGTGCGTGTGTCTGTGTATGTGTCTGTGTGCGTGTGTCTGTGTGTGTGTGTCTGTGTGCGTGTGTCTGTGTGTGTCTGTCTGTGTGCGTGTGTCTGTGTGCGTGTGTCTGTGTGTGTGTCGAGGTGTGTGTTTCTCTCTGTGTGCGTGTGTCTGTGTGTGCGTGTCTGTGTGTGTGTGTCTGTGTGTGTGTCTGTGTGTGTCTGTCTGTCTGTGTGTGTGTATCTCTCTGGGTGTGTGTATCTGTGTCAGTGTGTGTGTCTGTGTGCATGTGTCTGTGTGTGTGTATCTGTGTCTGTGTGTGTGTCTGTGTGTGTGTCTGTGTGGTGTCTGTGTGCATGTGTCTGTGTGTATGTCTGTGTGTGTGTGTCTGTGTGTGTGTCTGTGTGTGTCTGTCTGTCTGTGTGTGTGTATCTCACTGGGTGTGTGTATCTAGGTCTGTGTGTCTGTCTGTGTGCATGTGTCTGTGTGTGTGTCTGTGTTTGTGTCTGCGTGTGTGTGTCTTCTGTGTGTCTATGTGTGTGTGTCTGTGTGTGTGTCTGTGTGTGTGTCTGTGTGTGTGTCTGCATGTGTGTGTCTGTGTGTCTGTCTGTGTGTGTGTGTCTGTGTGTATGTGTCTGTGTGTGTGTCTGTGTGTGTGTGTCTGTGGGTGTGTCTGTCTGTGTGCATGTGTCTGTGTGCGTGTGTCTGTGTGTGTGTCTGTGTGTGTGTGTCTGTGTGTGTATCTGTCTGGGTGCGCGTCTCTGTGTGTGTCTGTGTGTGTGTGTCTGACTGTGTGTGTGGCTGTCTGTGTGTGTGTGTCTGTATGTGTGTCTCTCTGTGTGCATGTGTCTGTGTGCGTGTGTCTGTGTGTGTGTCTGTGTGTGTGTCTGTGTGTGTCTGTGTGTGCGTCTGTCTGTGTGCATGTGTCTGTCTGTGTGTGTGTGTCTGTGTGTGTGTCTGTGTGTGTGTGTCTGTCTGTGTGTGTGTATCTGTCTGTGTGTGCATCTGTGTGTGTGTGTTTCTCTGTGTGTGTGTCTGTGTGTGTGTCTGTGTGTGTGTCTGTGTGTGTCTGTCTGTCTGTGTGTATCTGTGTGTGTGAGTCTGTCTGTGTGTGTGTGTCTGTCTGTGTGTGTGTGTCTGTCTGTGTGTGTGTATCTGTCTGTGTGTGTGTCTGTGTGTGTGTGTCTGTCTGTGTGTGTGTATCTGTGTGTGTGTCTGTCTGTGTGTGTCTGTGTGCGTGTGTCTGTGTGTGTGTGTCTGTCTGTGTGTGTGTATCTGTGTGTGTGTCTCTGTCTGGGTGTGTGTATCTGTGTCTGTGTTTGTGTCTGTGTGTGTGTGTCTGTGTGTGTGTGTCTGTGTGTGTGTCTGCGTGTGTGTGTCTGTGTGTGTGTCTGTGTGTGTGTGTCTGTGTGTGCGTCTGTGTGTGTGTCTGTGTCTGTGTCTGTGTGTGTGTCTGTGTGTGTCTGTCTGTGTGTCTGTGTCTGTGTGTGTGTCTGTCTGTGTGTGTCTGTCTGTGTGTGTGTCTGTGTGTGTGTCTGTTTGTGTGTCTGTCTCTGTGTGTCTGTCTGTGTGTGTGTCTGTGTGTGTGTCTTTGTGTGTGCCTGTGTGTGTGTCTGTGTGTGTCTGTCTGTGTGTCTGTGTCTGTGTGTGTCTGTCTGTGTGTGTCTGTGTGTGTGTGTCTGTCTGTGTGTGTGTCTGTGTGTGTGTCTGTGTGCGTGTGTCTGTGTGTGTGTCTGAGTGTGTGTCTGTGTGTGTGTCGGAGTGTGTGTCTGTGTGCATGTGTCTGTGTGTGTGTGTCTGTGTGTGTGTGTCTGTGTGTGTGTGTCTCTGTGCATGTGTCTGTGGGTGAGTGTCTGTGTGTGTCTGTCGGTGTGTGTGTGTCTGTGTTGTGTCTGTCTGTGTGTGTCTGTCTGTTTGTGTGTCTGTGTGTGTGTCTGTTTGTGTGTCTGTCTGTGTGTGTCTGTCTGTGTGTGTCTGTGTGTGTGTCTGTGTGTGTGTCTGTGTGTGTCTTTGTGCGTGTGTCTGTGTATGTGTCTGTGTGCGTGTGTCTGTGTGTGTGTGTCTGTGTGCGTGTGTCTGTGTGTGTCTGTCTGTGTGCGTGTGTCTGTGTGCGTGTGTCTGTGTGTGTGTCGAGGTGTGTGTTTCTCTCTGTGTCCGTGTGTCTGTGTGTGCGTGTCTGTGTGTGTGTGTCTGTGTGTGTGTCTGTGTGCATGTTTCTGTGTGTGTCTCTGTGTGTCTGTGTGTGTGTGTCTGTCTGTGTGTGTGTCTGTGTGTGTGTCTGTGTGTGTGTGTCTGTCTGTGTGTGTGTCTGTGTGTGTGTCTGTGTGCGTGTGTCTGTGTGTGTGTCTGTGTGTCTGTCTGTGTGTGTGTGTCTGTCTGTGTGTGTGTCTGTGTGTGTGTGTCTGTGTGTGTGTCTGTGTGTGTGTCTGTGTGTGTGTGTCTGTGTGTGTGTCTGTGTGTGTGTGTCTGTGTGTGTGTCTGTGTGTGTGTCTGTCTGTGTGTGTCTGTCTGTGAGTGTGTGTCTGTGTGTGTCTCTGTGTTTGTGTCTGTGTGTGTATGTCGGTGTGTGTGTGTGTCTGTGTGTGTGTCTGTGTGTGTGTCTGTGTGTGTGTCTGTGTGTGTCTGTGTGTGTGTCTGTGTGTGTGTCTATCTGTGTGTCTGTGTCTGTGTGTGTGTCTGTCTGTGTATGTGTCTGTGTGTGTGTCTGTGTGTGTGTTTGTCTGTGTGTGTCTGTCTGTGTGTCTGTGTCTGTGTGTGTGTCTGTCTGTGTGTGTGTCTCTGTGTGTGTCTTTGTGCGTGTGTCTGTGTATGTGTCTCTTTGCGTGTGTCTGTGTGTGTGTCTGTGTGTGTGTCTGTGTGTGTTTCTGTGTGTGTCTGTGTGTCTGTGTCTGTGTGCGTGTCTGTCTGTGTTTGTCTGTGTGTGTGTCTCTGTGCGTGTGTCTGTGTGTGTGTCTGTGTGTGTGTCTCTGTGTTTGTGTCTGTGTGTGTCTGTCTGTGTGTGTGTGTGTCTGTGTGTGTGTGTCTGTCTGTGTGTGTGTGTCTTTTGTGTCTGTGACTGTGTCTGTTTGTGTGTGTCTCTCTGTGTGTCTGTGTGCATGTGTCTGTGTGTGTGTCTGTGTGTGTGTCTGTGTGTGTGTGTCTGTGTGTGTGTCTGTCTGTGTGTGTGTGTCTGTCTGTGTGTGTGTATCTGTCTGTGTGTGTGTCTGTGTGTGTGTGTCTGTCTGTGTGTGTGTATCTGTGTGTGTGTCTGTCTGTGTGTGTCTGTGTGCGTGTGTCTGTGTGTGTGTGTCTGTCTGTGTGTGTGTATCTGTGTGTGTGTCTCTGTCTGGGTGTGTGTATCTGTGTCTGTGTGTGTGTCTGTGTGTGTGTCTGTGTGTGTGTCTGTGTGTCTGTGTGTGTGTCTGTGTGTGTGTCTGTGTGTGTCTGTCTGTGTGTGTGTCTGTGTGTGTGTGTCTGTCTGTGTGTGTGTCTGTGTGTGTGTCTGTGTGTGTGTGTCTGTGTGTGTGTCTGAGTGTGTGTCTGTGTGTGTGTCGGAGTGTGTGTCTGTGTGCATGTGTCTGTGTGTGTGTGTCTGTGTGTGTGTGTCTCTGTGCATGTGTCTGTGGGTGAGTGTCTGTTTGTGTCTGTCGGTGTGTGTGTGTCTGTGTTGTGTCTGTCTGTGTGTGTCTGTCTGTTTGTGTGTCTGTCTGTGTGTGTCTGTCTGTGTGTGTCTGTGTGTGTGTCTGTGTGTGTGTCTTTGTGCGGGTGTCTGTGTATGTGTCTGTGTGCGTGTGTCTGTGTGTCTGTCTGTGTGTGTGGGTGTGTCTGTGTGTGTGTGTCTTTGTGTCTATCTGTGTGCGTTTGTCTGTGTGTTTGTGTGTGTGTGTGTGTGTGTGTCTGTGTGCGTGTGTCTGTGTTCGTGTGTCTGTGTGTGTGTCTGTGTGTATCTGTGTCTGTGTGTGTGTCTGTCTGTGTGTGTGTCTCTGTGTGTGTCTTTGTGCGTGTGTCTGTGTATGTGTCTCTTTGCGTATGTCTGTGTGTGTGTCTGTGTGTGTCTCTGTGTGTGTCTGTCTGTGTGTCTGTGTCTGTGTGCGTGTCTGTCTGTGTGTGTGTCTGTGTGTGTGTCTTTGTGCGTGTGTCTGTGTGTGTGTCTGTGTGTGTGTCTCTGTGCTTGTGTCTGTGTGTGTCTGTCCGTGTGTGTGTGTGTCTGTGTGTGTCTCTGTCTGTGTGTGTCTGTCTGTGTGTGTGTCTGTCTGTGTGTGTGTCTGTGTGTGTGTCTGTGTGCGTGTGTCTGTGTGTGTCTGTGTGTGTGTCTGTGAACGTGTGTCTGTGTGTGTCTGTCTGTGTGTGTGTCTGTGTGTGTCTGTGTGTGTGTCTGTCTGTGTGTGTGTGTCTGTGTGTTTGTCTGTGTGTGTCTGTCTGTGTGTCTGTGTCTGTGTGTCTTTCTGTCTGTGTGTGTGTCTGTGTGTGTGTCTGTGTGTGTGTCTGTGTGTGTGTCAGTGTGTGTGTCTGTCTGTGTGCGTGTGTCTGTGTGTGTGTCTGTGTGTGTGTCTCTGTGTTTGTCTCTGTGTGTGTCTGTCGGGGTGTGTGTGTCTCTGTGTGTGTCTGTCTGTGTATGTCTGTGTGTGTGTCTGTGTGTGTCTGTCGGTGAGTCTGTGTCTGTGTGCGTGTCTGTGAGTGTGTCTGTCTCTGTGTGTGTATCTGTCTGTGTGTGTGACTGTCTGTGTGTGTCTGTGTGTGTGTCTGTGTGTGTGTCTGTCTGTGTGTGTGTATCTGTGTGTGTGTCTCTGTGTGTGTCTGTCTGTGTGGGTGTGTCTGTCTGTGTGTGTGTCTGTGTGTGTGTCTGTGTGTGTGTCTGTGTGTGTGTATCTGTCTGTGTGTGTGTCTGTGTGTGTGTCTGTCTGTGTGCATGTGTCTGTATGTGTGTCTGTCTGTCTGTGTGTCTGTGTGTGTGTCTGTGTGTGTGTTTGTTTGTCTGTGTGTGTGTCTCTCTGTGTGTGTCTGTGTGTGTCTGTCTGTGTGCATGTGTTTGTGTGTGTGTCTGTCTGTGTGTGTGTGTCGGTTTGTGTCTGTGAGTGTGTCTGTGTGTGTGTTTGTGTGTCTGTGTGTGTGTCTGTCTGTGTGTCTGTGTCTGTGTTTGTGTCTGTGTATGTGTCTGTGTCTGTGCATGTGTCTGTGTGTGTGTTTGTGTGTCTCTGTGTGCGTATGTCTGTGTGTCTGTGTCTGTGTGCGTGTCTGTGTGTGTGTCTGTGTGTGTGTATCTGTCTGTGTGTGTGACTGTCTGTGTGTGTCTGTGTGTGTGTCTGTGTGTGTCTCTGTGTGTGTCTTTGTGTGTGTCTGTGTGTGTGTGTCTGTCTGTGTGTGTGTATCTGTGTGTGTGTCTGTCTGTGTGTGTCTGTGTGCGTGTGTCTGTGTGTGTGTGTGTGTCTGTGTGTGTGTATCTGTGTGTGTGTCTCTGTCTGGGTGTGTGTATCTGTGTCTGTGTGTGTGTCTGTGTGTGTGTCTGTGTGTCTGTGTGTGTGTCTGTGTGTGTCTGTGTGTGTGTGTCTGTCTGTGCGAGTGTCTGTGTGTGTGTCTGAGTGTGTGTCTGTGTGTGTGTCGGAGTGTGTGTCTGTGTGCATGTGTCTGTGTGTGTGTGTCTGTGTGTGTGTGTCTGTGTGTGTGCCTGTGTGTGTCTGTCGGTGTGTGTGTGTCTGTGTGTGTGTCTGTGTGCATGTGTCTGTGTGTGAGTGTCTGTGTGTGTGTCTGTGTCTGTGTCTGTGTGTGTCTGTCGGTGTGTGTGTGTCTGTGTTGTGTCTGTCTGTGTGTGTCTGTCTGTTTGTGTGTCTGTGTGTGTGTCTGTCTGTGTGTGTCTGTCTGTGTGTCTGTCTGTGTGTGTCTGTCTGTGTGGCTGTCTGTGTGTGTCTGTCTGTTTGTGTGTCTGTGTGTGTGTCTGTTTGTGTGTCTGTCTGTGTGTGTCTGTCTGTGTGTGTCTGTGTGTGTGTCTGTGTGTGTGTCTGTGTGTGTCTGTCTGTGTGCATGTGTCTGTGTGTGTGTGTCTCTTTGTGTGTGTCTGTGTGTGTGTCTGTGTGTGTGTGTCTGTGTGTGTGTCTGTGTTCATGTGTCTGTGTGTGTGTCTGTGTGTGTGTCTGTGTGTCTGTGTGTGTGTGTCTGTCTGTGTGTGTGTCTGTGTGTGTGTCTGTGTGTTTGTCTGTGTGTGTGTGTCTTTGTGTGTGTCTGTGTGTGTGTGTCTGTCTGTGTGTGTGTGTCTGTGTGTGTGTCTTGGTGTGTGTCTGTGTGCATGTGTCTGTGTGTGTGTCTGTGTTTGTGTCTGCGTGTGTGTGTCTGTGTGTCTGTCTGTTTGTGTGTGTCTGTATGTGCGCGTGTGTCTGTGTGTGTGTCTGTGTGTGTGTCTGTGTGTGTGTCTGTGTGTCTGTGTCTGTGTGTGTGTCTGTCTGTGTGTGTGTGTCTGTGTGTGTGTGTCTGTGTGTCTGTGTCTGTGTGTGTGTCTGTCTGTGTATGTGTCTGTGTGTGTGTCTGTGTGTGTCTGTCAGTGTGTGTGTGTCTGTGTGTGTGTCTGTCTGTGTGTGTCTGTCTGTGTGTGTGTATCTGTCTGTGTGTGCATCTGTATGTGTGTGTCTCTGTGTGTGTGTGTCTGTGTGTTTGTCTGAGTGTGTGTCTGTGTGTGTCTGTGTGTGTGTCTGTGTGTGTGTGTCTGTGTGTGTGTCTGTGTGCGTGTGTCTGTGTGTGTGTCTGAGTGTTTGTCTGTGTGTGTGTCTGAGTGTGTGTCTGTGTGCATGTGTCTGTGTGCGTGTGTCTGTGTGTGTGTGTCTGTGTGTGTGTCTCTGTGTGTCTGTCGGTGTGTGTGTGTCTGTCTGTGTGTCTGCGTGTGTGTCTGTGTGTGTCTGTGTGTGTGTGTCTGTGTGTGTGTGTCTGTCTGTGTGTGTGTATCTGTCTGTGTGTGTGTCTGTGTGTGTGTCTATCTCTGTGCATGTGTCTCTGTGTGTGTCTGTCTGTGTGTGTGTGTCTGTCTGTTTGTGTGTCTGTGTGTGTGTCTGTTTGTGTGTCTGTCTGTGTGTGTCTGTCTGTGTGTGTGTCTGTGTGTGTCTGTGTGTGTGTGTCTTTGTGTGTCTGTCTGTGTGTGTCTGTGTGTGTGTCTATGTGTCTGTGTGTGTGTATCTGTCTGTGTGTGTGTATCTGTGTGTGTGTCTCTGTCTGGCTGTGTGTATCTGTGTCTGTGTGTCTGTCTGTGTGTGTGTGTCTGTGTGTGTGTCTCTGTGTGTCTGTTGGTGTGTGTGTGTCTGTGTGTGTGTCTATCTGTGTGTGTGTGTCTGTGTGTGTGTCTGTGTGTGTGTCTGTCTGTGTGTGTGTCTGTGTGTTTGTCTGTGTGTGTGCATGTGTCTGTGTCTGTGTATGTGTGTGTGCCTGTGTGTGTGTGTCTGTCTGTGTGTGTGTGTCTGTTTGTGTCTGTGAGTGTGTCTGTTTGTGTCTGTCTGTCTGTGTGTCTGTGTGCATGTGTCTGTGTTTGTGTCTGTGTGTGTGTCTGTGTGTGTGTCTGCGTGTGTGTCTGTGTGTGTTTCTGTCTGTGTGTGTGTGTCTGTCACTGTGTGTGTGTTTGTGTGTGTGTCTGTGTGTGTGTTGTGTGCATGTGTCTGTGTGTGTGTCTGTGTGTGTGTCTGTGTGTGTGTCTGCATGTGTGTGTCTGTGTGTCTGTCTGTGTGTGTGTGTCTGTGTGTGTTTCTCTGTATTTGATTCTGTGTGTGTCTGTCAGTGTGTGTGTGTGTCTGTGTGTGTGTCTGTCTGTGTATGTCTGTCTGTGTGTGTGTCTGTGTGTGTCTGTCTGTCTGTGTGTGTGTATCTGTCTGTGTGTGTGTGTCTGTCTGTGTGTCTGTGTCTGTGTGTGTGTCTGTCTGTGTGTGTGTCTGTCTGCGTGTGTGTGTCTGTGTGTCTGTCTGTGTGTGTGTGTCTGTGTGTATGTGTCTGTGTGTGTGTCTGTGTGTGTGTGTCTGTGTGTGTGTCTGTGTGTGTCTGTTGGTGTGTGTGTGTCTGTGTGTGTGTCTGTGCGTGTCTGTCGGTGTGTGTGTGTCTGTGTGTGTGTCTGTGTGTGTGTCTGTGTGTGTGTGTCTGTGTGTGTGTCTGTGTATGTGTGTTTCTGTCTGTGTGTGTGTCTTTGTGCGTGTGTCTCTGTATGTGTCTGTTTGCGTGTGTCTGTGTGTGTGTCTGTGTGTGTGTCTGTGTGCGTGTCTGTCTGTGTGTGTGTCTGTGTGTGTGTCTTTCTGCGTGTGTCTGTGTATGTGTCTGTGTGCGTGTGTCTGTGTGTGTGTCTGTGTCCGTGTGTCTGTGTGTGTCTGTCTGTGTGCGTGTGTCTGTGTGTGTGTCGAGGTGTGTTTTTCTCTCTGTGTGCGTGTGTCTGTGTGTGCATGTCTGTGTGTGTGTGTGTCTGTGTGTGTGTCTGTGTGCATGTGTCTGTGCGTGTGTCTGTGTGTGTGTTTCTGTGTGTGTGTCTGTGTGTGTCTGTCTGTCTGTGTGTGTGTATCTCTCTGGGTGTGTGTATCTGTGTCAGTGTGTGTGTCTGTGTGCATGTGTCTGTGTGTGTGTCTGTGTGTGTGTCTGTGTTTGTGTCTGTGTGTGTGTCTGTGTGTGTGTCTGTGTGTGTGCGTCTGTGTGTTTGTGTCTCTGTGTGTGTCTGTGTGTGTGTGTCTGTGTGTGTGTCTGCGTGTGTGTGTCTGTGTGTCTGTCTGTGTGTGTGTGTGTGTCTGTGTGTGTGTGTCTTTGTGTCTATCTGTGTGCGTTTGTCTGTGTGTTTGTGTGTGTGTGTGTGTGTGTCTGTGTGCGTGTGTCTGTGTTCGTGTGTCTGTGTGTGTGTCTGTGTGTGTCTGTGTCTGTGTGTGTGTCTGTCTGTGTGTGTGTCTCTGTGTGTGTCTTTGTGCGTGTGTCTGTGTATGTGTCTCTTTGCGTATGTCTGTGTGTGTGTCTGTGTGTGTCTCTGTGTGTGTCTGTCTGTGTGTCTGTGTCTGTGTGCGTGTCTGTCTGTGTGTGTGTCTGTGTGTGTGACTTTGTGCGTGTGTCTGTGTGTGTGTCTGTGTGTGTGTCTCTGTGTTTGTGTCTGTGTGTGTCTGTCAGTGTGTGTGTGTGTCTGTGTGTGTCTCTGTCTGTGTGTGTCTGTCTGTGTGTGTGTCTGTGTGTGTGTCTGTCTGTGTGTGTGTCTGTGTGTGTGTCTGTGTGCGTGTGTCTGTGTGTGTCTGTGTGTGTGTCTGTGAACGTGTGTCTGTGTGTGTCTGTCTGTGTGTGTGTCTGTGTGTGTCTGTGTGTGTGTCTGTCTGTGTGTGTGTGTCTGTGTGTTTGTCTGTGTGTGTCTGTCTGTGTGTCTGTGTCTGTGTGTCTTTCTGTTCTTTCTGTCTGTGTGTGTGTCTGTGTGTGTGTCTGTGTGTGTGTCTGTGTGTGTGTCTGTCTGTGTGCGTGTGTCTGTGTGTGTGTCTGTGTGTGTGTCTCTGTGTTTGTCTCTGTGTGTGTCTGTCGGGGTGTGTGTGTCTGTGGTGTCTGTCTGTGTATGTCTGTGTGTGTCTGTCGGTGAGTCTGTGTCTGTGTGCGTGTCTGTGAGTGTGTCTGTCTCTGTGTGTGTATCTGTCTGTGTGTGTGACTGTCTGTGTGTGTCTGTGTGTGTGTCTGTGTGTGTGTCTGTCTGTGTGCGTGTCTGTGTGTGTGTCTGTCTGTGTGTGTGTATCTGTGTGTGTGTCTCTGTGTGTGTCTGTCTGTGTGGGTGTGTCTGTCTGTGTGTGTGTCTGTGTGTGTGTCTGTGTGTGTGTCTGTGTGTGTGTATCTGTCTGTGTGTGTGTCTGTGTGTGTGTCTGTCTGTGTGCATGTGTCTGTATGTGTGTCTGTCTGTCTGTGTGTCTGTGTGTGTGTCTGTGTGTGTTTTTGTTTGTCTGTGTGTGTGTCTCTCTGTGTGTGTCTGTGTGTGTCTGTCTGTGTGCATGTGTTTGTGTGTGTGTCTGTCTGTGTCTGTGTGTGTGTGTCTGTGTGTGTCTGTCTGTGTGTCTGTGTCTGTGTGTGTGTCTGTCTGTGTGTGTGTCTCTGTGTGTGTCTTTGTGCGTGTGTCTGTGTATGTGTCTGTGTGCGTGTGTCTGTGTGTGTGTCTGTGTGTGTGTCTGTGTGTGTTTCTGTGTGTGTCTGTCTGTGTGTCTGTGTCTGTGTGCGTGTCTGTCTGTGTGTGTGTCTGTGTGTGTGTCTCTGTGCGTGTGTCTGTGTGTGTGTCTGTGTGTGTGTCTCTGTGTTTGTGTCTGTGTGTGTCTGTCGGTGTGTGTGTGTGTCTGTGTGTGTGTCTGTCTGTGTATGTCTGTCTGTGTGTGTGTCTGTGTGTGTGTATCTGTCTGTGTGTGTGTCTGTGTGTGTGTCTGTCTGTGTGCATGTGTCTGTGTCTGTGTATGTGTGTGTGCCTGTGTGTGTGTGTCTGTCTGTGTGTGTGTGTCTGTTTGTGTCTGTGAGTGTGTCTGTTTGTGTCTGTCTGTCTGTGTGTCTGTGTGCATGTGTCTGTGTTTGTGTCTGTGTGTGTGTCTGTGTGTGTGTCTGCGTGTGTGTCTGTGTGTGTTTCTGTCTGTGTGTGTGTGTCTGTGTGTGTTTCTCTGTGTTTGTGTCTGTGTGTGTCTGTCGGTGTGTGTGTGTGTCTGTGTGTGTGTCTGTCTGTGTATGTCTGTCTGTGTGTGTGTCTGTGTGTGTCTGTCTGTCTGTGTGTGTGTATCTGTCTGTGTGTGTGTGTCTGTCTGTGTGTCTGTGTCTGTGTGTGTGTCTGTCTGTGTGTGTGTCTGTGTGTGTGTCTGTGTGCGTGTCTGTGTGTGTCTGTCTGTGTGTGTGTCTGTGTGTGTGTGTCTTTGTGCGTGTGTCTGTGTATGTGTCTGTGTGCGTGTGTCTGTGTGTGTGTCTGTGTCCGTGTGTCTGTGTGTCTGTCTGTGTGCGTGTGTCTGTGTGTCGAGGTGTGTTTTTCTCTCTGTGTGCGTGTGTCTGTGTGTGCGTGTCTGTGTGTGTGTGTCTGTGTGTGTGTCTGTGTGCATGTGTCTGTGTGTGTGTCTGTGTGTGTGTGTCTGTGTGTGTGTCTGTCTGTCTGTGTGTGTGTATCTCTCTGTGTGTGTGTATCTGTGTCAGTGTGTGTGTCTGTGTGCATGTGTCTGTGTGTGTGTCTGTGTGTGTGTCTGTGTTTGTGTCTGTGGGTGTGTCTGTGTGTGTGTCTGTGTGTGTGCGTCTGTGTGTTTGTGTCTCTGTGTGTGTCTGTGTGTGTGTCTGTGTGTGTGTCTGTGTGTCTGTCTGTGTGTGTGTGTGTGTGTCTGTGTGTGTGTGTCTTTGTGTCTATCTGTGTGCGTTTGTCTGTGTGTTTGTCTGTGTGTGTGTGTCTGTGTGTCTGTGTGCGTGTGTCTGTGTTCGTGTGTCTGTGTGTGTGTCTGTGTGTGTTTTGTGTGTCTGTGTCTGTGTGTGTGTCTGTCTGTGTATGTGTCTGTGTGTGTGTCTGTGTGTGTGTGTCTGTGTGTGTCTGTCTGTGTGTCTGTGTCTGTGTGTGTGTCTGTCTGTGTGTGTGTCTGTGTGTGTGTCTTTGTGCGTGTGTCTGTGTGTGTGTCTGTGTGTGTTTCTGTGTGTCTGTCTGTGTGTCTGTGTGTGTGTCTCTCTGTGTGTGTGTGTCTGTCTCTGTGTTTGTGTCTGCGTGTGTGTGTCTGTGTGTGTGTGTCTGTGTGTGTGTGTCTGTGTGTGTGTGTCTGTGTGTGTGTCTGTGTGTGTGTCTGTGTGTGTCTGTGTGTGTGTCTGTGTGTGTGTCTGTGTGTGTGTGTCTATCTGTGTGTCTGTGTCTGTGTGTGTGTCTGTCTGTGTATGTCTCTGTGTGTGTGTCTCTGTGTGTGTGTCTGTGTGTCTGTGTCTGTGTGTGTGTCTGTCTCTGTGTGTGTCTCTGTGTGTGTCTTTGTGCGTGTGTCTGTGTATGTGTCTCTTTGCGTGTGTCTGTGTGTGTGTCTGTGTGTGTCTCTGTGTGTGTCTGTCTGTGTGTCTGTGTCTGTGTGCGTGTCTGTCTGTGTGTGTGTCTGTGTGTGTGTCTTTGTGCGTGTGTCTGTGTGTGTGTCTGTTTGTGTGTCTCTGTGTTTGTGTCTGTGTGTGTCTGTCAGTGTGTGTGTGTGTCTGTGTGTGTCTCTGTCTGTGTGTGTCTGTCTGTGTGTGTGTCTGTGTGTGTCTGTCTGTGTGTGTGTCTGTGTGTGTGTCTGTGTGCGTGTGTCTGTGTGTGTCTGTGTGTGTGTCTGTGAGCGTGTGTCTGTGTGTGTGTCTGTGTGTGTCTGTCTGTGTGTGTGTCTGTGTGTGTGTCTGTGTGTGCGTCTGTCTGTGTGCATGTGTCTGTGTGTGTGTGTCTGTGTGTGTGTCTCTGTGTTTGTCTCTGTGTGTGTCTGTCGGTGTGTGTGTGTCTGTGTATGTCTGTCTGTGTGTGTGTCTGTGTGTGTCTGTCGGTGAGTCCGTGTCTGTGTGCGTGTCTGTGAGTGTGTCTGTCTCTGTGTGTGTATCTGTCTGTGTGTGTGACTGTCTGTGTGTGTCTGTGTGTTTGTCTATCTGTGTGTGTCTGTCTGTGTGCGTGTCTGTGTGTGTGTCTGTCTGTGTGTGTGTATCTGTGTGTGTGTCTCTGTGTGTGTCTGTCAGTGTGGGTGTGTCTGTCTGTGTGTGTGTCTGTGTGTGTGTCTGTGTGTGTGTCTGTGTGTGTGTCTGTGTGTGTGTATCTGTCTGTGTGTGTGTCTGTGTGTGTGTCTGTCTGTGTGCATGTGTCTGTATGTGTGTCTGTCTGTCTGTGTGTCTGTGTGTGTGTGTCTGTGTGTGTGTCTGTGTGTGTGTTTGTGTGTCTGTGTGTGTGTCTGTCTGTGTGTGTCTGTGTGTGTCTGTCTGTGTGCATGTGTTTGTGTGTGTGTCTGTCTGTGTGTGTGTGTCTGTTTGTGTCTGTGAGTGTGTCTGTGTGTGTGTTTGTGTGTCTGTGTGTGTGTCTGTGTGTCTGTGTCTGTGTGTGTGTCTGTGTGTGTGTCTGTGTCTGTGCATGTGTCTGTGTGTGTGTTTGTGTGTCTCTGTGTGCGTATGTCTGTGTGTCTGTGTCTGTGTGCGTGTCTGTGTGTGTGTCTGTCTGTGTGTGTGTATCTGTCTGTGTGTGTGACTGTCTGTGTGTGTCTGTGTGTGTGTCTGTGTGTGTGTCTGCGTGTGTCTCTGTGTGTGTCTTTGTGTGTGTCTGTGTGTGTGTGTCTGTCTGTGTGTGTGTCTGTGTGTGTGTCTGTGTGCGTGTGTCTGTGTGTGTTTCTGAGTGTGTGTCTGTGTGTGTGTCTGTGTGTGTCTGTCTGTGTGTCTGTGTCTGTGTGTGTCTGTCTGTGTGTGTCTGTCTGTGTGTGTGTCTGTGTGTGTGTCTGTTTGTGTGTCTGTCTCTGTGTGTCTGTCTGTGTGTGTGTCTGTGTGTGTGTCTTTGTGTGCGCCTGTGTGTGTGTCTGTGTGTGTCTGTCTGTGTGTCTGTGTGTGTGTGTGTGTCTGTCTCTGTGTGTGTCTGTGTGTGTGTCTTTGTGCGTGTGTCTGTGTATGTGTCTGTGTGCGTGTGTCTGTGTGTGTCTGTCTGTGTGTGTCTGTCTGTGTGTGTCTGTGTGTGTGTCTGTGTGTGTGTCTTTGTGCGGGTGTCTGTGTATGTGTCTGTGTGCGTGTGTCTGTGTGTCTGTCTGTGTGTGTGTGTGTGTCTGTGTGTGTGTGTCTTTGTGTCTATCTGTGTGCGTTTGTCTGTGTGTTTGTGTGTGTGTGTGTGTGTGTGTCTGTGTGCGTGTGTCTGTGTTCGTGTGTCTGTGTGTGTGTCTGTGTGTATCTGTGTCTGTGTGTGTGTCTGTCTGTGTGTGTGTCTCTGTGTGTGTCTTTGTGCGTGTGTCTGTGTATGTGTCTCTTTGCGTATGTCTGTGTGTGTGTCTGTGTGTGTCTCTGTGTGTGTCTGTCTGTGTGTCTGTGTCTGTGTGCGTGTCTGTCTGTGTGTGTGTCTGTGTGTGTGTCTTTGTGCGTGTGTCTGTGTGTGTGTCTGTGTGTGTGTCTCTGTGTTTGTGTCTGTGTGTGTCTGTCAGTGTGTGTGTGTGTCTGTGTGTGTCTCTGTCTGTGTGTGTCTGTCTGTGTGTGTGTCTGTCTGTGTGTGTGTCTGTGTGTGTGTCTGTGTGCGTGTGTCTGTGTGTGTCTGTGTGTGTGTCTGTGAACGTGTGTCTGTGTGTGTCTGTCTGTGTGTGTGTCTGTGTGTGTCTGTGTGTGTGTCTGTCTGTGTGTGTGTGTCTGTGTGTTTGTCTGTGTGTGTCTGTCTGTGTGTCTGTGTCTGTGTGTCTTTCTGTCTGTGTGTGTGTCTGTGTGTGTGTCTGTGTGTGTGTCTGTGTGTGTGTCTGTCTGTGTGCGTGTGTCTGTGTGTGTGTCTGTGTGTGTGTCTCTGTGTTTGTCTCTGTGTGTGTCTGTCGGGGTGTGTGTGTCTCTGTGTGTGTCTGTCTGTGTATGTCTGTGTGTGTGTCTGTGTGTGTCTGTCGGTGAGTCTGTGTCTGTGTGCGTGTCTGTGAGTGTGTCTGTCTCTGTGTGTGTATCTGTCTGTGTGTGTGACTGTCTGTGTGTGTCTGTGTGTGTGTCTGTGTGTGTGTCTGTCTGTGTGTGTGTATCTGTGTGTGTGTCTCTGTGTGTGTCTGTCTGTGTGGGTGTGTCTGTCTGTGTGTGTGTCTGTGTGTGTGTCTGTGTGTGTGTCTGTGTGTGTGTATCTGTCTGTGTGTGTGTCTGTGTGTGTGTCTGTCTGTGTGCATGTGTCTGTATGTGTGTCTGTCTGTCTGTGTGTCTGTGTGTGTGTCTGTGTGTGTGTTTGTTTGTCTGTGTGTGTGTCTCTCTGTGTGTGTCTGTGTGTGTCTGTCTGTGTGCATGTGTTTGTGTGTGTGTCTGTCTGTGTGTGTGTGTCGGTTTGTGTCTGTGAGTGTGTCTGTGTGTGTGTTTGTGTGTCTGTGTGTGTGTCTGTCTGTGTGTCTGTGTCTGTGTGTGTGTCTGTGTGTGTGTCTGTGTCTGTGCATGTGTCTGTGTGTGTGTTTGTGTGTCTCTGTGTGCGTATGTCTGTGTGTCTGTGTCTGTGTGCGTGTCTGTGTGTGTGTCTGTGTGTGTGTATCTGTCTGTGTGTGTGACTGTCTGTGTGTGTCTGTGTGTGTGTCTGTGTGTGTCTCTGTGTGTGTCTTTGTGTGTGTCTGTGTGTGTGTGTCTGTCTGTGTGTGTGTATCTGTGTGTGTGTCTGTCTGTGTGTGTCTGTGTGCGTGTGTCTGTGTGTGTGTGTGTGTCTGTGTGTGTGTATCTGTGTGTGTGTCTCTGTCTGGGTGTGTGTATCTGTGTCTGTGTGTGTGTCTGTGTGTGTGTCTGTGTGTCTGTGTGTGTGTCTGTGTGTGTCTGTGTGTGTGTGTCTGTCTGTGCGTGTGTCTGTGTGTGTGTCTGAGTGTGTGTCTGTGTGTGTGTCGGAGTGTGTGTCTGTGTGCATGTGTCTGTGTGTGTGTGTCTGTGTGTGTGTGTCTGTGTGTGTGCCTGTGTGTGTCTGTCGGTGTGTGTGTGTCTGTGTGTGTGTCTGTGTGCATGTGTCTGTGTGTGAGTGTCTGTGTGTGTGTCTGTGTCTGTGTCTGTGTGTGTCTGTCGGTGTGTGTGTGTCTGTGTTGTGTCTGTCTGTGTGTGTCTGTCTGTTTGTGTGTCTGTGTGTGTGTCTGTCTGTGTGTGTCTGTCTGTGTGTCTGTCTGTGTGTGTCTGTCTGTGTGGCTGTCTGTGTGTGTCTGTCTGTTTGTGTGTCTGTGTGTGTGTCTGTTTGTGTGTCTGTCTGTGTGTGTCTGTCTGTGTGTGTCTGTGTGTGTGTCTGTGTGTGTGTCTGTGTGTGTCTGTCTGTGTGCATGTGTCTGTGTGTGTGTGTCTCTTTGTGTGTGTCTGTGTGTGTGTCTGTGTGTGTGTGTCTGTGTGTGTGTCTGTGTTCATGTGTCTGTGTGTGTGTCTGTGTGTGTGTCTGTGTGTCTGTGTGTGTGTGTCTGTCTGTGTGTGTGTCTGTGTGTGTGTCTGTGTGTTTGTCTGTGTGTGTGTGTCTTTGTGTGTGTCTGTGTGTGTGTGTCTGTCTGTGTGTGTGTGTCTGTGTGTGTGTCTTGGTGTGTGTCTGTGTGCATGTGTCTGTGTGTGTGTCTGTGTTTGTGTCTGCGTGTGTGTGTCTGTGTGTCTGTCTGTTTGTGTGTGTCTGTATGTGCGCGTGTGTCTGTGTGTGTGTCTGTGTGTGTGTCTGTGTGTGTGTCTGTGTGTCTATGTCTGTGTGTGTGTCTGTCTGTGTGTGTGTGTCTGTGTGTGTGTGTCTGTGTGTCTGTGTCTGTGTGTGTGTCTGTCTGTGTATGTGTCTGTGTGTGTGTCTGTGTGTGTCTGTCAGTGTGTGTGTGTCTGTGTGTGTGTCTGTCTGTGTGTGTCTGTCTGTGTGTGTGTATCTGTCTGTGTGTGCATCTGTGTGTGTGTGTCTCTGTGTGTGTGTGTCTGTGTGTTTGTCTGAGTGTGTGTCTGTGTGTGTCTGTGTGTGTGTCTGTGTGTGTGTGTCTGTGTGTGTGTCTGTGTGCGTGTGTCTGTGTGTGTGTCTGAGTGTTTGTCTGTGTGTGTGTCTGAGTGTGTGTCTGTGTGCATGTGTCTGTGTGCGTGTGTCTGTGTGTGTGTGTCTGTGTGTGTGTCTCTGTGTGTCTGTCGGTGTGTGTGTGTCTGTCTGTGTGTCTGCGTGTGTGTCTGTGTGTGTCTGTGTGTGTGTGTCTGTGTGTGTGTGTCTGTCTGTGTGTGTGTATCTGTCTGTGTGTGTGTCTGTGTGTGTGTCTATCTCTGTGCATGTGTCTCTGTGTGTGTCTGTCTGTGTGTGTGTGTCTGTCTGTTTGTGTGTCTGTGTGTGTGTCTGTTTGTGTGTCTGTCTGTGTGTGTCTGTCTGTGTGTGTGTCTGTGTGTGTCTGTGTGTGTGTGTCTTTGTGTGTCTGTCTGTGTGTGTCTGTGTGTGTGTCTATGTGTCTGTGTGTGTGTATCTGTCTGTGTGTGTGTATCTGTGTGTGTGTCTCTGTCTGGCTGTGTGTATCTGTGTCTGTGTGTCTGTCTGTGTGTGTGTGTCTGTGTGTGTGTCTCTGTGTGTCTGTTGGTGTGTGTCTGTCTGTGTGTGTGTCTATCTGTGTGTGTGTGTCTGTGTGTGTGTCTGTGTGTGTGTCTGTCTGTGTGTGTGTCTGTGTGTTTGTCTGTGTGTGTGCATGTGTCTGTGTCTGTGTATGTGTGTGTGCCTGTGTGTGTGTGTCTGTCTGTGTGTGTGTGTCTGTTTGTGTCTGTGAGTGTGTCTGTTTGTGTCTGTCTGTCTGTGTGTCTGTGTGCATGTGTCTGTGTTTGTGTCTGTGTGTGTGTCTGTGTGTGTGTCTGCGTGTGTGTCTGTGTGTGTTTCTGTCTGTGTGTGTGTGTCTGTCACTGTGTGTGTGTTTGTGTGTGTGTCTGTGTGTGTGTTGTGTGCATGTGTCTGTGTGTGTGTCTGTGTGTGTGTCTGTGTGTGTGTCTGCATGTGTGTGTCTGTGTGTCTGTCTGTGTGTGTGTGTCTGTGTGTGTTTCTCTGTATTTGATTCTGTGTGTGTCTGTCAGTGTGTGTGTGTGTCTGTGTGTGTGTCTGTCTGTGTATGTCTGTCTGTGTGTGTGTCTGTGTGTGTCTGTCTGTCTGTGTGTGTGTATCTGTCTGTGTGTGTGTGTCTGTCTGTGTGTCTGTGTCTGTGTGTGTGTCTGTCTGTGTGTGTGTCTGTCTGCGTGTGTGTGTCTGTGTGTCTGTCTGTGTGTGTGTGTCTGTGTGTATGTGTCTGTGTGTGTGTCTGTGTGTGTGTGTCTGTGTGTGTGTCTGTGTGTGTCTGTTGGTGTGTGTGTGTCTGTGTGTGTGTCTGTGCGTGTCTGTCGGTGTGTGTGTGTCTGTGTGTGTGTCTGTGTGTGTGTCTGTGTGTGTGTGTCTGTGTGTGTGTCTGTGTATGTGTGTTTCTGTCTGTGTGTGTGTCTTTGTGCGTGTGTCTGTGTATGTGTCTGTTTGCGTGTGTCTGTGTGTGTGTCTGTGTGTGTGTCTGTGTGCGTGTCTGTCTGTGTGTGTGTCTGTGTGTGTGTCTTTCTGCGTGTGTCTGTGTATGTGTCTGTGTGCGTGTGTCTGTGTGTGTGTCTGTGTCCGTGTGTCTGTGTGTGTCTGTCTGTGTGCGTGTGTCTGTGTGTGTGTCGAGGTGTGTTTTTCTCTCTGTGTGCGTGTGTCTGTGTGTGCGTGTCTGTGTGTGTGTGTCTGTGTGTGTGTCTGTGTGCATGTGTCTGTGCGTGTGTCTGTGTGTGTGTTTCTGTGTGTGTGTCTGTGTGTGTCTGTCTGTCTGTGTGTGTGTATCTCTCTGGGTGTGTGTATCTGTGTCAGTGTGTGTGTCTGTGTGCATGTGTCTGTGTGTGTGTCTGTGTGTGTGTCTGTGTTTGTGTCTGTGTGTGTGTCTGTGTGTGTGTCTGTGTGTGTGCGTCTGTGTGTTTGTGTCTCTGTGTGTGTCTGTGTGTGTGTGTCTGTGTGTGTGTCTGCGTGTGTGTGTCTGTGTGTGTGTCTGTGTGTGTGTGTCTTTGTGTCTATCTGTGTGCGTTTGTCTGTGTGTTTGTGTGTGTGTGTGTGTGTGTCTGTGTGCGTGTGTCTGTGTTCGTGTGTCTGTGTGTGTCTGTGTGTGTCTGTGTCTGTGTGTGTGTCTGTCTGTGTGTGTGTCTCTGTGTGTGTCTTTGTGCGTGTGTCTGTGTATGTGTCTCTTTGCGTATGTCTGTGTGTGTGTCTGTGTGGGTCTCTGTGTGTGTTTGTCTGTGTGTCTGTGTCTGTGTGCGTGTCTGTCTGTGTGTGTGTCTGTGTGTGTGACTTTGTGCGTGTGTCTGTGTGTGTGTCTGTGTGTGTGTCTCTGTGTTTGTGTCTGTGTGTGTCTGTCAGTGTGTGTGTGTGTCTGTGTGTGTCTCTGTCTGTGTGTGTCTGTCTGTGTGTGTGTCTGTGTGTGTGTCTGTCTGTGTGTGTGTCTGTGTGTGTGTCTGTGTGCGTGTGTCTGTGTGTGTCTGTGTGTGTGTCTGTGAACGTGTGTCTGTGTGTGTCTGTCTGTGTGTGTGTCTGTGTGTGTCTGTGTGTGTGTCTGTCTGTGTGTGTGTGTCTGTGTGTTTTTCTGTGTGTGTCTGTCTGTGTGTCTGTGTCTGTGTGTCTTTCTGTCTGTGTGTGTGTCTGTGTGTGTGTCTGTGTGTGTGTCTGTGTGTGTGTCTGTCTGTGTGCGTGTGTCTGTGTGTGTGTCTGTGTGTGTGTCTCTGTGTTTGTCTCTGTGTGTGTCTGTCGGGGTGTGTGTGTCTATGTGTGTCTGTCTGTGTATGTCTGTGTGTGTGTCTGTGTGTGTCTGTCGGTGAGTCTGTGTCTGTATGCGTGTCTGTGAGTGTGTCTGTCTCTGTGTGTGTATCTGTCTGTGTGTGTGACTGTCTGTGTGTGTCTGTGTGTGTGTCTGTGTGTGTGTCTGTCTGTGTGCGTGTCTGTGTGTGTGTCTGTCTGTGTGTGTGTATCTGTGTGTGTGTCTCTGTGTGTGTCTGTCTGTGTGGGTGTGTCTGTCTGTGTGTGTGTCTGTGTGTGTGTCTGTGTGTGTGTCTGTGTGTGTGTATCTGTCTGTGTGTGTGTCTGTGTGTGTGTCTGTCTGTGTGCATGTGTCTGTATGTGTGTCTGTCTGTCTGTGTGTCTGTGTGTGTGTCTGTGTGTGTTTTTGTTTGTCTGTGTGTGTGTCTCTCTGTGTGTGTCTGTGTGTGTCTGTCTGTGTGCATGTGTTTGTGTGTGTGTCTGTCTGTGTCTGTGTGTGTGTGTCTGTGTGTGTCTGTCTGTGTGTCTGTGTCTGTGTGTGTGTCTGTCTGTGTGTGTGTCTCTGTGTGTGTCTTTGTGCGTGCGTCTGTGTATGTGTCTGTGTGCGTGTGTCTGTGTGTGTGTCTGTGTGTGTGTCTGTGTGTGTTTCTGTGTGTGTCTGTCTGTGTGTCTGTGTCTGTGTGCGTGTCTGTCTGTGTGTGTGTCTGTGTGTGTGTCTCTGTGCGTGTGTCTGTGTGTGTGTCTGTGTGTGTGTCTCTGTGTTTGTGTCTGTGTGTGTCTGTCGGTGTGTGTGTGTGTCTGTGTGTGTGTCTGTCTGTGTATGTCTGTCTGTGTGTGTGTCTGTGTGTGTGTATCTGTCTGTGTGTGTGTCTGTGTGTGTGTCTGTCTGTGTGCATGTGTCTGTGTCTGTGTATGTGTGTGTGCCTGTGTGTGTGTGTCTGTCTGTGTGTGTGTGTCTGTTTGTGTCTGTGAGTGTGTCTGTTTGTGTCTGTCTGTCTGTGTGTCTGTGTGCATGTGTCTGTGTTTGTGTCTGTGTGTGTGTCTGTGTGTGTGTCTGCGTGTGTGTCTGTGTGTGTTTCTGTCTGTGTGTGTGTGTCTGTGTGTGTTTCTCTGTGTTTGTGTCTGTGTGTGTCTGTCGGTGTGTGTGTGTGTCTGTGTGTGTGTCTGTCTGTGTATGTCTGTCTGTGTGTGTGTCTGTGTGTGTCTGTCTGTCTGTGTGTGTGTATCTGTCTGTGTGTGTGTGTCTGTCTGTGTGTCTGTGTCTGTGTGTGTGTCTGTCTGTGTGTGTGTCTGTGTGTGTGTCTGTGTGCGTGTCTGTGTGTGTCTGTCTGTGTGTGTGTCTGTGTGTGTGTGTCTTTGTGCGTGTGTCTGTGTATGTGTCTGTGTGCGTGTGTCTGTGTGTGTGTCTGTGTCCGTGTGTCTGTGTGTCTGTCTGTGTGCGTGTGTCTGTGTGTCGAGGTGTGTTTTTCTCTCTGTGTGCGTGTGTCTGTGTGTGCGTGTCTGTGTGTGTGTGTCTATGTGTGTGTCTGTGTGCATGTGTCTGTGTGTGTGTCTGTGTGTGTGTGTCTGTGTGTGTGTCTGTCTGTCTGTGTGTGTGTATCTCTCTGTGTGTGTGTATCTGTGTCAGTGTGTGTGTCTGTGTGCATGTGTCTGTGTGTGTGTCTGTGTGTGTGTCTGTGTTTGTGTCTGTGGGTGTGTCTGTGTGTGTGTCTGTGTGTGTGCGTCTGTGTGTTTGTGTCTCTGTGTGTGTCTGTGTGTGTGTCTGTGTGTGTGTCTGTGTGTCTGTCTGTGTGTGTGTGTGTGTGTCTGTGTGTGTGTGTCTTTGTGTCTATCTGTGTGCGTTTGTCTGTGTGTTTGTCTGTGTGTGTGTGTCTGTGTGTCTGTGTGCGTGTGTCTGTGTTCGTGTGTCTGTGTGTGTGTCTGTGTGTGTTTTGTGTGTCTGTGTCTGTGTGTGTGTCTGTCTGTGTATGTGTCTGTGTGTGTGTCTGTGTGTGTGTGTCTGTGTGTGTCTGTCTGTGTGTCTGTGTCTGTGTGTGTGTCTGTCTGTGTGTGTGTCTGTGTGTGTGTCTTTGTGCGTGTGTCTGTGTGTGTGTCTGTGTGTGTTTCTGTGTGTCTGTCTGTGTGTCTGTGTGTGTGTCTCTCTGTGTGTGTGTGTCTGTCTCTGTGTTTGTGTCTGCGTGTGTGTGTCTGTGTGTGTGTGTCTGTGTGTGTGTGTCTGTGTGTGTGTCTGTGTGTGTCTGTGTGTGTGTCTGTGTGTGTGTCTGTGTGTGTGTGTCTATCTGTGTGTCTGTGTCTGTGTGTGTGTCTGTCTGTGTATGTCTCTGTGTGTGTGTCTCTGTGTGTGTGTCTGTGTGTCTGTGTCTGTGTGTGTGTCTGTCTCTGTGTGTGTCTCTGTGTGTGTCTTTGTGCGTGTGTCTGTGTATGTGTCTCTTTGCGTGTGTCTGTGTGTGTGTCTGTGTGTGTCTCTGTGTGTGTCTGTCTGTGTGTCTGTGTCTGTGTGCGTGTCTGTCTGTGTGTGTGTCTGTGTGTGTGTCTTTGTGCGTGTGTCTGTGTGTGTGTCTGTTTGTGTGTCTCTGTGTTTGTGTCTGTGTGTGTCTGTCAGTGTGTGTGTGTGTCTGTGTGTGTCTCTGTCTGTGTGTGTCTGTCTGTGTGTGTGTCTGTGTGTGTCTGTCTGTGTGTGTGTCTGTGTGTGTGTCTGTGTGCGTGTGTCTGTGTGTGTCTGTGTGTGTGTCTGTGAGCGTGTGTCTGTGTGTGTGTCTGTGTGTGTCTGTCTGTGTGTGTGTCTGTGTGTGTGTCTGTGTGTGCGTCTGTCTGTGTGCATGTGTCTGTGTGTGTGTGTCTGTGTGTGTGTCTCTGTGTTTGTCTCTGTGTGTGTCTGTCGGTGTGTGTGTGTCTGTGTGTGTGTCTGTCTGTGTATGTCTGTCTGTGTGTGTGTCTGTGTGTGTCTGTCGGTGAGTCCGTGTCTGTGTGCGTGTCTGTGAGTGTGTCTGTCTCTGTGTGTCTATCTGTCTGTGTGTGTGACTGTCTGTGTGTGTCTGTGTGTTTGTCTATCTGTGTGTGTCTGTCTGTGTGCGTGTCTGTGTGTGTGTCTGTCTGTGTGTGTGTATCTGTGTGTGTGTCTCTGTGTGTGTCTGTCAGTGTGGGTGTGTCTGTCTGTGTGTGTGTCTGTGTGTGTGTCTGTGTGTGTGTCTGTGTGTGTGTATCTGTCTGTGTGTGTGTCTGTGTGTGTGTCTGTCTGTGTGCATGTGTCTGTATGTGTGTCTGTCTGTCTGTGTGTCTGTGTGTGTGTGTCTGTGTGTGTGTCTGTGTGTGTGTTTGTGTGTCTGTGTGTGTGTCTGTCTGTGTGTGTCTGTGTGTGTCTGTCTGTGTGCATGTGTTTGTGTGTGTGTCTGTCTGTGTGTGTGTGTCTGTTTGTGTCTGTGAGTGTGTCTGTGTGTGTGTTTGTGTGTCTGTGTGTGTGTCTGTGTGTCTGTGTCTGTGTGTGTGTCTGTGTGTGTGTCTGTGTCTGTGCATGTGTCTGTGTGTGTGTTTGTGTGTCTCTGTGTGCGTATGTCTGTGTGTCTGTGTCTGTGTGCGTGTCTGTGTGTGTGTCTGTCTGTGTGTGTGTATCTGTCTGTGTGTGTGACTGTCTGTGTGTGTCTGTGTGTGTGTCTGTGTGTGTGTCTGCGTGTGTCTCTGTGTGTGTCTTTGTGTGTGTCTGTGTGTGTGTGTCTGTCTGTGTGTGTGTCTGTGTGTGTGTCTGTGTGCGTGTGTCTGTGTGTGTTTCTGAGTGTGTGTCTGTGTGTGTGTCTGTGTGTGTCTGTCTGTGTGTCTGTGTCTGTGTGTGTCTGTCTGTGTGTGTCTGTCTGTGTGTGTGTCTGTGTGTGTGTCTGTTTGTGTGTCTGTCTCTGTGTGTCTGTCTGTGTGTGTGTCTGTGTGTGTGTCTTTGTGTGCGCCTGTGTGTGTGTCTGTGTGTGTCTGTCTGTGTGTCTGTGTCTGTGTGTGTGTCTGTCTCTGTGTGTGTCTGTGTGTGTGTCTTTGTGCGTGTGTCTGTGTATGTGTCTGTGTGCGTGTGTCTGTGTGTGTCTGTCTGTGTGCGTGTGTCTGTGTGCGTGTGTCTGTGTGTTTCGAGGTATGTGTTTCTGTCTGTATGCGTGTGTCTGTGTGTGTGTGTCTGTGTGCGTGTGTCTGTGTGTGTCTGTCTGTGTGCGTGTATCTGTGTGCGTGTGTCTGTGTGTGTCTCGAGGTGTGTGTTTCTCTCTGTGTGCGTGTGTCTGTGTGTGTCTGTCTGTGTGTCTGTGTCTGTGTGTGTGTGTCTGTGTTTGTGCCTGTGTGTGTGTCTGTGTGTGTGTCTGCGTGTGTGTCTGTGTGTGTTTCTGTCTGTGTGTGTGTGTCTGTCACTGTGTGTGTGTCTGTGTGTGTGTGTCTGTGTGTGTGTCTGTGTGCATGTGTCTGTGTGTGTCTGTGTGTGTGTGTCTGTGTGTGTTTCTCTGTGTTTGTGTCTGTGTGTGTCTGTCGGTGTGTGTGTGTGTCTGTGTGTGTGTCTGTCTGTGTATGTCTGTCTGTGTGTGTGTCTGTGTGTGTCTGTCTGTCTGTGTGTGTGTATCTGTCTGTGTGTGTGTCTGTCTGTGTGTCTGTGTCTGTGTGTGTGTCTGTCTGTGTGTGTGCCTGTGTGTGTGTCTGTGTGCGTGTCTGTGTGTGTCTGTCTGTGTGTGTGTCTGTGTGTGTGTCTTTGTGCGTGTGTCTGTGTATGTGTCTGTGTGCGTGTGTCTGTGTGTGTGTCTGTGTCCGTGTGTCTGTGTGTGTCTGTCTGTGTGCGTGTGTCTGTGTGTGTGTCGAGGTGTGTTTTTCTCTCTGTGTGCGTGTGTCTGTGTGTGCGTGTCTGGGGGTGTGTGTCTGTGTGTGTGTCTGTGTGCATGTGTCTGTGTGTGTGTCTGTGTGTGTGTGTCTGTGTGTGTGTCTGTGTGTGTCTGTCTGTCTGTCTGTGTGTATCTCTCTGGGTGTGTGTATCTGTGTCAGTGTGTGTGTCTGTGTGCATGTCTCTGTGTGTGTGTCTGTGTGTGTGTCTGCGTGTGTGTCTGCGTGTGTGTCTGTCTGTGTGTGTGTGTTTGTCACTGTGTGTGTGCCTGTGTGTGTGTCTGTGTGTGTGTCTGCGTGTGTGTGTCTGTGTGTGTGTCTGTGTGTGTGTCTTTTTTGTGTGTGTCTGTGTGTGTGTCTGTGTGTGTGTCTGTGTGTGTGTGTCTGTGTGTGTGTGTCTGTGTGTGTGTGTGTCTGTGTGTGTGTCTGTGTGCCTGTGTCTGTGTGTGTGTCTGTGTGTGTGTCTGTGTGTCTGTGTGTGTGTGTCCGTCTGTGTGTGTGTCTCTGTGTGTGTCTGTGTGCGTCTCTGTGTGTGTGTCTTTTTGTGTGTCTGTGTGTGTGTGTCTGTCTGTGTGTGTGTCTGTGTGTGTGTCTGTGTGCGTGTGTCTGTGTGTGTGTCTGAGTGTGTGTCTGTGTGTGTGTCTGTGTGTGTGTGTCTGTGTGTGTTTCTGTGTGCGTGTGTCTGTGTGTGTGTCTGAGTGTGTGTCTGTGTGTGTGTCTGAGTGTGTGTCTGTGTGCATGTGTCTGTGTGCGTGTATCTGTGTGTGTGTGTCTGTGTGTGTGTCTCTGTGTGTCTGTCGGTGTTTGTGTGTCTGTCTGTGTGTCTGCGTGTGTGTCTGTGTGTGTCTGTGTGTGTGTGTCTGTGTGTGTGTGTCTGTCTGTGTGTTTGTATCTGTCTGTGTGTGTGTCTGTGTGTGTGTCTGTCTCTGTGCATGTGTCTCTGTGTGTGTCTGTCTGTGTGTGTGTGTCTGTCTGTTTGTGTGTCTGTGTGTGTGTCTGTTTGTGTGTCTGTCTGTGTGTGTCTGTCTGTGTGTGTGTCTGTGTGTGTGTCTGTCTGTGTGTGTCTGTGTGTGTGTCTATGTGTCTGTGTGTGTGTATCTGTCTGTGTCTGTGTATCTGTGTGTGTGTCTCTGTCTGGCTGTGTGTATCTGTGTCTGTGTGTCTGTCTGTGTGTGTGTGTGTCTGTGTGTGTGTCTCTGTGTGTCTGTTGGTGTGTGTGTGTCTGTGTGTGTGTCTATCTGTGTGTGTCTGTCTGTGTGTGTGTCTGTGTGTGTGTCTGTCTGTGTGCATGTGTCTGTGTGTGTTTGAGTGTGTGTCTGTGTGTCTTTCTGTGTGTGTGTCTGTGTGTGTGTCTGTGTGTGTGTTTGTGTGTGTGTCTGTGTGTGTGTCTGTTTGTGTGTGTGTTTCTGTCTCTGTGTGTGTCTGTGTGTGTGTGTCTGTCTGTGTGTGTGTCTGTGTGTGTCTGTCTGTGTGTGTGTCTGTGTGTGTGTCTGTGTGCGTGTGTCTGTGTGTGTCTGTGTGTGTGTCTGTGAGCGTGTGTCTGTGTGTGTGTCTGTGTGTGTCTGTCTGTGTGTCTGTCTGTGTGTGTGTCTGTGTGTGTCTGTCTGTGTGTGTGTCTGTGTGTGTGTCTGTGTGCGTGTGTCTGTGTGTGTCTGTGTGTGTGTCTGTGAGCGTGTGTCTGTGTGTGTGTCTGTGTGTGTGTGTCTGTCTGTGTGTGTGTCTGTGTGTGTGTCTGTGTGCGTGTGTCTGTGTGTGTTTCTGAGTGTGTGTCTGTGTGTGTGTCTGTGTGTGTCTGTCTGTGTGTCTGTGTCTGTGTGTGTCTGTCTGTGTGTGTCTGTCTGTGTGTGTGTCTGTGTGTGTGTCTGTTTGTGTGTCTGTCTCTGTGTGTCTGTCTGTGTGTGTGTCTGTGTGTGTGTCTTTGTGTGCGCCTGTGTGTGTGTCTGTGTGTGTCTGTCTGTGTGTCTGTGTGTGTGTGTGTGTCTGTCTCTGTGTGTGTCTGTGTGTGTGTCTTTGTGCGTGTGTCTGTGTATGTGTCTGTGTGCGTGTGTCTGTGTGTGTCTGTCTGTGTGTGTCTGTCTGTGTGTGTCTGTGTGTTTGTCTGTGTGTGTGTCTTTGTGCGGGTGTCTGTGTATGTGTCTGTGTGCGTGTGTCTGTGTGTCTGTCTGTGTGTGTGTGTGTGTCTGTGTGTGTGTGTCTTTGTGTCTATCTGTGTGCGTTTGTCTGTGTGTTTGTGTGTGTGTGTGTGTGTGTGTCTGTGTGCGTGTGTCTGTGTTCGTGTGTCTGTGTGTGTGTCTGTGTGTATCTGTGTCTGTGTGTGTGTCTGTCTGTGTGTGTGTCTCTGTGTGTGTCTTTGTGCGTGTGTCTGTGTATGTGTCTCTTTGCGTATGTCTGTGTGTGTGTCTGTGTGTGTCTCTGTGTGTGTCTGTCTGTGTGTCTGTGTCTGTGTGCGTGTCTGTCTGTGTGTGTGTCTGTGTGTGTGTCTTTGTGCGTGTGTCTGTGTGTGTGTCTGTGTGTGTGTCTCTGTGTTTGTGTCTGTGTGTGTCTGTCAGTGTGTGTGTGTGTCTGTGTGTGTCTCTGTCTGTGTGTGTCTGTCTGTGTGTGTGTCTGTCTGTTTGTGTGTCTGTGTGTGTGTCTGTGTGCGTGTGTCTGTGTGTGTCTGTGTGTGTGTCTGTGAACGTGTGTCTGTGTGTGTCTGTCTGTGTGTGTGTCTGTGTGTGTCTGTGTGTGTGTCTGTCTGTGTGTGTGTGTCTGTGTGTTTGTCTGTGTGTGTCTGTCTGTGTGTCTGTGTCTGTGTGTCTTTCTGTCTGTGTGTGTGTCTGTGTGTGTGTCTGTGTGTGTGTCTGTGTGTGTGTCTGTGTGTGTGTCTGTCTGTGTGCGTGTGTCTGTGTGTGTGTCTGTGTGTGTGTCTCTGTGTTTGTCTCTGTGTGTGTCTGTCGGGGTGTGTGTGTCTCTGTGTGTGTCTGTCTGTGTATGTCTGTGTGTGTGTCTGTGTGTGTCTGTCGGTGAGTCTGTGTCTGTGTGCGTGTCTGTGAGTGTGTCTGTCTCTGTGTGTGTATCTGTCTGTGTGTGTGACTGTCTGTGTGTGTCTGTGTGTGTGTCTGTGTGTGTGTCTGTCTGTGTGTGTGTATCTGTGTGTGTGTCTCTGTGTGTGTCTGTCTGTGTGGGTGTGTCTGTCTGTGTGTGTGTCTGTGTGTGTGTCTGTGTGTGTGTCTGTGTGTGTGTATCTGTCTGTGTGTGTGTCTGTGTGTGTGTCTGTCTGTGTGCATGTGTCTGTATGTGTGTCTGTCTGTCTGTGTGTCTGTGTGTGTGTCTGTGTGTGTGTTTGTTTGTCTGTGTGTGTGTCTCTCTGTGTGTGTCTGTGTGTGTCTGTCTGTGTGCATGTGTTTGTGTGTGTGTCTGTCTGTGTGTGTGTGTCGGTTTGTGTCTGTGAGTGTGTCTGTGTGTGTGTTTGTGTGTCTGTGTGTGTGTCTGTCTGTGTGTCTGTGTCTGTGTGTGTGTCTGTGTGTGTGTCTGTGTCTGTGCATGTGTCTGTGTGTGTGTTTGTGTGTCTCTGTGTGCGTATGTCTGTGTGTCTGTGTCTGTGTGCGTGTCTGTGTGTGTGTCTGTGTGTGTGTATCTGTCTGTGTGTGTGACTGTCTGTGTGTGTCTGTGTGTGTGTCTGTGTGTGTCTCTGTGTGTGTCTTTGTGTGTGTCTGTGTGTGTGTGTCTGTCTGTGTGTGTGTATCTGTGTGTGTGTCTGTCTGTGTGTGTCTGTGTGCGTGTGTCTGTGTGTGTGTGTGTGTCTGTGTGTGTGTATCTGTGTGTGTGTCTCTGTCTGGGTGTGTGTATCTGTGTCTGTGTGTGTGTCTGTGTGTGTGTCTGTGTGTCTGTGTGTGTGTCTGTGTGTGTCTGTGTGTGTGTGTCTGTCTGTGCGTGTGTCTGTGTGTGTGTCTGAGTGTGTGTCTGTGTGTGTGTCGGAGTGTGTGTCTGTGTGCATGTGTCTGTGTGTGTGTGTCTGTGTGTGTGTGTCTGTGTGTGTGCCTGTGTGTGTCTGTCGGTGTGTGTGTGTCTGTGTGTGTGTCTGTGTGCATGTGTCTGTGTGTGAGTGTCTGTGTGTGTGTCTGTGTCTGTGTCTGTGTGTGTCTGTCGGTGTGTGTGTGTCTGTGTTGTGTCTGTCTGTGTGTGTCTGTCTGTTTGTGTGTCTGTGTGTGTGTCTGTCTGTGTGTGTCTGTCTGTGTGTCTGTCTGTGTGTGTCTGTCTGTGTGGCTGTCTGTGTGTGTCTGTCTGTTTGTGTGTCTGTGTGTGTGTCTGTTTGTGTGTCTGTCTGTGTGTGTCTGTCTGTGTGTGTCTGTGTGTGTGTCTGTGTGTGTGTCTGTGTGTGTCTGTCTGTGTGCATGTGTCTGTGTGTGTGTGTCTCTTTGTGTGTGTCTGTGTGTGTGTCTGTGTGTGTGTGTCTGTGTGTGTGTCTGTGTTCATGTGTCTGTGTGTGTGTCTGTGTGTGTGTCTGTGTGTCTGTGTGTGTGTGTCTGTCTGTGTGTGTGTCTGTGTGTGTGTCTGTGTGTTTGTCTGTGTGTGTGTGTCTTTGTGTGTGTCTGTGTGTGTGTGTCTGTCTGTGTGTGTGTGTCTGTGTGTGTGTCTTGGTGTGTGTCTGTGTGCATGTGTCTGTGTGTGTGTCTGTGTTTGTGTCTGCGTGTGTGTGTCTGTGTGTCTGTCTGTTTGTGTGTGTCTGTATGTGCGCGTGTGTCTGTGTGTGTGTCTGTGTGTGTGTCTGTGTGTCTGTGTCTGTGTGTGTGTCTGTCTGTGTGTGTGTGTCTGTGTGTGTGTGTCTGTGTGTCTGTGTCTGTGTGTGTGTCTGTCTGTGTATGTGTCTGTGTGTGTGTCTGTGTGTGTCTGTCAGTGTGTGTGTGTCTGTGTGTGTGTCTGTCTGTGTGTGTCTGTCTGTGTGTGTGTATCTGTCTGTGTGTGCATCTGTGTGTGTGTGTCTCTGTGTGTGTGTGTCTGTGTGTTTGTCTGAGTGTGTGTCTGTGTGTGTCTGTGTGTGTGTCTGTGTGTGTGTGTCTGTGTGTGTGTCTGTGTGCGTGTGTCTGTGTGTGTGTCTGAGTGTTTGTCTGTGTGTGTGTCTGAGTGTGTGTCTGTGTGCATGTGTCTGTGTGCGTGTGTCTGTGTGTGTGTGTCTGTGTGTGTGTCTCTGTGTGTCTGTCGGTGTGTGTGTGTCTGTCTGTGTGTCTGCGTGTGTGTCTGTGTGTGTCTGTGTGTGTGTGTCTGTGTGTGTGTGTCTGTCTGTGTGTGTGTATCTGTCTGTGTGTGTGTCTGTGTGTGTGTCTATCTCTGTGCATGTGTCTCTGTGTGTGTCTGTCTGTGTGTGTGTGTCTGTCTGTTTGTGTGTCTGTGTGTGTGTCTGTTTGTGTGTCTGTCTGTGTGTGTCTGTCTGTGTGTGTGTCTGTGTGTGTCTGTGTGTGTGTGTCTTTGTGTGTCTGTCTGTGTGTGTCTGTGTGTGTGTCTATGTGTCTGTGTGTGTGTATCTGTCTGTGTGTGTGTATCTGTGTGTGTGTCTCTGTCTGGCTGTGTGTATCTGTGTCTGTGTGTCTGTCTGTGTGTGTGTGTCTGTGTGTGTGTCTCTGTGTGTCTGTTGGTGTGTGTGTGTCTGTGTGTGTGTCTATCTGTGTGTGTGTGTCTGTGTGTGTGTCTGTGTGTGTGTCTGTCTGTGTGTGTGTCTGTGTGTTTGTCTGTGTGTGTGCATGTGTCTGTGTCTGTGTATGTGTGTGTGCCTGTGTGTGTGTGTCTGTCTGTGTGTGTGTGTCTGTTTGTGTCTGTGAGTGTGTCTGTTTGTGTCTGTCTGTCTGTGTGTCTGTGTGCATGTGTCTGTGTTTGTGTCTGTGTGTGTGTCTGTGTGTGTGTCTGCGTGTGTGTCTGTGTGTGTTTCTGTCTGTGTGTGTGTGTCTGTCACTGTGTGTGTGTTTGTGTGTGTGTCTGTGTGTGTGTTGTGTGCATGTGTCTGTGTGTGTGTCTGTGTGTGTGTCTGTGTGTGTGTCTGCATGTGTGTGTCTGTGTGTCTGTCTGTGTGTGTGTGTCTGTGTGTGTTTCTCTGTATTTGATTCTGTGTGTGTCTGTCAGTGTGTGTGTGTGTCTGTGTGTGTGTCTGTCTGTGTATGTCTGTCTGTGTGTGTGTCTGTGTGTGTCTGTCTGTCTGTGTGTGTGTATCTGTCTGTGTGTGTGTGTCTGTCTGTGTGTCTGTGTCTGTGTGTGTGTCTGTGTGTGTGTCTGTCTGCGTGTGTGTGTCTGTGTGTCTGTCTGTGTGTGTGTGTCTGTGTGTATGTGTCTGTGTGTGTGTCTGTGTGTGTGTGTCTGTGTGTGTGTCTGTGTGTGTCTGTTGGTGTGTGTGTGTCTGTGTGTGTGTCTGTGCGTGTCTGTCGGTGTGTGTGTGTCTGTGTGTGTGTCTGTGTGTGTGTCTGTGTGTGTGTGTCTGTGTGTGTGTCTGTGTATGTGTGTTTCTGTCTGTGTGTGTGTCTTTGTGCGTGTGTCTGTGTATGTGTCTGTTTGCGTGTGTCTGTGTGTGTGTCTGTGTGTGTGTCTGTGTGCGTGTCTGTCTGTGTGTGTGTCTGTGTGTGTGTCTTTCTGCGTGTGTCTGTGTATGTGTCTGTGTGCGTGTGTCTGTGTGTGTGTCTGTGTCCGTGTGTCTGTGTGTGTCTGTCTGTGTGCGTGTGTCTGTGTGTGTGTCGAGGTGTGTTTTTCTCTCTGTGTGCGTGTGTCTGTGTGTGCGTGTCTGTGTGTGTGTGTCTGTGTGTGTGTCTGTGTGCATGTGTCTGTGCGTGTGTCTGTGTGTGTGTTTCTGTGTGTGTGTCTGTGTGTGTCTGTCTGTCTGTGTGTGTGTATCTCTCTGGGTGTGTGTATCTGTGTCAGTGTGTGTGTCTGTGTGCATGTGTCTGTGTGTGTGTCTGTGTGTGTGTCTGTGTTTGTGTCTGTGTGTGTGTCTGTGTGTGTGTCTGTGTGTGTGCGTCTGTGTGTTTGTGTCTCTGTGTGTGTCTGTGTGTGTGTGTCTGTGTGTGTGTCTGCGTGTGTGTGTCTGTGTGTCTGTCTGTGTGTGTGTGTGTCTGTGTGTGTGTGTCTTTGTGTCTATCTGTGTGCGTTTGTCTGTGTGTTTGTGTGTGTGTGTGTGTGTCTGTGTGCGTGTGTCTGTGTTCGTGTGTCTGTGTGTGTCTGTGTGTGTCTGTGTCTGTGTGTGTGTCTGTCTGTGTGTGTGTCTCTGTGTGTGTCTTTGTGCGTGTGTCTGTGTATGTGTCTCTTTGCGTATGTCTGTGTGTGTGTCTGTGTGTGTCTCTGTGTGTGTTTGTCTGTGTGTCTGTGTCTGTGTGCGTGTCTGTCTGTGTGTGTGTCTGTGTGTGTGACTTTGTGCGTGTGTCTGTGTGTGTGTCTGTGTGTGTGTCTCTGTGTTTGTGTCTGTGTGTGTCTGTCAGTGTGTGTGTGTGTCTGTGTGTGTCTCTGTCTGTGTGTGTCTGTCTGTGTGTGTGTCTGTGTGTGTGTCTGTCTGTGTGTGTGTCTGTGTGTGTGTCTGTGTGCGTGTGTCTGTGTGTGTCTGTGTGTGTGTCTGTGAACGTGTGTCTGTGTGTGTCTGTCTGTGTGTGTGTCTGTGTGTGTCTGTGTGTGTGTCTGTCTGTGTGTGTGTGTCTGTGTGTTTTTCTGTGTGTGTCTGTCTGTGTGTCTGTGTCTGTGTGTCTTTCTGTCTGTGTGTGTGTCTGTGTGTGTGTCTGTGTGTGTGTCTGTGTGTGTGTCTGTCTGTGTGCGTGTGTCTGTGTGTGTGTCTGTGTGTGTGTCTCTGTGTTTGTCTCTGTGTGTGTCTGTCGGGGTGTGTGTGTCTGTGTGTGTCTGTCTGTGTATGTCTGTGTGTGTGTCTGTGTGTGTCTGTCGGTGAGTCTGTGTCTGTATGCGTGTCTGTGAGTGTGTCTGTCTCTGTGTGTGTATCTGTCTGTGTGTGTGACTGTCTGTGTGTGTCTGTGTGTGTGTCTGTGTGTGTGTCTGTCTGTGTGCGTGTCTGTGTGTGTGTCTGTCTGTGTGTGTGTATCTGTGTGTGTGTCTCTGTGTGTGTCTGTCTGTGTGGGTGTGTCTGTCTGTGTGTGTGTCTGTGTGTGTGTCTGTGTGTGTGTCTGTGTGTGTGTATCTGTCTGTGTGTGTGTCTGTGTGTGTGTCTGTCTGTGTGCATGTGTCTGTATGTGTGTCTGTCTGTCTGTGTGTCTGTGTGTGTGTCTGTGTGTGTTTTTGTTTGTCTGTGTGTGTGTCTCTCTGTGTGTGTCTGTGTGTGTCTGTCTGTGTGCATGTGTTTGTGTGTGTGTCTGTCTGTGTCTGTGTGTGTGTGTCTGTGTGTGTCTGTCTGTGTGTCTGTGTCTGTGTGTGTGTCTGTCTGTGTGTGTGTCTCTGTGTGTGTCTTTGTGCGTGCGTCTGTGTATGTGTCTGTGTGCGTGTGTCTGTGTGTGTGTCTGTGTGTGTGTCTGTGTGTGTTTCTGTGTGTGTCTGTCTGTGTGTCTGTGTCTGTGTGCGTGTCTGTCTGTGTGTGTGTCTGTGTGTGTGTCTCTGTGCGTGTGTCTGTGTGTGTGTCTGTGTGTGTGTCTCTGTGTTTGTGTCTGTGTGTGTCTGTCGGTGTGTGTGTGTGTCTGTGTGTGTGTCTGTCTGTGTATGTCTGTCTGTGTGTGTGTCTGTGTGTGTGTATCTGTCTGTGTGTGTGTCTGTGTGTGTGTCTGTCTGTGTGCATGTGTCTGTGTCTGTGTATGTGTGTGTGCCTGTGTGTGTGTGTCTGTCTGTGTGTGTGTGTCTGTTTGTGTCTGTGAGTGTGTCTGTTTGTGTCTGTCTGTCTGTGTGTCTGTGTGCATGTGTCTGTGTTTGTGTCTGTGTGTGTGTCTGTGTGTGTGTCTGCGTGTGTGTCTGTGTGTGTTTCTGTCTGTGTGTGTGTGTCTGTGTGTGTTTCTCTGTGTTTGTGTCTGTGTGTGTCTGTCGGTGTGTGTGTGTGTCTGTGTGTGTGTCTGTCTGTGTATGTCTGTCTGTGTGTGTGTCTGTGTGTGTCTGTCTGTCTGTGTGTGTGTATCTGTCTGTCTGTGTGTGTCTGTCTGTGTGTCTGTGTCTGTGTGTGTGTCTGTCTGTGTGTGTGTCTGTGTGTGTGTCTGTGTGAGTGTGTCTGTGTGTGTGTCTGTGTGTGTGTCTCTGTCTGGGTGTGTGTATCTGTGTCTGTGTGTGTGTCTGTGTGCATGTGTCTGTGTGTGTGTCTGTGTGTGTGTGTCTGTGTGTGTGTCTGTCTGTCTGTGTGTGTGTATCTCTCTGTGTGTGTGTATCTGTGTCAGTGTGTGTGTCTGTGTGCATGTGTCTGTGTCTGTGTCTGTGTGTGTGTCTGTCTGTGTGTGTGTCTGTGTGTGTGTCTTTGTGCGTGTGTCTGTGTGTGTGTCTGTGTGTGTTTCTGTGTGTCTGTCTGTGTGTCTGTGTGTGTGTCTCTCTGTGTGTGTGTGTCTGTCTCTGTGTTTGTGTCTGCGTGTGTGTGTCTGTGTGTGTGTGTCTGTGTGTGTGTGTCTGTGTGTGTGTCTGTGTGTGTCTGTGTGTGTGTCTGTGTGTGTGTCTGTGTGTGTGTGTCTATCTGTGTGTCTGTGTCTGTGTGTGTGTCTGTCTGTGTATGTCTCTGTGTGTGTGTCTCTGTGTGTGTGTCTGTGTGTCTGTGTCTGTGTGTGTGTCTGTCTCTGTGTGTGTCTCTGTGTGTGTCTTTGTGCGTGTGTCTGTGTATGTGTCTCTTTGCGTGTGTCTGTGTGTGTGTCTGTGTGTGTCTCTGTGTGTGTCTGTCTGTGTGTCTGTGTCTGTGTGCGTGTCTGTCTGTGTGTGTGTCTGTGTGTGTGTCTTTGTGCGTGTGTCTGTGTGTGTGTCTGTTTGTGTGTCTCTGTGTTTGTGTCTGTGTGTGTCTGTCAGTGTGTGTGTGTGTCTGTGTGTGTCTCTGTCTGTGTGTGTCTGTCTGTGTGTGTGTCTGTGTGTGTCTGTCTGTGTGTGTGTCTGTGTGTGTGTCTGTGTGCGTGTGTCTGTGTGTGTCTGTGTGTGTGTCTGTGAGCGTGTGTCTGTGTGTGTGTCTGTGTGTGTCTGTCTGTGTGTGTGTCTGTGTGTGTGTCTGTGTGTGCGTCTGTCTGTGTGCATGTGTCTGTGTGTGTGTGTCTGTGTGTGTGTCTCTGTGTTTGTCTCTGTGTGTGTCTGTCGGTGTGTGTGTGTCTGTGTGTGTGTCTGTCTGTGTATGTCTGTCTGTGTGTGTGTCTGTGTGTGTCTGTCGGTGAGTCCGTGTCTGTGTGCGTGTCTGTGAGTGTGTCTGTCTCTGTGTGTCTATCTGTCTGTGTGTGTGACTGTCTGTGTGTGTCTGTGTGTTTGTCTATCTGTGTGTGTCTGTCTGTGTGCGTGTCTGTGTGTGTGTCTGTCTGTGTGTGTGTATCTGTGTGTGTGTCTCTGTGTGTGTCTGTCAGTGTGGGTGTGTCTGTCTGTGTGTGTGTCTGTGTGTGTGTCTGTGTGTGTGTCTGTGTGTGTGTATCTGTCTGTGTGTGTGTCTGTGTGTGTGTCTGTCTGTGTGCATGTGTCTGTATGTGTGTCTGTCTGTCTGTGTGTCTGTGTGTGTGTGTCTGTGTGTGTGTCTGTGTGTGTGTTTGTGTGTCTGTGTGTGTGTCTGTCTGTGTGTGTCTGTGTGTGTCTGTCTGTGTGCATGTGTTTGTGTGTGTGTCTGTCTGTGTGTGTGTGTCTGTTTGTGTCTGTGAGTGTGTCTGTGTGTGTGTTTGTGTGTCTGTGTGTGTGTCTGTGTGTCTGTGTCTGTGTGTGTGTCTGTGTGTGTGTCTGTGTCTGTGCATGTGTCTGTGTGTGTGTTTGTGTGTCTCTGTGTGCGTATGTCTGTGTGTCTGTGTCTGTGTGCGTGTCTGTGTGTGTGTCTGTCTGTGTGTGTGTATCTGTCTGTGTGTGTGACTGTCTGTGTGTGTCTGTGTGTGTGTCTGTGTGTGTGTCTGCGTGTGTCTCTGTGTGTGTCTTTGTGTGTGTCTGTGTGTGTGTGTCTGTCTGTGTGTGTGTCTGTGTGTGTGTCTGTGTGCGTGTGTCTGTGTGTGTTTCTGAGTGTGTGTCTGTGTGTGTGTCTGTGTGTGTCTGTCTGTGTGTCTGTGTCTGTGTGTGTCTGTCTGTGTGTGTCTGTCTGTGTGTGTGTCTGTGTGTGTGTCTGTTTGTGTGTCTGTCTCTGTGTGTCTGTCTGTGTGTGTGTCTGTGTGTGTGTCTTTGTGTGCGCCTGTGTGTGTGTCTGTGTGTGTCTGTCTGTGTGTCTGTGTCTGTGTGTGTGTCTGTCTCTGTGTGTGTCTGTGTGTGTGTCTTTGTGCGTGTGTCTGTGTATGTGTCTGTGTGCGTGTGTCTGTGTGTGTCTGTCTGTGTGCGTGTGTCTGTGTGCGTGTGTCTGTGTGTTTCGAGGTATGTGTTTCTGTCTGTATGCGTGTGTCTGTGTGTGTGTGTCTGTGTGCGTGTGTCTGTGTGTGTCTGTCTGTGTGCGTGTATCTGTGTGCGTGTGTCTGTGTGTGTCTCGAGGTGTGTGTTTCTCTCTGTGTGCGTGTGTCTGTGTGTGTCTGTCTGTGTGTCTGTGTCTGTGTGTGTGTGTCTGTGTTTGTGCCTGTGTGTGTGTCTGTGTGTGTGTCTGCGTGTGTGTCTGTGTGTGTTTCTGTCTGTGTGTGTGTGTCTGTCACTGTGTGTGTGTCTGTGTGTGTGTGTCTGTGTGTGTGTCTGTGTGCATGTGTCTGTGTGTGTCTGTGTGTGTGTGTCTGTGTGTGTTTCTCTGTGTTTGTGTCTGTGTGTGTCTGTCGGTGTGTGTGTGTGTCTGTGTGTGTGTCTGTCTGTGTATGTCTGTCTGTGTGTGTGTCTGTGTGTGTCTGTCTGTCTGTGTGTGTGTATCTGTCTGTGTGTGTGTCTGTCTGTGTGTCTGTGTCTGTGTGTGTGTCTGTCTGTGTGTGTGCCTGTGTGTGTGTCTGTGTGCGTGTCTGTGTGTGTCTGTCTGTGTGTGTGTCTGTGTGTGTGTCTTTGTGCGTGTGTCTGTGTATGTGTCTGTGTGCGTGTGTCTGTGTGTGTGTCTGTGTCCGTGTGTCTGTGTGTGTCTGTCTGTGTGCGTGTGTCTGTGTGTGTGTCGAGGTGTGTTTTTCTCTCTGTGTGCGTGTGTCTGTGTGTGCGTGTCTGGGGGTGTGTGTCTGTGTGTGTGTCTGTGTGCATGTGTCTGTGTGTGTGTCTGTGTGTGTGTGTCTGTGTGTGTGTCTGTGTGTGTCTGTCTGTCTGTCTGTGTGTATCTCTCTGGGTGTGTGTATCTGTGTCAGTGTGTGTGTCTGTGTGCATGTCTCTGTGTGTGTGTCTGTGTGTGTGTCTGCGTGTGTGTCTGCGTGTGTGTCTGTCTGTGTGTGTGTGTTTGTCACTGTGTGTGTGCCTGTGTGTGTGTCTGTGTGTGTGTCTGCGTGTGTGTGTCTGTGTGTGTGTCTGTGTGTGTGTCTTTTTTGTGTGTGTCTGTGTGTGTGTCTGTGTGTGTGTCTGTGTGTGTGTGTCTGTGTGTGTGTGTCTGTGTGTGTGTGTGTCTGTGTGTGTGTCTGTGTGCCTGTGTCTGTGTGTGTGTCTGTGTGTGTGTCTGTGTGTCTGTGTGTGTGTGTCCGTCTGTGTGTGTGTCTCTGTGTGTGTCTGTGTGCGTCTCTGTGTGTGTGTCTTTTTGTGTGTCTGTGTGTGTGTGTCTGTCTGTGTGTGTGTCTGTGTGTGTGTCTGTGTGCGTGTGTCTGTGTGTGTGTCTGAGTGTGTGTCTGTGTGTGTGTCTGTGTGTGTGTGTCTGTGTGTGTTTCTGTGTGCGTGTGTCTGTGTGTGTGTCTGAGTGTGTGTCTGTGTGTGTGTCTGAGTGTGTGTCTGTGTGCATGTGTCTGTGTGCGTGTATCTGTGTGTGTGTGTCTGTGTGTGTGTCTCTGTGTGTCTGTCGGTGTTTGTGTGTCTGTCTGTGTGTCTGCGTGTGTGTCTGTGTGTGTCTGTGTGTGTGTGTCTGTGTGTGTGTGTCTGTCTGTGTGTTTGTATCTTTCTGTGTGTGTGTCTGTGTGTGTGTCTGTCTCTGTGCATGTGTCTCTGTGTGTGTCTGTCTGTGTGTGTGTGTCTGTCTGTTTGTGTGTCTGTGTGTGTGTCTGTTTGTGTGTCTGTCTGTGTGTGTCTGTCTGTGTGTGTGTCTGTGTGTGTGTCTGTCTGTGTGTGTCTGTGTGTGTGTCTATGTGTCTGTGTGTGTGTATCTGTCTGTGTCTGTGTATCTGTGTGTGTGTCTCTGTCTGGCTGTGTGTATCTGTGTCTGTGTGTCTGTCTGTGTGTGTGTGTGTCTGTGTGTGTGTCTCTGTGTGTCTGTTGGTGTGTGTGTGTCTGTGTGTGTGTCTATCTGTGTGTGTCTGTCTGTGTGTGTGTCTGTGTGTGTGTCTGTCTGTGTGCATGTGTCTGTGTGTGTTTGAGTGTGTGTCTGTGTGTCTTTCTGTGTGTGTGTCTGTGTGTGTGTCTGTGTGTGTGTTTGTGTGTGTGTCTGTGTGTGTGTCTGTTTGTGTGTGTGTTTCTGTCTCTGTGTGTGTCTGTGTGTGTGTGTCTGTGTGTGTGTGTCTGTCTGTGTGTGTGTATCTGTGTGTGTGTCTCTGTCTGGGTGTGTGTATCTGTGTCTGTGTGTGTGTCTGTGTGTGTGTCTGTGTGTCTGTGTGTGTGTCTGTGTGTGTCTGTGTGTGTGTCTGTGTGTGTGTGTCTGTGTGTGTCTGTGTGTGTGTGTCTGTATGTGCGTGTGTCTGTGTGTGTGTCTGAGTGTGTGTCTGTGTGTGTGTCGGAGTGTGTGTCTGTGTGCATGTGTCTGTGTGTGTGTGTCTGTGTGTGTGTGTCTGTGTGTGTGCCTGTGTGTGTCTGTCGGTGTGTGTGTGTCTGTGTGTGTGTCTGTGTGCATGTGTCTGTGTGTGAGTGTCTGTGTGTGTGTCTGTGTCTGTGTCTGTGTGTGTCTGTCGGTGTGTGTGTGTCTGTGTTGTGTCTGTCTGTGTGTGTCTGTCTGTTTGTGTGTCTGTGTGTGTGTCTGTCTGTGTGTGTCTGTCTGTGTGTCTGTCTGTGTGTGTCTGTCTGTGTGTCTGTCTGTGTGTGTCTGTCTGTTTGTGTGTCTGTGTGTGTGTCTGTGTGTGTATCTGTGTGTGTCTGTGTGTGTGTGTCTGTCTCTGTGCATGTGTCTGTGTGTGTGTCTGTGTGTGTGTTTGTCTGTGTGTGCGTCTGTGTGTGTGCGTCTCTGTGCGTGTGTCTGTGTGTGTGTCTGTGTGTGTATCTGTGTGTGTCTGTGTGTGGGTGTCTGTCTCTGTGCATGTGTCTGTGTGTGTGTCTGTGTGTGTGTCGGTGTGTCTGTGTTTGTGGGTCTGTCTGTGTGTGTCTCTGTGTGTGTCTGTGTGTGTGTCTGTGTGTGTGTGTCTCTGTGTGTGTCTGTGTGTGTGTGTCTATCTGTGTGTCTATGTCTGTGTGTTTGTCTGTCTGTGTGTGTGTCTCTGTGTGTGTCTCTGTGTGTGTGTCTGTTTGTGTGTTTGTGTGTGTGTGTCTGTGTGTGTGTGTGTCTGTCTGTGTGTGTGTCTGTGTGTGTGTCTCTGTGTGTGTCTGTGTGTGTATCTGTGTGTGTGTCTGTGTGTGTGTGTGTGCGTGTGTGTGTCTGTGTGTGTGTCTGTGTGTGTGTGTCTGTGTGTGTCTGTCTGTGTGTCTGTCTGTGTGTGTGTCTGTGTGTGTGTCTTTGTGCGTGTGTCTGTGTATGTGTCTGTGTGCGTGTGTCTGTGTGTGTGTCTTTGTGCGTGTGTCTGTGTGTGTCTGTCTGTGTGCGTGTGTCTGTGTGCGTGTGTCTGTGTGTGTGTCTGTGTTTGTGTCTGCGTGTATGTGTCTTGTGTGTGTCTATGTGTGTGTGTCTGTGTGTCTGTCTGTGTGTGTGTCTGTTTGTGTCTGTGAGTGTGTCTGTGTGTGTGTTTGTGTGTCTGTGTGTGTGTCTGTCTGTGTGTCTGTGTCTGTGTGTGTGTCTGTGTGTGTGTCTGTGTCTGTGCATGTGTCTGTGTGTGTGTTTGTGTGTCTCTGTGTGCGTATGTCTGTGTGTCTGTGTCTGTGTGCATGTCTGTGTGTGTGTCTGTCTGTGTGTGTGTATCTGTCTGTGTGTGTGACTGTCTGTGTGTGTCTGTGTGTGTGTCTGTGTGTGTGTCTGTGTGTGTCTCTGTGTGTGTGTCTTTGTGTGTGTCTGTGTGTGTGTGTCTGTCTGTGTGTGTGTCTGTGTGTGTGTCTGTGTGCGTGTGTCTGTGTGTGTGTCAGAGTGTGTGTCTGTTTGTGTGTATGTGTGTGTGTCTGTGTGTGTGTCTGTGTGTGTCTGTCTGTGTGTCTGTGTCTGTGTGTGTGTCTGTCTGTGTGTGTCTGTCTGTGTGTGTGTCTGTGTGTGTGTCTGTTTGTGTGTCTGTCTCTGTGTGTCTGTCTGTGTGTGTGTCTGTGTGTGTGTCTTTGTGTGTGTCTGTGTGTGTGTCTGTGTGTGTGTGTGTCTGTCTGTGTGTCTGTGTCTGTGTGTGTGTCTGTCTGTGTGTGTGTCTGTGTGTGTGTCTTTGTGCGTGTGTCTGTGTATGTGTCTGTGTGCGTGTGTCTGTGTGTGTGTGTGTCTGTGTGCGTGTGTCTGTGTGTGTGTCTATGTGTGTGTCTGTCTGTGTGTGTGTGTCTGTCACTGTGTGTGTGTCTGTGTGTGTGTGTCTGTGTGTGTGTCTGTGTGCATGTGTCTGTGTGTGTGTCTGTGTGTGTGTGTCTGTGTGTGTTTCTCTGTGTTTGTGTCTGTGTGTGTCTGTCGGTGTGTGTGTGTGTCTGTGTGTGTGTCTGTCTGTGTATGTCTGTCTGTGTGTGTGTCTGTGTGTGTCTGTCTGTCTGTGTGTGTGTATCTGTCTGTGTGTGTGTGTCTGTCTGTGTGTCTGTGTCTGTGTGTGTGTCTGTCTGTGTGTGTGTCTGTGTGTGTGTCTGTGTGCGTGTCTGTGTGTGTCTGTCTGTGTGTGTGTCTGTGTGTGTGTCTTTGTGCGTGTGTCTGTGTATGTGTCTGTGTGCGTGTGTCTGTGTGTGTGTCTGTGTCCGTGTGTCTGTGTGTGTCTGTCTGTGTGCGTGTGTCTGTGTGTGTGTCGAGGTGTGTTTTTCTCTCTGTGTGCGTGTGTCTGTGTGTGCGTGTCTGTGTGTGTGTGTCTGTGTGTGTGTCTGTGTGCATGTGTCTGTGTGTGTGTCTGTGTGTGTGTGTCTGTGTGTGTGTCTGTGTGTGTCTGTCTGTCTGTGTGTGTGTATCTCTCTGGGTGTGTGTATCTGTGTCAGTGAGTGTGTCTGTGTGCATGTCTCTGTGTGTGTTTCTGTGTGTGTGTCTGCGTGTGTGTCTGTCTGTGTGTGTGTGTTTGTCACTGTGTGTGTGCCTGTGTGTGTGTCTGTGTGTGTGTCTGCGTGTGTGTGTCTGTGTGTGTGTCTGTGTGTGTGTCTTTTTTGTGTGTGTCTGTGTGTGTGTCTGTGTGTCTGTGTGTGTGTGTCCGTCTGTGTGTGTGTCTGTGTGTGTGTCTGTGTGCCTGTGTCTGTGTGTGTGTCTGTGTGTGTGTCTGTGTGTCTGTGTGTGTGTGTCCGTCTGTGTGTGTGTCTGTGTGTGTGTCTGTGTGCGTCTCTGTGTGTGTGTCTTTGTGTGTGTTTGTGTGTGTGTGTCTGTGTGTGTGTCTGTGTGCGTGTGTCTGTGTGTGTGTCTGTCTGTGTAGGTCTGTCTGTGTGTGTGTCTGCGTGTGTGTCTGCGTGTGTGTCTGTCTGTGTGTGTGTGTTTGTCACTGTGTGTGTGCCTGTGTGTGTGTCTGTGTGTGTGTCTGCGTGTGTGTGTCTGTGTGTGTGTCTGTGTGTGTGTCTTTTTTGTGTGTGTCTGTGTGTGTGTCTGTGTGTGTGTCTGTGTGTCTGTGTGTGTGTGTCCGTCTGTGTGTGTGTCTGTGTGTGTGTCTGTGTGCCTGTGTCTGTGTGTGTGTCTGTGTGCGTCTCTGTGTGTGTGTCTTTGTGTGTGTCTGTGTGTGTGTGTCTGTGTGTGTGTCTGTGTGCGTCTGTCTGTGTGTGTGTCTGTCTGTGTAGGTCTGTCTGTGTGTGTGTCTGTGTGTGTCTGTCGGTCTGTGTGTGTGTATCTGTATGTGTGTGTGTCTGTGTGTGTGTCTGTCTGTGTGCATGTGTCTGTCTCTGTGTATGTGTGTGTGTGTGTGTGTCTGTGTGTGTGTGTCTGTCTGTGTGTGTGTGTCTTTTGTGTCTGTGACTGTGTCTGTTTGTGTGTGTCTCTCTGTGTGTCTGTGTGCATGTGTCTGTGTGTGTGTCTGTGTGTATGTCTGTGTGTGTGTGTCTGTGTGTGTGTCTGTCTGTGTGTGTGTGTCTGTCTGTGTGTGTGTATCTGTCTGTGTGTGTGTCTGTGTGTGTGTGTCTGTCTGTGTGTGTGTATCTGTGTGTGTGTCTGTCTGTGTGTGTCTGTGTGCGTGTGTCTGTGTGTGTGTGTATCTGTGTGTGTGTCTCTGTCTGGGTGTGTGTATCTGTGTCTGTGTGTGTGTCTGTGTGTGTGTCTGTGTGTGTGTCTGTGTGTCTGTGTGTGTGTCTGTGTGTGTGTCTGTGTGTGTCTGTCTGTGTGTGTGTCTGTGTGTGTGTGTCTGTCTGTGTGTGTGTCTGTGTGTGTGTCTGTGTGTGTGTGTCTGTGTGTGTGTCTGAGTGTGTGTCTGTGTGTGTGTCGGAGTGTGTGTCTGTGTGCATGTGTCTGTGTGTGTGTGTCTGTGTGTGTGTGTCTCTGTGCATGTGTCTGTGGGTGAGTGTCTGTGTGTGTCTGTCGGTGTGTGTGTGTCTGTGTTGTGTCTGTCTGTGTGTGTCTGTCTGTTTGTGTGTCTGTGTGTGTGTCTGTTTGTGTGTCTGTCTGTGTGTGTCTGTCTGTGTGTGTCTGTGTGTGTGTCTGTGTGTGTGTCTGTGTGTGTGTCTTTGTGCGGGTGTCTGTGTATGTGTCTGTGTGCGTGTGTCTGTGTGTCTGTCTGTGTGTGTGTGTGTGTCTGTGTGTGTGTGTCTTTGTGTCTATCTGTGTGCGTTTGTCTGTGTGTTTGTGTGTGTGTGTGTGTGTGTCTGTGTGCGTGTGTCTGTGTTCGTGTGTCTGTGTGTGTCTGTGTGTGTCTGTGTCTGTGTGTGTGTCTCTGTGTGTGTCTTTGTGCGTGTGTCTGTGTATGTGTCTCTTTGCGTATGTCTGTGTGTGTGTCTGTGTGTGTCTCTGTGTGTGTCTGTCTGTGTGTCTGTGTCTGTGTGCGTGTCTGTCTGTGTGTGTGTCTGTGTGTGTGTCTTTGTGCGTGTGTCTGTGTGTGTGTCTCTGTGTTTGTGTCTGTGTGTGTCTGTCAGTGTGTGTGTGTGTCTGTGTGTGTCTCTGTCTGTGTGTGTCTGTCTGTGTGTGTGTCTGTGTGTGTGTCTGTCTGTGTGTGTGTCTGTGTGTGTGTCTGTGTGCGTGTGTCTGTGTGTGTCTGTGTGTGTGTCTGTGAACGTGTGTCTGTGTGTGTCTGTCTGTGTGTGTGTCTGTGTGTGTCTGTGTGTGTGTCTGTCTGTGTGTGTGTGTCTGTGTGTTTGTCTGTGTGTGTCTGTCTGTGTGTCTGTGTCTGTGTGTCTTTCTGTCTGTGTGTGTGTCTGTGTGTGTGTCTGTGTGTGTGTCTGTGTGTGTGTCTGTGTGTGTGTCTGTCTGTGTGCGTGTGTCTGTGTGTGTGTCTGTGTGTGTGTCTCTGTGTTTGTCTCTGTGTGTGTCTGTCGGGGTGTGTGTGTCTGTGTGTGTGTCTGTCTGTGTATGTCTGTGTGTGTGTCTGTGTGTGTCTGTCGGTGAGTCTGTGTCTGTGTGCGTGTCTGTGAGTGTGTCTGTCTCTGTGTGTGTATCTGTCTGTGTGTGTGCGTGTCTGTGTCTGTCTGTGTGTGTGTATCTGTGTGTGTGTCTCTGTGTGTGTCTGTCTGTGTGGGTGTGTCTGTCTGTGTGTGTGTGTCTTTTGTGTCTGTGACTGTGTCTGTTTGTGTGTGTCTCTCTGTGTGTCTGTGTGCATGTGTCTGTGTGTGTGTCTGTGTGTATGTCTGTGTGTGTGTGTCTGTGTGTGTGTCTGTCTGTGTGTGTGTGTCTGTCTGTGTGTGTGTATCTGTCTGTGTGTGTGTCTGTGTGTGTGTGTCTGTCTGTGTGTCTGTCTCTGTGTGTGTATCTGTCTGTGTGTGTGCGTGTCTGTGTCTGTCTGTGTGTGTGTATCTGTGTGTGTGTCTCTGTGTGTGTCTGTCTGTGTGGGTGTGTCTGTCTGTGTGTGTGTCTGTGTGTGTGTCTGTGTGTGTGTCTGTGTGTGTGTATCTGTCTGTGTGTGTGTCTGTGTGTGTGTCTGTCTGTGTGCATGTGTCTGTATGTGTGTCTGTCTGTCTGTGTGTCTGTGTGTGTGTCTGTGTGTGTGTTTGTTTGTCTGTGTGTGTGTCTCTCTGTGTGTGTCTGTGTGTGTCTGTC
>NC_137289.1:120325000-120335000 GCF_054371585.1 Giraffa tippelskirchi | reverse complement strand
GTCTGTCTGCGTGTGTGTGTCTGTGTGTCTGTCTGTGTGTGTGTGTCTGTGTGTATGTGTCTGTGTGTGTGTCTGTGTGTGTGTGTCTGTGTGTGTGTCTGTGTGTGTCTGTTGGTGTGTGTGTGTCTGTGTGTGTGTCTGTGCGTGTCTGTCGGTGTGTGTGTGTCTGTGTGTGTGTCTGTGTGTGTGTCTGTGTGTGTGTGTCTGTGTGTGTGTCTGTGTATGTGTGTTTCTGTCTGTGTGTGTGTCTTTGTGCGTGTGTCTGTGTATGTGTCTGTTTGCGTGTGTCTGTGTGTGTGTCTGTGTGTGTGTCTGTGTGCGTGTCTGTCTGTGTGTGTGTCTGTGTGTGTGTCTTTGTGCGTGTGTCTGTGTATGTGTCTGTGTGCGTGTGTCTGTGTGTGTGTCTGTGTCCGTGTGTCTGTGTGTGTCTGTCTGTGTGCGTGTGTCTGTGTGTGTGTCGAGGTGTGTTTTTCTCTCTGTGTGCGTGTGTCTGTGTGTGCTTGTCTGTGTGTGTGTGTCTGTGTGTGTGTCTGTGTGCATGTGTCTGTGCGTGTGTCTGTGTCTGTGTTTCTGTGTGTGTGTCTGTGTCTGTCTGTCTGTCTGTGTGTGTGTATCTCTCTGGGTGTGTGTATCTGTGTCAGTGTGTGTGTCTGTGTGCATGTGTCTGTGTGTGTGTCTGTGTGTGTGTCTGTGTTTGTGTCTGTGTGTGTGTCTGTGTGTGTGCGTCTGTGTGTTTGTGTCTCTGTGTGTGTCTGTGTGTGTGTGTCTGTGTGTGTGTCTGCGTGTGTGTGTCTGTGTGTCTGTCTGTGTGTGTGTGTGTGTGTCTGTGTGTGTGTGTCTTTGTGTCTATCTGTGTGCGTTTGTCTGTGTGTTTGTGTGTGTGTGTGTGTGTGTCTGTGTGCGTGTGTCTGTGTTCGTGTGTCTGTATGTGTGTCTGTGTGTGTCTGTGTCTGTGTGTGTGTCTGTCTGTGTGTGTGTCTCTGTGTGTGTCTTTGTGCGTGTGTCTGTGTATGTGTCTCTTTGCGTATGTCTGTGTGTGTGTCTGTGTGTGTCTCTGTGTGTGTCTGTCTGTGTGTCTGTGTCTGTGTGCGTGTCTGTCTGTGTGTGTGTCTGTGTGTGTGTCTTTGTGCGTGTGTCTGTGTGTGTGTCTGTGTGTGTGTCTCTGTGTTTGTGTCTGTGTGTGTCTGTCAGTGTGTGTGTGTGTCTGTGTGTGTCTCTGTCTGTGTGTGTCTGTCTGTGTGTGTGTCTGTGTGTGTGTCTGTCTGTGTGTGTGTCTGTGTGTGTGTCTGTGTGCGTGTGTCTGTGTGTGTCTGTGTGTGTGTCTGTGAACGTGTGTCTGTGTGTGTCTGTCTGTGTGTGTGTCTGTGTGTGTCTGTGTGTGTGTCTGTCTGTGTGTGTGTGTCTGTGTGTTTGTCTGTGTGTGTCTGTCTGTGTGTCTGTGTCTGTGTGTCTTTCTGTCTGTGTGTGTGTCTGTGTGTGTGTCTGTGTGTGTGTCTGTGTGTGTGTCTGTCTGTGTGCGTGTGTCTGTGTGTGTGTCTCTGTGTGTGTCTCTGTGTTTGTCTCTGTGTGTGTCTGTCGGGGTGTGTGTGTCTGTGTGTGTGTCTGTCTGTGTATGTCTGTGTGTGTGTCTGTGTGTGTCTGTCGGTGAGTCTGTGTCTGTGTGCGTGTCTGTGAGTGTGTCTGTCTCTGTGTGTGTGTCTGTCTGTGTGTGTGACTGTCTGTGTGTGTCTGTGTGTGTGTCTGTGTGTGTGTCTGTCTGTGTGCGTGTCTGTGTGTGTGTCTGTCTGTGTGTGTGTATCTGTGTGTGTGTCTCTGTGTGTGTCTGTCTGTGTGGGTGTGTCTGTCTGTGTGTGTGTCTGTGTGTGTGTCTGTGTGTGTGTCTGTGTGTGTGTATCTGTCTGTGTGTGTGTCTGTGTGTGTGTCTGTCTGTGTGCATGTGTCTGTATGTGTGTCTGTCTGTCTGTGTGTCTGTGTGTGTGTCTGTGTGTGTGTTTGTTTGTCTGTGTGTGTGTCTCTCTGTGTGTGTCTGTGTGTGTCTGTCTGTGTGCATGTGTTTGTGTGTGTGTCTGTCTGTGTGTGTGTGTCGGTTTGTGTCTGTGAGTGTGTCTGTGTGTGTGTTTGTGTGTCTGTGTGTGTGTCTGTCTGTGTGTCTGTGTCTGTGTGTGTGTCTGTGTGTGTGTCTGTGTCTGTGCATGTGTCTGTGTGTGTGTTTGTGTGTCTCTGTGTGCGTATGTCTGTGTGTCTGTGTCTGTGTGCGTGTCTGTGTGTGTGTCTGTCTGTGTGTGTGTATCTGTCTGTGTGTGTGACTGTCTGTGTGTGTCTGTGTGTGTGTCTGTGTGTGTCTCTTTGTGTGTCTTTGTGTGTGTCTGTGTGTGTGTGTCTGTCTGTGTGTGTGTATCTGTGTGTGTGTCTGTCTGTGTGTGTCTGTGTGCGTGTGTCTGTGTGTGTGTGTGTGTCTGTGTATGTGTCTGTGTGTGTGTCTGTGTGTGTCTGTTGGTGTGTGTGTGTCTGTGTGTGTGTCTGTGCGTGTCTGTCGGTGTGTGTGTGTCTGTGTGTGTGTCTGTGTGTGTGTCTGTGTGTGTGTGTCTGTGTGTGTGTCTGTGTATGTGTGTTTCTGTCTGTGTGTGTGTCTTTGTGCGTGTGTCTGTGTATGTTTCTGTTTGCGTGTGTCTGTGTGTGTGTCTGTGTGTGTGTCTGTGTGCGTGTCTGTCTGTGTGTGTGTCTGTGTGTGTGTCTTTTTGCGTGTGTCTGTGTATGTGTCTGTGTGCGTGTGTCTGTGTGTGTCTGTGTCCGTGTGTCTGTGTGTGTCTGTCTGTGTGCGTGTGTCTGTGTGTGTGTCGAGGTGTGTTTTTCTCTCTGTGTGCGTGTGTCTGTGTGTGCGTGTCTGTGTGTGTGTGTGTCTGTGTGTGTGTCTGTGTGCATGTGTCTGTGCGTGTGTCTGTGTGTGTGTTTCTGTGTGTGTGTCTGTGTGTGTCTGTCTGTCTGTGTGTGTGTATCTCTCTGGGTGTGTGTATCTGTGTCAGTGTGTGTGTCTGTGTGCATGTGTCTGTGTGTGTGTCTGTGTGTGTGTCTGTGTTTGTGTCTGTGTGTGTGTCTGTGTGTGTGTCTGTGTGTGTGCGTCTGTGTGTTTGTGTCTCTGTGTGTGTCTGTGTGTGTGTGTCTGTGTGTGTGTCTGCGTGTGTGTGTCTGTGTGTCTGTCTGTGTGTGTGTGTGTGTCTGTGTGTGTGTGTCTTTGTGTCTATCTGTGTGCGTTTGTCTGTGTGTTTGTGTGTGTGTGTGTGTGTGTGTCTGTGTGCGTGTGTCTGTGTGTGTGTGTCTGTGTGTGTGTCTGTGTGTGTCAGTGTCTGTGTGTGTGTCTGTCTGTGTGTGTGTCTCTGTGTGTGTCTTTGTGCGTGTGTCTGTGTATGTGTCTCTTTGCGTATGTCTGTGTGTGTGTCTGTGTGTGTCTCTGTGTGTGTCTGTCTGTGTGTCTGTGTCTGTGTGCGTGTCTGTCTGTGTGTGTGTCTGTGTGTGTGTCTTTGTGCGTGTGTCTGTGTGTGTGTCTGTGTGTGTGTCTGTGTTTGTGTCTGTGTGTGTGTCTGTGTGCGTGTGTCTGTGTGTGTCTGTGTGTGTGTCTGTGTGTGTGTCTGTCTGTGTGTGTGTCTGTGTGTGTGTGTCTGTGTGTGTGTCTGTGTGTGTGTCTGTGTGTGTGTGTCTTTGTGTGTCTGTGTGTGTGTCTATGTGTCTGTGTGTGTGTATCTGTCTGTGTGTGTGTATCTTTGTGTGTGTCTCTGTCTGGCTGTGTGTATCTGTGTCTGTGTGTCTGTCTGTGTGCATGTGTCTGTGTGTGTGTGTCTGTGTGTGTGTCTCTGTGTGTCTGTTGGTGTGTGTGTGTCTGTGTGTGTGTCTATCTGTGTGTGTCTGTCTGTGTGTGTGTCTGTGTGTGTGTCTGTCTGTGTGCATGTGTCTGTGTGTGTTTGTCTGTGTGTGTGTCTGTGTGTGTGTCTGTTTGTGTGTGTGTGTCTGTCTCTGTGTGTGTCTGTGTGTGTGTGTCTGTGTGTGTGTGTCTGTCTGTGTGTGTGTATCTGTGTGTGTGTCTCTGTCTGGGTGTGTGTATCTGTGTCTGTGTGTGTGTCTGTGTGTGTGTCTGTGTGTGTGTCTGTGTGTCTGTGTGTGTGTTTGTGTGTGTCTGTGTGTGTCTTTGTGCGTGTGTCTGTGTATGTGTCTGTGTGCGTGTGTCTGTGTGTGTGTCTGTGTGTGTGTCTGTGTGTGTTTCTGTGTGTCTGTCTGTGTGTCTGTGTGTGTGTCTGTGTGTGTGTGTCTGTGTGTGTGTCTCTGTGTTTGTCTCTGTGTGTGTCTGTCGGTGTGGGTGTGTCTGTGTGTGTGTCTGTCTGTGTATGTCTGTCTGTGTGTGTGTCTGTGTGTGTCTGTCGGTGAGTCTGTGTCTGTGTGCGTGTCTGTGAGTGTGTCTGTCTCTGTGTGTGTATATGTCTGTGTGTGTGACTGTCTGTGTGTGTCTGTGTGTGTGTCTGTGTGTGTGTCTGTCTGTGTGCGTGTCTGTGTGTGTGTCTGTCTGTGTGTGTGTATCTGTCTGTGTGTCTCTGTGTGTGTCTGTCTGTGTGGGTGTGTCTGTCTGTGTGTGTGTCTGTGTGTGTGTCTGTGTGTGTGTCTGTGTGTGTGTATCTGTCTGTGTGTGTGTCTGTGTGTGTGTCTGTCTGTGTGCATGTGTCTGTATGTGTGTCTGTCTGTCTGTGTGTCTGTGTGTGTGTGTCTGTGTGTGTCTGTGTGTGTGTTTGTGTGTCTGTGTGTGTGTCTGTCTGTGTGGGTGTATCTGTCTGTGTGTGTGTCTGTGTGTGTGTCTGTCTGTGTGCATGTGTCTGTGTCTGTGTATCTGTGTGTGCCTGTGTGTGTGTGTCTGTCTGTGTGTGTGTGTCTGTTTGTGTCTGTGAGTGTGTCTGTTTGTGTCTGTCTGTCTGTGTGTCTGTGTGCATGTGTCTGTGTTTGTGTCTGTGTGTGTGTCTGTGTGTGTGTCTGCATGTGTGTCTGTGTGTGTTTCTGTCTGTGTGTGTGTGTCTGTCACTGTGTGTGTGTCTGTGTGTGTGTGTCTGTGTGTGTGTCTGTGTGCATGTGTCTGTGTGTGTGTCTGTGTGTGTGTCTGTGTGTGTTTCTCTGTGTGTGTGTCTGTGTGTGTCTGTCGGTGTGTGTGTGTGTCTGTGTGTGTGTCTGTCTGTGTATGGCTGTCTCTGTGTGTGTCTGTGTGTGTCTGTCTGTGTGTGTGTATCTGTCTGTGTGTGTGTGTCTGTCTGTGTGTCTGTGTCTGTGTCTGTGTCTGTCTGTGTGTGTGTCTGTGTGTGTGTCTGTGTGCGTGTCTGTGTGTGTCTGTCTGTGTGTGTGTTGTGTGTGTGTCTTTGTGCGTGTGTCTGTGTATGTGTCTGTGTGCGTGTGTCTGCGTGTGTGTCTGTGTCCGTGTGTCTGTGTGTGTCTGTCTGTGTGCGTGTGTCTGTGTGTGTGTCGAGGTGTGTTTTTCTCTCTGTGTGCGTGTTTCTGTGTGTGCGTGTCTGTGTGTGTGTGTCTGTGTGTGTGTCTGTGTGCAAGTGTCTGTGTGTGTGTCTGTGTGTGTGTGTCTGTGTGTGTGTCTGTGTGTGTCTGTCTGTCTGTGTGTGTGTATCTGTCTGTGTGTGTGTGTCTGTCTGTGTGTCTGTGTCTGTGTGTGTGTCTGTCTGTGTGTGTGTCTGTCTGCGTGTGTGTGTCTGTGTGTCTGTCTGTGTGTGTGTGTCTGTGTGTATGTGTCTGTGTGTGTGTCTGTGTGTGTGTGTCTGTGTGTGTGTCTGTGTGTGTCTGTTGGTGTGTGTGTGTCTGTGTGTGTGTCTGTGCGTGTCTGTCGGTGTGTGTGTGTCTGTGTGTGTGTCTGTGTGTGTGTCTGTGTGTGTGTGTCTCTGTGTGTGTCTGTGTATGTGTGTTTCTGTCTGTGTGTGTGTCTTTGTGCGTGTGTCTGTGTATGTGTCTGTTTGCGTGTGTCTGTGTGTGTGTCTGTGTGTGTGTCTGTGTGCGTGTCTGTCTGTGTGTGTGTCTGTGTGTGTGTCTTTTTGCGTGTGTCTGTGTATGTGTCTGTGTGCGTGTGTCTGTGTGTGTGTCTGTGTCCGTGTGTCTGTGTGTGTCTGTCTGTGTGCGTGTGTCTGTGTGTGTGTCGAGGTGTGTTTTTCTCTCTGTGTGCGTGTGTCTGTGTGTGCGTGTCTGTGTGTGTGTGTGTCTGTGTGTGTGTCTGTGTGCATGTGTCTGTGCGTGTGTCTGTGTGTGTGTTTCTGTGTGTGTGTCTGTGTGTGTCTGTCTGTCTGTGTGTGTGTATCTCTCTGGGTGTGTGTATCTGTGTCAGTGTGTGTGTCTGTGTGCATGTGTCTGTGTGTGTGTCTGTGTGTGTGTCTGTGTTTGTGTCTGTGTGTGTGTCTGTGTGTGTGTCTGTGTGTGTGCGTCTGTGTGTTTGTGTCTCTGTGTGTGTCTGTGTGTGTCTGTGTGTGTGTCTGCGTGTGTGTGTCTGTGTGTCTGTCTGTGTGTGTGTGTGTGTCTGTGTGTGTGTGTCTTTGTGTCTATCTGTGTGCTTTTGTCTGTGTGTTTGTGTGTGTGTGTGTGTCTGTGTGCGTGTGTCTGTGTTCGTGTGTCTGTGTGTGTGTCTGTGTGTGTCAGTGTCTGTGTGTGTGTCTGTCTGTGTGTGTGTCTCTGTGTGTGTCTTTGTGCGTGTGTCTGTGTATGTGTCTCTTTGCGTATGTCTGTGTGTGTGTCTGTGTGTGTCTCTGTGTGTGTCTGTCTGTGTGTCTGTGTCTGTGTGCGTGTCTGTCTGTGTGTGTGTCTGTGTGTGTGTCTTTGTGCGTGTGTCTGTGTGTGTGTCTGTGTGTGTGTCTGTGTTTGTGTCTGTGTGTGTGTCTGTGTGCGTGTGTCTGTGTGTGTCTGTGTGTGTGTCTGTGTGTGTGTCTGTCTGTGTGTGTGTCTGTGTGTGTGTGTCTGTGTGTGTGTCTGTGTGTGTGTCTGTGTGTGTGTGTCTTTGTGTGTCTGTGTGTGTGTCTATGTGTCTGTGTGTGTGTATCTGTCTGTGTGTGTGTATCTTTGTGTGTGTCTCTGTCTGGCTGTGTGTATCTGTGTCTGTGTGTCTGTCTGTGTGCATGTGTCTGTGTGTGTGTGTCTGTGTGTGTGTCTCTGTGTGTCTGTTGGTGTGTGTGTGTCTGTGTGTGTGTCTATCTGTGTGTGTCTGTCTGTGTGTGTGTCTGTGTGTGTGTCTGTCTGTGTGCATGTGTCTGTGTGTGTTTGTCTGTGTGTGTCTGTGTGTGTGTCTGTTTGTGTGTGTGTGTCTGTCTCTGTGTGTGTCTGTGTGTGTGTGTCTGTGTGTGTGTCTGTCTGTGTGTGTGTATCTGTGTGTGTGTCTCTGTCTGGGTGTGTGTATCTGTGTCTGTGTGTGTGTCTGTGTGTGTGTCTGTGTGTGTGTCTGTGTGTCTGTGTGTGTGTTTGTGTGTGTCTGTGTGTGTCTTTGTGCGTGTGTCTGTGTATGTGTCTGTGTGCGTGTGTCTGTGTGTGTGTCTGTGTGTGTGTCTGTGTGTTTCTGTGTGTCTGTCTGTGTGTCTGTGTGTGTGTCTGTCTGTGTGTGTGTCTGTCTCTGTGTTTGTGTCTGCGTGTGTGTGTCTGTGTGTGTGTGTCTGTGTGTGTCTGTGTGTGTGTGTGTCTGTGTGTGTGTCTCTGTGTTTGTGTCTGTGTGTGTCTGTCGGTGTGTGTGTGTGTCTGTGTGTGTGTCTGTGTGTGTGTCTGTGTGTGTCTGTGTGTGTGTCTGTGTGTGTGTGTCTATCTGTGTGTCTGTGTCTGTGTGTGTGTCTGTCTGTGTATGTGTCTGTGTGTGTGTCTGTGTGTGTGTGTTTGTGTGTGTCTGTCTGTGTGTCTGTGTCTGTGTGTGTGTCTGTCTGTGTGTGTGTCTCTGTGTGTGTCTTTGTGCGTGTGTCTGTGTATGTGTCTCTTTGCGTGTGTCTGTGTGTGTGTCTGTGTGTGTGTCTGTGTGTGTTTCTGTGTGTGTCTGTCTGTGTGTCTGTGTCTGTCTGCGTGTCTGTCTGTGTGTGTGTCTGTGTGTGTGTCTCTGTGCGTGTGTCTGTGTGTGTGTCTGTGTGTGTGTCTCTGTGTTTGTGTCTGTGTGTGTCTGTCGGTGTGTGTGTGTGTCTGTGTGTGTCTGTCTGTGTATGTCTGTCTGTGTGTGTGTCTGTGTGTGTGTATCTGTCTGTGTGTGTGTCTCTGTGTGTGTCTGTCTGTGTGCATGTGTCTGTGTCTGTGTATGTGTGTGTGCCTGTGTGTGTGTGTCTGTCTGTGTGTGTGTGTCTGTTTGTGTCTGTGAGTGTGTCTGTTTGTGTCTGTCTGTCTGTGTGTCTGTGTGCATGTGTCTGTGTTTGTGTCTGTGTGTGTGTCTGTGTGTGTGTCTGCGTGTGTGTCTGTGTGTGTTTCTGTCTCTGTGTGTGTGTCTGTCACTGTGTTTGTGTCTGTGTGTGTGTGTCTGTGTGTGTGTCTGTGTGCATGTGTCTGTGTGTGTGTCTGTGTGTGTGTGTCTGTGTGTGTTTCTCTGTGTTTGTCTCTGTGTGTGTCTGTCGGTGTGTGTGTGTGTCTGTGTGTGTGTCTGTCTGTGTGTGTGTCTGTGTGTGTGTCTGTGTGCGTGTGTCTGTGTGTGTGTCTGAGTGTGTGTCTGTGTGTGTGTCGGAGTGTGTGTCTGTGTGCATGTGTCTGTGTGTGTGTGTCTGTGTGTGTGTGTCTCTGTGCATGTGTCTTTGGGTGAGTGTCTGTGTGTGTCTGTCGGTGTGTGTGTGTCTGTGTCGTGTCTGTCTGTGTGTGTCTGTCTGTTTGTGTGTCTGTGTGTGTGTCTGTTGGTGTGTCTGTCTGTGTGTGTCTGTCTGTGTGTGTCTGTGTGTGTGTCTGTGTGTGTGTCTTTGTGCGTGTGTCTGTGTATGTGTCTGTGTGCGTGTGTCTGTGTGCGTGTGTCTGTGTGCGTGTGTCTGTGTGTGTCTGTCTGTGTGCGTGTGTCTCTGTGCGTGTGTCTGTGTGTGTGTCTGTGTGTGTTTCTCTGTGTTTGTGTCTGTGTGTGTCTGTCGGTGTGTGTGTGTGTCTGTGTGTGTGTCTGTCTGTGTATGTCTGTCTGTGTGTGTGTCTGTGTGTGTCTGTCTGTCTGTGTGTGTGTATCTGTCTGTGTGTGTGTGTCTGTCTGTGTGTCTGTGTCTGTGTGTGTGTCTGTCTGTGTGTGTGTCTGTGTGTGTGTCTGTGTGCGTATCTGTGTGTGTCTGTCTGTGTGTGTGTCTGTGTGTGTGTCTTTGTGCGTGTGTCTGTGTATGTGTCTGTGTGCGTGTGTCTGTGTGTGTGTCTGTGTCCGTGTGTCTGTGTGTGTCTGTGTGCGTGTGTCTGTGTGTGTGTCTGTGTGTGTGTGTCTGTGTGTGTGTCGGTGTGTGTCTGTCTGTCTGTGTGTGTGTATCTCTCTGGGTGTGTGTATCTGTGTCAGTGTGTGTGTCTGTGTGCTTGTCTCTGTGTGTGTGTCTGTGTGTGTGTCTGTGTGTGTGTCTGCGTGTGTGTCTGCGTGTGTGTCTGTCTGTGTGTGTGTGTTTGTCACTGTGTGTGTGCCTGTGTTTGTGTCTGTGTGTGTGTCTGCGTGTGTGTGTCTGTGTGTGTGTCTGTGTGTGTGTCTTTTTTGTGTGTGTCTGTCTGTGTGTCTGTGTGTGTGTCTGTGTGTCTGTGTGTGTGTGTCCGTCTGTGTGTGTGTCTGTGTGTGTGTCTGTGTGCCTGTGTCTGTGTGTGTGTCTGTGTGTGTGTCTGTGTGTCTGTGTGTGTGTGTCCGTCTGTGTGTGTGTCTGTGTGTGTGTCTGTGTGCGTCTCTGTGTGTGTGTCTTTGTGTGTGTCTGTGTGTGTGTGTCTGTCTGTGTGTGTGTCTGTGTATGTGTCTGTGTGCGTGTGTCTGTGTGTGTGTCTGAGTGTGTGTCTGTGTGTGTGTCTGTGTGTGTGTCTGTGTGTGTGTGTC
>NC_137289.1:120312500-120322500 GCF_054371585.1 Giraffa tippelskirchi | reverse complement strand
TGTCTGTGTGTGTGTCTGTGTGTGTTTCTGTGTGTGTCTGTCTGTGTGTCTGTGTCTGTGTGCATGTCTGTCTGTGTGTGTGTCTGTGTGTGTGTCTTTGTGCGTGTGTCTGTGTGTGTGTCTGTGTGCGTGTGTCTGTGTGTGTGTGTCTGTGTGTGTCTGTCTGTGTGTGTGTGTCTGTGTGTGTCTCTTTGTTTGTGTCTGTGTATGTCTGTCGGTGTGTGTGTGTGTCTGTGTGTGTGTCTGTCTGTGTATGTCTGTCTGTGTGTGTCTGTGTATGTGTATCTGTCTGTGTGTGTGTCTGTGTGTGTGTCTGTCTGTGTGCATGTGTCTGTGTCTGTGTATGTGTGTGTGTGTGTGTCTGTGTGTGTGTGTCTGTCTGTGTGTGTGTGTCTGTTTGTGTCTGTGAGTGTGTCTGTTTGTGTCTGTCTGTCTGTGTGTCTGTGTGCATGTGTCTGTGTGTGTGTCTGTGTGTGTGTCTGTGTGTGTGTCTGCGTGTGTTTCTGTGTGTGTGTCTGTCTGTGTGTGTGTGTTTGTCACTGTGTGTGTGTCTTTGTGTGTGTGTCTGTGTGTCTGTGTGTGTGTGTCTGTGTGTGTGTCTGTCTGTGTGTGTGTCTGTTTGTGTCTGTGAGTGTGTCTGTGTGTGTGTTTGTGTGTCTGTGTGTGTGTCTGTCTGTGTGTCTGTGTCTGTGTGTGTGTCTGTGTGTGTGTCTGTGTCTGTGCATGTGTCTGTGTGTGTGTTTGTGTGTCTCTGTGTGCGTATGTCTGTGTGTCTGTGTCTGTGTGCGTGTCTGTGTGTGTGTCTGTCTGTGTGTGTGTATCTGTCTGTGTGTGTGACTGTCTGTGTGTGTCTGTGTGTGTGTCTGTGTGTGTGTCTGTGTGTGTCTCTGTGTGTGTGTCTTTGTGTGTGTCTGTGTGTGTGTGTCTGTCTGTGTGTGTGTCTGTGTGTGTGTCTGTGTGCGTGTGTCTGTGTGTGTGTCTGAGTGTGTGTCTGTGTGTGTGTATGTGTGTGTGTCTGTGTGTGTGTCTGTGTGTGTCTGTCTGTGTGTCTGTGTCTGTGTGTGTGTCTGTCTGTGTGTGTCTGTCTGTGTGTGTGTCTGTGTGTGTCTGTTTGTGTGTCTGTCTCTGTGTGTCTGTCTGTGTGTGTCTGTGTGTGTGTCTTTGTGTGTGTCTGTGTGTGTGTGTGTGCGTGTGTGTGTCTGTGTGTGTGTCTGTGTGTGTGTGTCTGTGTGTGTCTGTCTGTGTGTCTGTCTGTGTGTGTGTCTGTGTGTGTGTCTTTGTGCGTGTGTCTGTGTATGTGTCTGTGTGCGTGTGTCTGTGTGTGTGTCTTTGTGCGTGTGTCTGTGTGTGTCTGTCTGTGTGCGTGTGTCTGTGTGCGTGTGTCTGTGTGTGTGTCTGTGTGTGTGTTTCTGTCTGTGTGCGTGTGTCTGTGTGCGTGTGTCTGTGTGTGTGTGTCTGTGTGTGTGTGTCTGTGTGTGTCTGTGTGCATGTGTCTGTGTGTATGTCTGTGTGTGTGTGTCTGTGTGTGTGTCTGTGTGTGTCTGTCTGTCTGTGTGTGTGTATCTCTCTGGGTGTGTGTATCTGTGTCTGTGTGTCTGTCTGTGTGCATGTGTCTGTGTGTGTGTCTGTGTTTGTGTCTGCGTGTGTGTGTCTTGTGTGTGTCTATGTGTGTGTGTCTGTGTGTGTGTCTGTGTGTGTGTCTGTGTGTGTGTGTCTCTGTGTGTGTCTGCGTGTGTGTGTCTGTGTGTCTGTCTGTGTGTGTGTGTCTGTGTGTATGTGTCTGTGTGTGTGTCTGTGTGCGTGTGTCTGTGTGTGTGTCTGTGTGTGTGTCTGTGTGTGTATCTGTCTGTGTGCGCGTCTGTGTGCGTGTCTGTGTGTGTGTGTCTGACTGTGTGTGTGGCTGTCTGTGTGTGTGTGTCTGTATGTGTGTCTGTCTGTGTGCATGTGTCTGTGTGCGTGTGTCTGTGTGTGTGTCTGTGTGTGTGTCTGTGTGTGTGTGTCTGTGTGTGTGTCTGTGTGCGTGTGTCTGTGTGTGTGTCTGAGTGTTTGTCTGTGTGTGTGTCTGAGTGTGTGTCTGTGTGCATGTGTCTGTGTGCGTGTGTCTGTGTGTGTGTGTCTGTGTGTGTGTCTCTGTGTGTCTGTCGGTGTGTGTGTGTCTGTCTGTGTGTCTGCGTGTGTGTCTGTGTGTGTCTGTGTGTGTGTGTCTGTGTGTGTGTGTCTGTCTGTGTGTGTGTATCTGTCTGTGTGTGTGTCTGTGTGTGTGTCTGTCTCTGTGCATGTGTCTCTGTGTGTGTCTGTCTGTGTGTGTGTCTGTCTGTTTGTGTGTCTGTGTGTGTGTCTGTTTGTGTGTCTGTCTGTGTGTGTCTGTCTGTGTGTGTGTCTGTGTGTGTGTCTGTGTGTGTGTGTCTTTGTGTGTCTGTCTGTGTGTGTCTGTGTGTGTCTATGTGTCTGTGTGTGTGTATCTGTCTGTGTGTGTGTATCTGTGTGTGTGTCTCTGTCTGGCTGTGTGTATCTGTGTCTGTCTGTATGTGTGTGTCTGTGTGTGTGTCTCTGTGTGTCTGTGTGTGTGTCTATCTGTGTGTGTGTGTCTGTGTGTGTGTCTGTGTGTGTGTCTGTCTGTGTGTGTGTCTGTGTGTTTGTCTGTGTGTGTGCATGAGTCTGTGTCTGTGTATGTGTGTGTGCCTGTGTGTGTGTGTCTGTCTGTGTGTGTGTGTCTGTTTGTGTCTGTGAGTGTGTCTGTTTGTGTCTGTCTGTCTGTGTGTCTGTGTGCATGTGTCTGTGTTTGTGTCTGTGTGTGTGTCTGTGTGTGTGTCTGCGTGTGTGTCTGTGTGTGTTTCTGTCTGTGTGTGTGTGTCTGTCACTGTGTGTGTGTCTGTGTGTGTGTCTGTGTGTGTGTCTCTGTGTTTGTCTCTGTGTGTGTCTGTCGGTGTGTGTGTGTCTGTGTGTGTGTCTGTCTGTGTATGTCTGTCTGTGTGTGTGTCTGTGTGTGTCTGTCGGTGAGTCTGTGTCTGTGTGCGTGTCTGTGAGTGTGTCTGTCTCTGTGTGTGTATATGTCTGTGTGTGTGACTGTCTGTGTGTGTCTGTGTGTGTGTCTGTGTGTGTGTCTGTCTGTGTGCGTGTCTGTGTGTGTGTCTGTCTGTGTGTGTGTATCTGTCTGTGTGTCTCTGTGTGTGTCTGTCTGTGTGGGTGTGTCTGTCTGTGTGTGTGTCTGTGTGTGTGTCTGTGTGTGTGTCTGTGTGTGTGTATCTGTCTGTGTGTGTGTCTGTGTGTGTGTCTGTGTGTGTGTCTGTGTGTGTGTATCTGTCTGTGTGTGTGTCTGTGTGTGTGTCTGTCTGTGTGCATGTGTCTGTATGTGTGTCTGTCTGTCTGTGTGTCTGTGTGTGTGTGTCTGTGTGTGTGTCTGTGTGTGTGTTTGTGTGTCTGTGTGTGTGTCTGTCTGTGTGGGTGTATCTGTCTGTGTGTGTGTCTGTGTGTGTGTCTGTCTGTGTGCATGTGTCTGTGTCTGTGTATGTGTGTGTGCCTGTGTGTGTGTGTCTGTCTGTGTGTGTGTGTCTGTTTGTGTCTGTGAGTGTGTCTGTTTGTGTCTGTCTGTCTGTGTGTCTGTGTGCATGTGTCTGTGTTTGTGTCTGTGTGTGTGTCTGTGTGTGTGTCTGCATGTGTGTCTGTGTGTGTTTCTGTCTGTGTGTGTGTGTCTGTCACTGTGTGTGTGTCTGTGTGTGTGTGTCTGTGTGTGTGTCTGTGTGCATGTGTCTGTGTGTGTGTCTGTGTGTGTGTGTCTGTGTGTGTTTCTCTGTGTTTGTGTCTGTGTGTGTCTGTCGGTGTGTGTGTGTGTCTGTGTGTGTGTCTGTCTGTGTATGTCTGTCTGTGTGTGTGTCTGTGTGTGTCTGTCTGTCTGTGTGTGTGTATCTGTCTGTGTGTGTGTGTCTGTCTGTGTGTCTGTGTCTGTGTCTGTGTCTGTCTGTGTGTGTGTCTGTGTGTGTGTCTGTGTGCGTGTCTGTGTGTGTCTGTCTGTGTGTGTGTTGTGTGTGTGTCTTTGTGCGTGTGTCTGTGTATGTGTCTGTGTGCGTGTGTCTGCGTGTGTGTCTGTGTCCGTGTGTCTGTGTGTGTCTGTCTGTGTGCGTGTGTCTGTGTGTGTGTCGAGGTGTGTTTTTCTCTCTGTGTGCGTGTTTCTGTGTGTGCGTGTCTGTGTGTGTGTGTCTGTGTGTGTGTCTGTGTGCAAGTGTCTGTGTGTGTGTCTGTGTGTGTGTGTCTGTGTGTGTGTCTGTGTGTGTCTGTCTGTCTGTGTGTGTGTATCTGTCTGTGTGTGTGTGTCTGTCTGTGTGTCTGTGTCTGTGTGTGTGTCTGTCTGTGTGTGTGTCTGTCTGCGTGTGTGTGTCTGTGTGTCTGTCTGTGTGTGTGTGTCTGTGTGTATGTGTCTGTGTGTGTGTCTGTGTGTGTGTGTCTGTGTGTGTGTCTGTGTGTGTCTGTTGGTGTGTGTGTGTCTGTGTGTGTGTCTGTGCGTGTCTGTCGGTGTGTGTGTGTCTGTGTGTGTGTCTGTGTGTGTGTGTCTGTGTGTGTGTCTGTGTATGTGTGTTTCTGTCTGTGTGTGTGTCTTTGTGCGTGTGTCTGTGTATGTGTCTGTTTGCGTGTGTCTGTGTGTGTGTCTGTGTGTGTGTCTGTGTGCGTGTCTGTCTGTGTGTGTGTCTGTGTGTGTGTCTTTTTGCGTGTGTCTGTGTATGTGTCTGTGTGCGTGTGTCTGTGTGTGTGTCTGTGTCCGTGTGTCTGTGTGTGTCTGTCTGTGTGCGTGTGTCTGTGTGTGTGTCGAGGTGTGTTTTTCTCTCTGTGTGCGTGTGTCTGTGTGTGCGTGTCTGTGTGTGTGTGTGTCTGTGTGTGTGTCAGTGTGCATGTGTCTGTGCGTGTGTCTGTGTGTGTGTTTCTGTGTGTGTGTCTGTGTGTGTCTGTCTGTCTGTGTGTGTGTATCTCTCTGGGTGTGTGTATCTGTGTCAGTGTGTGTGTCTGTGTGCATGTGTCTGTGTGTGTGTCTGTGTGTGTGTCTGTGTTTGTGTCTGTGTGTGTGTCTGTGTGTGTGTCTGTGTGTGTGCGTCTGTGTGTTTGTGTCTCTGTGTGTGTCTGTGTGTGTGTGTCTGTGTGTGTGTCTGCGTGTGTGTGTCTGTGTGTCTGTCTGTGTGTGTGTGTGTGTCTGTGTGTGTGTGTCTTTGTGTCTATCTGTGTGCGTTTGTCTGTGTGTTTGTGTGTGTGTGTGTGTGTGTCTGTGTGCGTGTGTCTGTGTTCGTGTGTCTGTGTGTGTGTCTGTGTGTGTCAGTGTCTGTGTGTGTGTCTGTCTGTGTGTGTGTCTCTGTGTGTGTCTTTGTGCGTGTGTCTGTGTATGTGTCTCTTTGCGTATGTCTGTGTGTGTGTCTGTGTGTGTCTCTGTGTGTGTCTGTCTGTGTGTCTGTGTCTGTGTGCGTGTCTGTCTGTGTGTGTGTCTGTGTGTGTGTCTTTGTGCGTGTGTCTGTGTGTGTGTCTGTGTGTGTGTCTGTGTTTGTGTCTGTGTGTGTGTCTGTGTGCGTGTGTCTGTGTGTGTCTGTGTGTGTGTCTGTGTGTGTGTCTGTCTGTGTGTGTGTCTGTGTGTGTGTGTCTGTGTGTGTGTCTGTGTGTGTGTCTGTGTGTGTGTGTCTTTGTGTGTCTGTGTGTGTGTCTATGTGTCTGTGTGTGTGTATCTGTCTGTGTGTGTGTATCTTTGTGTGTGTCTCTGTCTGGCTGTGTGTATCTGTGTCTGTGTGTCTGTCTGTGTGCATGTGTCTGTGTGTGTGTGTCTGTGTGTGTGTCTCTGTGTGTCTGTTGGTGTGTGTGTGTCTGTGTGTGTGTCTATCTGTGTGTGTCTGTCTGTGTGTGTGTCTGTGTGTGTGTCTGTCTGTGTGCATGTGTCTGTGTGTGTTTGTCTGTGTGTGTGTCTGTGTGTGTGTCTGTTTGTGTGTGTGTGTCTGTCTCTGTGTGTGTCTGTGTGTGTGTGTCTGTGTGTGTGTGTCTGTCTGTGTGTGTGTATCTGTGTGTGTGTCTCTGTCTGGGTGTGTGTATCTGTGTCTGTGTGTGTGTCTGTGTGTGTGTCTGTGTGTGTGTCTGTGTGTCTGTGTGTGTGTTTGTGTGTGTCTGTGTGTGTCTTTGTGCGTGTGTCTGTGTATGTGTCTGTGTGCGTGTGTCTGTGTGTGTGTCTGTGTGTGTGTCTGTGTGTGTTTCTGTGTGTCTGTCTGTGTGTCTGTGTGTGTGTCTGTGTGTGTGTGTCTGTGTGTGTGTCTCTGTGTTTGTCTCTGTGTGTGTCTGTCGGTGTGTGTGTGTCTGTGTGTGTGTCTGTCTGTGTATGTCTGTCTGTGTGTGTGTCTGTGTGTGTCTGTCGGTGAGTCTGTGTCTGTGTGCGTGTCTGTGAGTGTGTCTGTCTCTGTGTGTGTATATGTCTGTGTGTGTGACTGTCTGTGTGTGTCTGTGTGTGTGTCTGTGTGTGTGTCTGTCTGTGTGCGTGTCTGTGTGTGTGTCTGTCTGTGTGTGTGTATCTGTCTGTGTGTCTCTGTGTGTGTCTGTCTGTGTGGGTGTGTCTGTCTGTGTGTGTGTCTGTGTGTGTGTCTGTGTGTGTGTCTGTGTGTGTGTATCTGTCTGTGTGTGTCTGTGTGTGTGTCTGTCTGTGTGCATGTGTCTGTATGTGTGTCTGTCTGTCTGTGTGTCTGTGTGTGTGTGTCTGTGTGTGTGTCTGTGTGTGTGTTTGTGTGTCTGTGTGTGTGTCTGTCTGTGTGGGTGTATCTGTCTGTGTGTGTGTCTGTGTGTGTGTCTGTCTGTGTGCATGTGTCTGTGTCTGTGTATGTGTGTGTGCCTGTGTGTGTGTGTCTGTCTGTGTGTGTGTGTCTGTTTGTGTCTGTGAGTGTGTCTGTTTGTGTCTGTCTGTCTGTGTGTCTGTGTGCATGTGTCTGTGTTTGTGTCTGTGTGTGTGTCTGTGTGTGTGTCTGCATGTGTGTCTGTGTGTGTTTCTGTCTGTGTGTGTGTGTCTGTCACTGTGTGTGTGTCTGTGTGTGTGTGTCTGTGTGTGTGTCTGTGTGCATGTGTCTGTGTGTGTGTCTGTGTGTGTGTGTCTGTGTGTGTTTCTCTGTGTTTGTGTCTGTGTGTGTCTGTCGGTGTGTGTGTGTGTCTGTGTGTGTGTCTGTCTGTGTATGTCTGTCTGTGTGTGTGTCTGTGTGTGTCTGTCTGTCTGTGTGTGTGTATCTGTCTGTGTGTGTGTGTCTGTCTGTGTGTCTGTGTCTGTGTCTGTGTCTGTCTGTGTGTGTGTCTGTGTGTGTGTCTGTGTGCGTGTCTGTGTGTGTCTGTCTGTGTGTGTGTTGTGTGTGTGTCTTTGTGCGTGTGTCTGTGTATGTGTCTGTGTGCGTGTGTCTGCGTGTGTGTCTGTGTCCGTGTGTCTGTGTGTGTCTGTCTGTGTGCGTGTGTCTGTGTGTGTGTCGAGGTGTGTTTTTCTCTCTGTGTGCGTGTTTCTGTGTGTGCGTGTCTGTGTGTGTGTGTCTGTGTGTGTGTCTGTGTGCAAGTGTCTGTGTGTGTGTCTGTGTGTGTGTGTCTGTGTGTGTGTCTGTGTGTGTCTGTCTGTCTGTGTGTGTGTATCTGTCTGTGTGTGTGTGTCTGTCTGTGTGTCTGTGTCTGTGTGTGTGTCTGTCTGTGTGTGTGTCTGTCTGCGTGTGTGTGTCTGTGTGTCTGTCTGTGTGTGTGTGTCTGTGTGTATGTGTCTGTGTGTGTGTCTGTGTGTGTGTGTCTGTGTGTGTGTCTGTGTGTGTCTGTTGGTGTGTGTGTGTCTGTGTGTGTGTCTGTGCGTGTCTGTCGGTGTGTGTGTGTCTGTGTGTGTGTCTGTGTGTGTGTCTGTGTGTGTGTGTCTGTGTGTGTGTCTGTGTATGTGTGTTTCTGTCTGTGTGTGTGTCTTTGTGCGTGTGTCTGTGTATGTGTCTGTTTGCGTGTGTCTGTGTGTGTCTGTGTGTGTGTCTGTGTGTGTCTGTCTGTGTGCGTGTGTCTGTGTGTGTGTCGAGGTGTGTTTTTCTCTCTGTGTGCGTGTGTCTGTGTGTGCGTGTCTGTGTGTGTGTGTGTCTGTGTGTGTGTCTGTGTGCATGTGTCTGTGCGTGTGTCTGTGTGTGTGTTTCTGTGTGTGTGTCTGTGTGTGTCTGTCTGTCTGTGTGTGTGTATCTCTCTGGGTGTGTGTATCTGTGTCAGTGTGTGTGTCTGTGTGCATGTGTCTGTGTGTGTGTCTGTGTGTGTGTCTGTGTTTGTGTCTGTGTGTGTGTCTGTGTGTGTGTCTGTGTGTGTGCGTCTGTGTGTTTGTGTCTCTGTGTGTGTCTGTGTGTGTGTGTCTGTGTGTGTGTCTGCGTGTGTGTGTCTGTGTGTCTGTCTGTGTGTGTGTGTGTGTCTGTGTGTGTGTGTCTTTGTGTCTATCTGTGTGCGTTTGTCTGTGTGTTTGTGTGTGTGTGTGTGTGTGTGTCTGTGTGCGTGTGTCTGTGTTCGTGTGTCTGTGTGTGTGTCTGTGTGTGTCAGTGTCTGTGTGTGTGTCTGTCTGTGTGTGTGTCTCTGTGTGTGTCTTTGTGCGTGTGTCTGTGTATGTGTCTGTTTGCGTGTGTCTGTGTGTGTGTCTGTGTGTGTGTCTGTGTGTGTCTGTCTGTGTGCGTGTGTCTGTGTGTGTGTCGAGGTGTGTTTTTCTCTCTGTGTGCGTGTGTCTGTGTGTGCGTGTCTGTGTGTGTGTGTGTCTGTGTGTGTGTCTGTGTGCATGTGTCTGTGCGTGTGTCTGTGTGTGTGTTTCTGTGTGTGTGTCTGTGTGTGTCTGTCTGTCTGTGTGTGTGTATCTCTCTGGGTGTGTGTATCTGTGTCAGTGTGTGTGTCTGTGTGCATGTGTCTGTGTGTGTGTCTGTGTGTGTGTCTGTGTTTGTGTCTGTGTTTGTGTCTGTGTGTGTGTCTGTGTGCGTGTGTCTGTGTGTGTCTGTGTGTGTGTCTGTGTGTGTGTCTGTCTGTGTGTGTGTCTGTGTGTGTGTGTCTGTGTGTGTGTCTGTGTGTGTGTCTGTGTGTGTGTGTCTTTGTGTGTCTGTGTGTGTGTCTATGTGTCTGTGTGTGTGTATCTGTCTGTGTGTGTGTATCTTTGTGTGCGTCTCTGTCTGGCTGTGTGTATCTGTGTCTGTGTGTCTGTCTGTGTGCATGTGTCTGTGTGTGTGTGTCTGTGTGTGTGTCTCTGTGTGTCTGTTGGTGTGTGTGTGTCTGTGTGTGTGTCTATCTGTGTGTGTCTGTCTGTGTGTGTGTCTGTGTGTGTGTCTGTCTGTGTGCATGTGTCTGTGTGTGTTTGTCTGTGTGTGTGTCTGTGTGTGTGTCTGTTTGTGTGTGTGTGTCTGTCTCTGTGTGTGTCTGTGTGTGTGTGTCTGTGTGTGTGTGTCTGTCTGTGTGTGTGTATCTGTGTGTGTGTCTCTGTCTGGGTGTGTGTATCTGTGTCTGTGTGTGTGTCTGTGTGTGTGTCTGTGTGTGTGTCTGTGTGTCTGTGTGTGTGTTTGTGTGTGTCTGTGTGTGTCTTTGTGCGTGTGTCTGTGTATGTGTCTGTGTGCGTGTGTCTGTGTGTGTGTCTGTGTGTGTGTCTGTGTGTGTTTCTGTGTGTCTGTCTGTGTGTCTGTGTGTGTGTCTGTCTGTGTGTGTGTCTGTCTCTGTGTTTGTGTCTGCGTGTGTGTGTCTGTGTGTGTGTGTCTGTGTGTGTCTGTGTGTGTGTGTGTCTGTGTGTGTGTCTCTGTGTTTGTGTCTGTGTGTGTCTGTCGGTGTGTGTGTGTGTCTGTGTGTGTGTCTGTGTGTGTGTCTGTGTGTGTCTGTGTGTGTGTCTGTGTGTGTGTGTCTATCTGTGTGTCTGTGTCTGTGTGTGTGTCTGTCTGTGTATGTGTCTGTGTGTGTGTCTGTGTGTGTGTGTTTGTGTGTGTCTGTCTGTGTGTCTGTGTCTGTGTGTGTGTCTGTCTGTGTGTGTGTCTCTGTGTGTGTCTTT
>NC_137289.1:120295000-120302500 GCF_054371585.1 Giraffa tippelskirchi | reverse complement strand
CTGTGTGTGTGTCTGTGTGTGTGTGTCTGTGTGTGTCTGTCTGTGTGTCTGTGTCTGTGTGTGTGTCTGTCTGTGTGTGTGTCTCTGTGTGTGTCTTTGTGCGTGTGTCTGTGTATGTGTCTCTTTGCGTGTGTCTGTGTGTGTGTCTGTGTGTGTGTCTGTGTGTGTTTCTGTGTGTGTCTGTCTGTGTGTCTGTGTCTGTGTGCGTGTCTGTCTGTGTGTGTGTCTGTGTGTGTGTCTCTGTGCGTGTGTCTGTGTGTGTGTCTGTGTGTGTGTCTCTGTGTTTGTGTCTGTGTGTGTGTGTGTCTGTGTGTGTGTCTGTCTGTGTATGTCTGTCTGTGTGTGTGTCTGTGTGTGTGTATCTGTCTGTGTGTGTGTCTGTGTGTGTGTCTGTCTGTGTGCATGTGTCTGTGTCTGTGAATGTGTGTGTGCCTGTGTGTGTGTGTCTGTCTGTGTGTGTGTGTCTGTTTGTGTCAGTGAGTGTGTCTCTTTGTGTCTGTCTGTCTGTGTGTCTGTGTGCATGTGTCTGTGTTTGTGTCTGTGTGTGTGTCTGTGTGTGTGTCTGCGTGTGTGTCTGTGTGTGTTTCTGTCTGTGTGTGTGTGTCTGTCACTGTGTGTGTGTCTGTGTGTGTGTGTCTGTGTGTGTGTCTGTGTGCATGTGTCTGTGTGTGTGTCTGTGTGTGTGTGTCTGTGTGTGTTTCTCTGTGTTTGTGTCTGTGTGTGTCTGTCGGTGTGTGTGTGTGTCTGTGTGTGTGTCTGTCTGTGTGTGTGTCTGTGTGTGTCTGTCTGTCTGTGTGTGTGTATCTGTCTGTGTGTGTGTGTCTGTCTGTGTGTCTGTGTCTGTGTGTGTGTCTGTCTGTGTGTGTGTCTGTGTGTGTGTCTGTGTGCGTGTCTGTGTGTGTCTGTCTGTGTGTGTGTCTGTGTGTGTGTCTTTGTGCGTGTGTCTGTGTATGTGTCTGTGTGCGTGTGTCTGTGTGTGTGTCTGTGTCCATGTGTCTGTGTGTGTCTGTCTGTGTGCGTGTGTCTGTGTGTGTGTCGAGGTGTGTTTTTCTCTCTGTGTGCGTGTGTCTGTGTGTGCGTGTCTGTGTGTGTGTGTCTGTGTGTGTGTCTGTGTGCATCTGTCTGTGTGTGTGTCTGTGTGTGTGTGTCTGTGTGTGTGTCTGTGTGTGTCTGTCTGTCTGTGTGTGTGTATCTCTCTGGGTGTGTGTATCTGTGTCAGTGTGTGTGTCTGTGTGCATGTCTCTGTGTGTGTGTCTGTGTGTGTGTCTGTGTGTGTGTCTGCATGTGTGTCTGTCTGTGTGTCTGTGTCTGTGTGCATGTCTGTCTGTGTGTGTGTCTGTGTGTGTGTCTCTGTGCGTGTGTCTGTGTGTGTGTCTGTGTGTGTGTCTCTGTGTTTGTGTCTGTGTGTGTCTGTCGGTGTGTGTGTGTGTCTGTGTGTGTGTCTGTCTGTGTATGTCTGTCTGTGTGTGTGTCTGTGTGTGTGTATCTGTCTGTGTGTGTGTCTGTGTGTGTGTCTGTGTGCATGTGTCTGTGTCTGTGTATGTGTGTGTGCCTGTGTGTGTGTGTCTGTCTGTGGGTGTGTGTCTGTTTGTGTCTGTGAGTGTGTCTGTTTGTGTCTGTCTATCTGTGAGTCTGTGTGCATGTGTCTGTGTTTGTGTCTGTGTGTGTGTCTGTGTGTGTGTCTGCGTGTGTGTCTGTGTGTGTTTCTGTCTGTGTGTGTGTGTCTGTCACTGTGTGTGTGTCTGTGTGTGTGTGTCTGTGTGTGTGTCTGTGTGCATGTGTCTGTGTGTGTGTCTCTGTGTGTGTCTGTGTGTGTGTCTGCATGTGTGTGTCTGTGTGTCTGTCTGTGTGTGTGTGTCTGTGTGTGTTTCTCTGTGTTTGTGTCTGTGTGTGTCTGTCAGTGTGTGTGTGTGTCTGTGTGTGTGTCTGTCTGTGTATGTCTGTCTGTGTGTGTGTCTGTGTGTGTCTGTCTGTCTGTGTGTGTGTATCTGTGTGTGTGTGTCTGTCTGTGTGTCTGTGTCTGTGTGCGTGTCTGTCTGTGTGTGTGTCTGTATGTGTGTCTTTGTGCGTGTGTCTGTGTGTGTGTCTGTGTGCGTGTGTCTGTGTGTGTGTGTCTGTGTGTGTCTGTCTGTGTGTGTGTGTCTGTGTGTGTGTCTCTGTGTTTGTGTCTGTGTGTTTCTGTCGGTGTGTGTGTGTGTCTGTGTGTGTGTCTGTCTGTGTAGGTCTGTCTTTGTGTGTGTCTGTGTGTGTCTGTCGGTCTGTGTGTGTGTATCTGTATGTGTGTGTGTCTGTGTGTGTGTCTGTCTGTGTGCATGTGTCTGTGTCTGTGTATGTGTGTGTGTGTGTGTCTGTGTGTGTGTCTGTCTGTGTGTGTGTGTCTGTTTGTGTCTGTGAGTGTGTCTGTTTGGGTGTGTCTCTCTGTGTGTCTGTGTGCATGTGTCTGTGAGTGTGTCTGTGTGTGTGTCTGTGTGTGTGTCTGTGTGTGTGTGTCTCTGTGTGTGTCTGTCTGTGTGTGTGTCTCTGTCTGTGTGTGTGTATCTGTCTGTGTGTGTGTCTGTGTGTGTGTGTCTGTCTGTGTGTGTGTATCTGTGTGTGTGTCTGTTTGTGTGTGTCTGTGTGCGTGTGTCTGTGTGTGTGTGTCTGTCTGTGTGTGTGTATCTGTGTGTGTGTCTCTGTCTGGGTGTGTGTATCTGTGTCTGTGTGTGTGTCTGTGTGTGTGTCTGTGTGTGTATCTGTGTGTGTGTCTGTGTGTGTGTGTCTGTCTGTGTGTGTGTCTCTGTGCATGTGTCTGTGGGTGAGTGTCTGTGTGTGTCTGTCGGTGTGTGTGTGTCTGTGTTGTGTCTGTCTGTGTGTGTCTGTCTGTTTGTGTGTCTGTGTGTGTGTCTGTCTGTGTGTGTCTGTCTGTGTGTGTCTGTGTGTGTGTCTGTGTGTGTGTCTGTGTGTGTGTCTTTGTGCGTGTGTCTGTGTATGTGTCTGTGTGCGTGTGTCTGTGTGTGCGTGTCTGTGTGTGTGTGTCTGTGTGTGTGTCTGTGTGCATGTTTCTGTGTGTGTCTCTGTGTGTCTGTGTGTGTGTGTCTGTCTGTGTGTGTCTGTGTGTGTGTCTGTGTGTGTGTCTGTGTGTGTGTCTGCGTGTGTGTGTCTGTGTGTCTGTCTGTGTGTGTGTGTCTTTCTGTGTGTGTGTGTCTGTGTGTGTGTCTGTGTGTGTGACTGTGTGTGTGTGTCTGTGTGTGTGTTTGTGTCTGTGTCTGTCTGTGTGTGTGTGTCTGTGTGTGTGTGTCTGTGTGTGTGTCTGTGTGCATGTTTCTGTGTGTGTGTCTGTGTGTGTGTCTGTGTGTCTGTGTGTGGGTGTCTGTCTGTGTGTGTGTCTGTGTGTGTGTCTGTGTGTGTGTCTGTGTGTGTGTCTTTGTGTGTGTCTGTGTGTGTGTGTCTGTGTGTGTGTGTCTGTCTGTGTGTGTGTCTTGGTGTGTGTCTCTGTGCATGTGTCTGTGTGTGTGTCTGTGTTTGTGTCTGCGTGTGCGTGTCTGTGTGTCTGTCTGTTGGTTTGTGTCTGTATGTGCGCGTGTGTCTGTGTGTGTGTCTGTGTGTGTGTCTGTGTGTGTGTCTTTGTGTCTGTGTCTGTGTGTGTGTCTGTCTGTGTGTGTCTGTGTGTGTGTCTGTGTGTCTGTGTCTGTGTGTGTGTCTGTCTGTGTATGTGTCTGTGTGTGTGTCAGTGTGTGTCTGTCAGTGTGTGTGTGTCTGTGTGTGTGTCTGTCTGTGTGTGTCTGTCTGTGTGTGTCTCTGTGTGTGTGTCTGTTTGTGTGTCTGTCTGTGTGTGTGTCTGTGTGTGTGTCTTTGTGCGTGTGTCTGTGTGTGTGTCTGTGTGTGTGTCTGTGTTTGTGTCTGTGTGTGTGTCTGTGTGCGTGTGTCTGTGTGTGTCTGTGTGTGTGTCTGTGTGTGTGTCTGTCTGTGTGTGTGTCTGTGTGTCTGTGTCTGTGTGCGTGTCTGTCTGTGTGTGTGTCTGTGTGTGTGTCTTTGTGCGTGTGTCTGTGTGTGTGTCTGTGTGTGTGTCTGTGTTTGTGTCTGTGTGTGTGTCTGTGTGCGTGTGTCTGTGTGTGTCTGTGTGTGTGTCTGTGTGTGTGTCTGTCTGTGTGTGTGTCTGTGTGTGTGTGTCTGTGTGTGTGTCTGTGTGTGTGTCTGTGTGTGTGTGTCTTTGTGTGTCTGTGTGTGTGTCTATGTGTCTGTGTGTGTGTATCTGTCTGTGTGTGTGTATCTTTGTGTGTGTCTCTGTCTGGCTGTGTGTATCTGTGTCTGTGTGTCTGTCTGTGTGCATGTGTCTGTGTGTGTGTGTCTGTGTGTGTGTCTCTGTGTGTCTGTTGGTGTGTGTGTGTCTGTGTGTGTGTCTATCTGTGTGTGTCTGTCTGTGTGTGTGTCTGTGTGTGTGTCTGTCTGTGTGCATGTGTCTGTGTGTGTTTGTCTGTGTGTGTCTGTGTGTGTGTCTGTTTGTGTGTGTGTGTCTGTCTCTGTGTGTGTCTGTGTGTGTGTGTCTGTGTGTGTGTGTCTGTCTGTGTGTGTGTATCTGTGTGTGTGTCTCTGTCTGGGTGTGTGTATCTGTGTCTGTGTGTGTGTCTGTGTGTGTGTCTGTGTGTGTGTCTGTGTGTCTGTGTGTGTGTTTGTGTGTGTCTGTGTGTGTCTTTGTGCGTGTGTCTGTGTATGTGTCTGTGTGCGTGTGTCTGTGTGTGTGTCTGTGTGTGTGTCTGTGTGTTTCTGTGTGTCTGTCTGTGTGTCTGTGTGTGTGTCTGTCTGTGTGTGTGTCTGTCTCTGTGTTTGTGTCTGCGTGTGTTTGTCTGTGTGTGTGTGTCTGTGTGTGTCTGTGTGTGTGTGTGTCTGTGTGTGTGTCTCTGTGTTTGTGTCTGTGTGTGTCTGTCGGTGTGTGTGTGTGTCTGTGTGTGTGTCTGTGTGTGTGTCTGTGTGTGTCTGTGTGTGTGTCTGTGTGTGTGTGTCTATCTGTGTGTCTGTGTCTGTGTGTGTGTCTGTCTGTGTATGTGTCTGTGTGTGTGTCTGTGTGTGTGTGTTTGTGTGTGTCTGTCTGTGTGTCTGTGTCTGTGTGTGTGTCTGTCTGTGTGTGTGTCTCTGTGTGTGTCTTTGTGCGTGTGTCTGTGTATGTGTCTCTTTGCGTGTGTCTGTGTGTGTGTCTGTGTGTGTGTCTGTGTGTGTTTCTGTGTGTGTCTGTCTGTGTGTCTGTGTCTGTCTGCGTGTCTGTCTGTGTGTGTGTCTGTGTGTGTGTCTCTGTGCGTGTGTCTGTGTGTGTGTCTGTGTGTGTGTCTCTGTGTTTGTGTCTGTGTGTGTCTGTCGGTGTGTGTGTGTGTCTGTGTGTGTCTGTCTGTGTATGCCTGTCTGTGTGTGTGTCTGTGTGTGTGTATCTGTCTGTGTGTGTGTCTGTGTGTGTGTCTGTCTGTGTGCATGTGTCTGTGTCTGTGTATGTGTGTGTGCCTGTGTGTGTGTGTCTGTCTGTGTGTGTGTGTCTGTTTGTGTCTGTGAGTGTGTCTGTTTGTGTCTGTCTGTCTGTGTGTCTGTGTGCATGTGTCTGTGTTTGTGTCTGTGTGTGTGTCTGTGTGTGTGTCTGCGTGTGTGTCTGTGTGTGTTTCTGTCTCTTTGTGTGTGTCTGTCACTGTGTTTGTGTCTGTGTGTGTGTGTCTGTGTGTGTGTCTGTGTGCATGTGTCTGTGTGTGTGTCTGTGTGTGTGTGTCTGTGTGTGTTTCTCTGTGTTTGTCTCTGTGTGTGTCTGTCGGTGTGTGTGTGTGTCTGTGTGTGTGTCTGTCTGTGTGTGTGTCTGTGTGTGTGTCTGTGTGCGTGTGTCTGTGTGTGTGTCTGAGTGTGTGTCTGTGTGTGTGTCGGAGTGTGTGTCTGTGTGCATGTGTCTGTGTGTGTGTGTCTGTGTGTGTGTGTCTCTGTGCATGTGTCTTTGGGTGAGTGTCTGTGTGTGTCTGTCGGTGTGTGTGTGTCTGTGTCGTGTCTGTCTGTGTGTGTCTGTCTGTTTGTGTGTCTGTGTGTGTGTCTGTTGGTGTGTCTGTCTGTGTGTGTCTGTCTGTGTGTGTCTGTGTGTGTGTCTGTGTGTGTGTCTGTGTGTGTGTCTTTGTGCGTGTGTCTGTGTATGTGTCTGTGTGCGTGTGTCTGTGTGCGTGTGTCTGTGTGCGTGTGTCTGTGTGTGTCTGTCTGTGTGCGTGTGTCTCTGTGCGTGTGTCTGTGTGTGTGTCTGTGTGTGTTTCTCTGTGTTTGTGTCTGTGTGTGTCTGTCGGTGTGTGTGTGTGTCTGTGTGTGTGTCTGTCTGTGTATGTCTGTCTGTGTGTGTGTCTGTGTGTGTCTGTCTGTCTGTGTGTGTGTATCTGTCTGTGTGTGTGTGTCTGTCTGTGTGTCTGTGTCTGTGTGTGTGTCTGTCTGTGTGTGTGTCTGTGTGTGTGTCTGTGTGCGTATCTGTGTGTGTCTGTCTGTGTGTGTGTCTGTGTGTGTGTCTTTGTGCGTGTGTCTGTGTATGTGTCTGTGTGCGTGTGTCTGTGTGTGTGTCTGTGTCCGTGTGTCTGTGTGTGTCTGTGTGCGTGTGTCTGTGTGTGTGTCTGTGTGTGTGTGTCTGTGTGTGTGTCGGTGTGTGTCTGTCTGTCTGTGTGTGTGTATCTCTCTGGGTGTGTGTATCTGTGTCAGTGTGTGTGTCTGTGTGCTTGTCTCTGTGTGTGTGTCTGTGTGTGTGTCTGTGTGTGTGTCTGCGTGTGTGTCTGCGTGTGTGTCTGTCTGTGTGTGTGTGTTTGTCACTGTGTGTGTGCCTGTGTTTGTGTCTGTGTGTGTGTCTGCGTGTGTGTGTCTGTGTGTGTGTCTGTGTGTGTGTCTTTTTTGTGTGTGTCTGTCTGTGTGTCTGTGTGTGTGTCTGTGTGTCTGTGTGTGTGTGTCCGTCTGTGTGTGTGTCTGTGTGTGTGTCTGTGTGCCTGTGTCTGTGTGTGTGTCTGTGTGTGTGTCTGTGTGTCTGTGTGTGTGTGTCCGTCTGTGTGTGTGTCTGTGTGTGTGTCTGTGTGCGTCTCTGTGTGTGTGTCTTTGTGTGTGTCTGTGTGTGTGTGTCTGTCTGTGTGTGTGTCTGTGTATGTGTCTGTGTGCGTGTGTCTGTGTGTGTGTCTGAGTGTGTGTCTGTGTGTGTGTCTGTGTGTGTGTCTGTGTGTGTGTGTCTGTGTGTGTGTCTGTGTGCGTGTGTCTGTGTGTGTGTCTGTCTGTGTAGGTCTGTCTGTGTGTGTCTGTGTGTGTCTGTCGGTCTGTGTGTGTGTATCTGTATGTGTGTGTGTCTGTGTGTGTGTCTGTCTGTGTGCATGTGTCTGTGTCTGTGTATGTGTGTGTGTCTGTCTGTGGGTGTGTGTCTGTTTGTGTCTGTGAGTGTGTCTGTTTGTGTGTGTCTCTCTGTGTGTCTGTGTGCATGTGTCTGTGTGTGTGTCTGTGTGTGTGTCTGTGTGTGTGTCTGTGTGTGTGTGTCTGTGTGTGTGTCTG